>NC_084480.1:38943919-39257867 GCF_030035675.1 Rhineura floridana | reverse complement strand
AAAAGTCAATGAGAAGTGTATTGCAGAAAGTGCTTGCGCCGCGTAAGTGTCTATACCTGTTTCAAGGACTTGTTTGTGAGCAGCAAATAAAGTTCTGTTTAAACTACGCTCCTGTGTACGTCTGCCTATTACGTTCTACCTGGTTCTGAAGGTCCACCGCTAACACTGTCAGCATCAGCCAAGAAAAACAAGCTTCTTCCTATACAGGGTCAGCAAGCCTGTAAATTCTTGACCAGAGCTTTCTGTTCGAAGCACGACTCCAGTATTAGGCAAGCAGTTTGCAAAAGCAATAAGCACCCCATGAATCAGTGGTATGAGACAAGAATTATGGGACGGGGAATGGGGTATGCCACACTAAGCTTCTTGGTTGTACATCTAGATGTCTTCCAGAATTCCCCCCCCCTACACACATTAATCCACATGAGGAGGAAGAGGCAGAAACGGAAGAAGGGGAATCTGCTACCTGCACCTATGCTGGAATACCAGTATAATTTTCATCATGCAAAAGAATTGACACGCACCTAAAGGGCAAGGAACGCATTGTTTGCTGGGATGCCTGTCGTGTGAGCAGCTGCAGCTAGTGCAAAGCTCCCATGATTTTCCAGGTTCCCAAGCTTGCAAATGGATTATTTCTGGAATCATTTATCATGCAAATGAGCTCTAAACTTGCATTATAGTCCACTAGATTTCTGGAACTGGCTTTTACATCATATGAAAGATCAAATAAAATGTGCAAATTTCTAGATAAGAAATCATCAGAATAAGGGAATACAGTGCAGTGTGAAAGAAGCCCTGGTTTACACTTGCAGCAGAATGAAGTGGTAGAGTATGCTGAGGTAGAATAACAGATTGCCCCATTTCTGGCTGCAGTTGGGGGGATACCGTTTTTTGAATGTTGCCCTTAAAACCAGTGAGTCAGACTACCAGTTACTTTGGTTCAGTTCTAATTCAGGTTCACCTTCAACAGTAGTTCTAGTTTGATTCCAGTTCAGGCCAATAAAGCTTCAGAAACTGCTTCGGCACACAAAAAAACAGGCTAAGTTCTGGTTCTTGAGAGAAAATGTAAACATAAGACACATTTTTTATCATGATCTTTTGCAGAGTGAACATACAAAAAGCCCTGCTAGATCAGAAAAAGGCCCATCTAGTCTACATTCCAGTTCTCAAACTAGCCAGGTACATGTCTACGGGAAACCTGCAAGCACAACCTAAGTGCAACAATACTCTCTTTTACTTGTGATTCCCAACTACTGGTATTCAGAGGCATACTGCTTCCAACTGTGGAAGCAAAACATAGCCAGCATGGCTGGGAGTAACTGATGGCCTTATTCTCCATAAATTTTATATTGGATTTCTGTAGCGACAATATGAACTTTAAATTTGAAAATGTCCATTTACTTAAGTTGATGGCAATGACAAGGCAATCTGAGCTGATTTGTACTTCTCACATCTAGATTTATTCTGAGTCTCCCAGTATTTCAAAATCTTTACATCTTTATTCTATGACCTAGCCTCAGATGAGTCCAGAAATGGACCAATCTTGTTTAATTGAATGCATAAGGCCATGACACTTGCTGCTTCAAGTTGCCTCTTACTTTAAGAAAGGATTCCAAGTCATCATAATCTTTTTCTGGGTGTATAGTATGCAGATTAGAGTCAACTGATGTTTCTGTATTCATGCCATCACAAATGACAGGCTTCATCCTTTCCCTTGTTGACATGAAATGACCATGTCAGACAACAGCAGCTGAGATCTAGGATCTAGGTATATTGCTGCAAATATAACAAAACATATTTTTCACATTTTTTCAGGCCTAATAACTCACTAGAAAACTTGCTACTTTTAAGATTTCAGCTGCCACTTCAACCATGTCCCATAGACCCAGGCTAAGACTGAAGCCATTTGGTCGCTATTTTAGCAGCTGTCATGTCCTAAATTGTTATCCAGTCATTATCACTGATGTGGACATCATGGTTTGATATTGCAATGTTTGGCAAAATTCCCATGGTTCCAATCATCACTCCAACATTTGAGTGCCAACTTGTAGGCCAATCCAGGATGGGCATCTTCCTTTTTATCTTTTTTTAGAATGACTGTTACTATTTGGTTTCTTAGCTTCTTGATTATATAGTGTGCTTTTACAAAAAGTCAAGCACCTCAGTGCATCATCAACTGCTAGTTGCAAAGCGACAGCAAACAGCTTTTACTTTAAGAACTAGTGAACTTTGTTTCTAAAAAAAATTAGCAATGTCTGCAAGCTCTTCCTTGAGTCTGCCTTCTTCAGTAGATGAACTGCATTCATTCGAACTGTCTTCTTCCTAATCATCGCTAGAAAGCTCTACCAATTTTCTACATTTGATCCCCCAACTTTGGGTTCCCTTTCTTGACCTTTTGTATCATCAGTGGCCTTGCTTCAACAGGAAAATGTCATCGACATTATTGTTGTTGTTAATTAGATTTATATCCCACCCTTCCTCCCAGTAGGAGCCCATCCCATTGTGGATGTTGTTGGCAAATTAATCCTATAATTTGAATCTATTGTTACCATCTCTTCATTTTTTTCTTCCAACATATCCATAAATAAAAGTTCAGCATACATTTTTTACCATATTTGATCCATTCGTGTTACAAAATACAGCTGCAAGGTTGTATTATAATTATATATGTATTATAATTATATATGTATTATAATTGTATTCTAATTAAGGATTAAGTGGTCATAACCCAGATTTTCAGGTACTTGGATTACATTGCACATATTGGTGGCTATTTCTCTAATGTTGTGTGTCAAGTTCTGGGAATTGATTTCTATCATTTCATAATTGAAGTTCTTGAAGGGGTCGATTATATTGTTAAATCCTAAATCTTCCATGAAGAGTACTCTGGGTAGAGGGACTAACAGTTCAGCCACTCTAACAATTGTAGCTCTGTGAGGAGAATTGGAGTCTCCTAACAACTCTCAGCACCCTTCACAGACTACACTTCCCAAGATTCTGTGGAGGAAGCCATGACTGTTTATAGTGAAATAATAATGGAATAAATGTTTTGTGTGAATATGATCTAATAAAATTACAAGTGAGTAACTTGTTCCAGCTAAGTCTCAGAGTGAACTCATGGCTTTCATGCTTCCAGAGCCAATCACCCAAGCTCTGTCTCTTCCATGAGGAACTGAAAGCTAATAAGATAGCTTGGAGACTAATCTGGGTTTCTTGTTGCAGTTTTCTGCAGCCACTCGAGGTTGCACAGCTGGAGTAGAACTGAAAAATAAATTTCTACAGGAGGGATAACATACTCTGGAAGACTGAAACAAAATTCAAAGTGAATTTTGATCGGCTGGAGCACTGGGCTGAAAACAACAGAATGAAATTTAACAGGGATAGGTGCAAAGTGCAAAGTTATATACCTAGGAAAAAGAAACCAAATGCACAGTTATAAAATGGGGGATACTTGGCTCTGCAATACTACATGCGAGAGGGATCTTGGGATTGTTGTTGATCACAAGCGGAATATCAGTCAACAGTGTGATGTGACTGCAGAAAAGGCAAATGCTATTTTAGGCTGCATTAACAGAAGTATAGTTTCCAAATCACATGAAGTACTAGTTCTCCTCTATTAAGCAGTGGTTAAGCCACATCTTGAGTACTGCATCCAGTTCGGGATACCACACTTTAAGAAGGATGTGGACAAACTGGAACAGGTTCAGAGGAGGGCAGTGAGGATGATCAGGGAACTGGAAACAAAGCCTTATTAGTAGAGATATGATAGCATACTTCAAGTACTTGAAAGGTTGTCACTCAGAGGAGGGCCAGGATCTCTTCTCAATCATCCCAGAGTGCAGGACACAGAATAATGAGCTCAAGTTGCAGGAAACCAGATTTCGAATGAACATCAGGAAACATCAGGAAAAACTTCCTGTTAGAGTGGTAAGCCAATGGAACCAATTACCTAGGGAGGTGATGGGCTCTCCAACACTGGAGGCATTAAAGAGGCAGCTGGACAGCCACCTGTATGCTTTAATTTGGATTCCTGCATTGAGCGAGGGCTTGGACTCAGTGGCTTTATAGGCCCCTTCCAACTCCAGTATTCTATGATTCTATCACCCCTAATAATCAGGTTGTCGGCTGTAGTTTTTTACTAGATTATTCCCCTGAATTTAGCTCCTGGCACACAATGTATTTGATGTGCCCTTGTTTCAGTTGCAGCTGATGCTTTAATAAGTTAAATAAATGGATAGTATTTACCTTCCCACAGAGATGGTACCATGACACTTTGTCACCAGAGCTGAGACACTTATTGTTCCCCTCATGTCTCTTGTCAAGATCAGGACAAGACAGTATTCTGCATTAACCATAGCTTCTGGACCATTCTGGACACACAGGGACATTTGTGGTAGGGCAGTGTGTGCTTCCAAGCAGTTTGTGCCTTCATGCACAATAGGGCTCATATGTCATCCATATGATATATCCATAAGGGAGAATATTATATCTATTAATGGCCATCATACCAGAGAGAGCCAGATATTAGAAAACCTATATTCTTGCTCAGAAGAATGCATAGGCTGAAAGACTGACATGTCTTGGTGATCAAAAAGCCACATGAAGCTTAGTATACACAAGTGAACTCAGTCCAATTGATACTGGTTTGGTTGCCTTTCTTGGAATATATTGAATTATACAGCCACAAGAGTGGCTGTATACTATAGTCAGCATGGATTTTTCGCATTCCACAATGTTAAATTGAAAATACCCCCCATGCCATTCTGATGTTTCCCATAAGCTCATTTCAAAACAAAACCTTACAAAACTTATAGTCCTGAACTCAGAAACACTTGCTTAACAACCCTCTCAATTTTCATGGTGATACACAAAACAGAGAGAATGGAGAGTTCAAAGTGTAAAAAGAGATGGAGAGAAAGCAGACCCCTTTGGACTTTTTTCTGTCAGAGTTCTCATAATTTTGTTGAAATTAATTAAAAATCAGCCATGTTCACAGAGTACCTGTAATCCTATTACTGACCTTGCCCCATACTCTTACCTTCATATTCTGCAGTTTAAAAGTTAAAAAAAATGCCTGGCTGAGTTTTAATTAATTTAAGAAATTTTGGCTTGAACTCAATGATAATGTCAGGCATGCTCAGTAAGAACCAACTGTCAGTGTTCTAAAAGCCAGAATCACAGCTGCTTGGCTTGGCTAATCAGGGGGCCACACCCACGCCAGACCTTTATTCCACTTTAGACAGTCATGGCTTCCCCCAAAGAATCCTGGGAAGTGTGGTTTGTGAAGGGTGCTGAGAGGAGACTCCTATTCCCCTGACAGAACTCCAGTGGCCAGAGTGGTTTAACAGTCCACCACTCTGACTGAAGCTCTCTGAGGGGAACAGGGCATCTCCTAGCAACTCTCAGCACCCTTCACTAACTACACTTCCCAGGATTCTTTGGCAGAAGACTGTCTAAAGTGAAATAAAGGTCTTTAGTGGATGTGGCCCGGGACAGCTTTGGTTTAAATTTGGGTGGGAGGCTACATATGCCTGCTGTAGAATAAAAGGGTGGGGGAAACCCTGAAAAAGAATGATAATGTTCACAATGTTTTCCTTTTGGAAAGGAAAGGGGCTTCCCCTCTGCTCAGCGCCCACCCACCCAATCTCTTCCCCTCCCCTCCCCCTCCCTCCTCCCCTTGTTCCAACATTATAAAGTAGCAAGATGATTCTGAACCATCAACAGTGTCAAATATAAACTATATAGAATCCTACGGTGTATGGGTGTGCTGTATACAGTCAATATAGTTGCAGGAAGTGAGTTGCGGTTTAAAAATGTAATGAACCATCATCATACACCTCCTTTGGGACTAACTTTAAAATCTTGCATCTTTACAGGTGAATTATGGGAAGGTGTACAATGACAGTAGAAAGGGACTCAAATTCACAGTCTCTCATGGCTGCAGTCCAGAATTTGTGTTTGTGCCATACAGTAGCACTATTGCTATTTATACAGTTTACTCAGGAGATCTAAGAACTATGCTTAGGGGACATTATAGTTCCATTGACTGCTGTGTATTTCAACCTAATTTTCAGGTAAGTGCTTTAGCTGATTTTTAGGCTGTTTAACGACATTTATCAGACTAGTTGTGTTTAAAATAATAATGTGTGCCTGATTTATGTAGGGGTAGCACAAGATGTATTAATCTGGACCTAATAATAATTGTATTACCCACATTTCACCTTGAGGTCCCAGGGCACCTTGCAACAATATAAAATGCAACCTTAAAACAATTTAAAGCAAAGTACAATTGCAAAAATAGGGTGGGTCCTAAAAATATACATCTAGTATCATGTCCAATTGGCCATATTCCTCTGCCTCTACAGCACAGCAGTATTTAAAAGGTGAGATGCAAAGGTGAGATGCATTGCACGCCACACAGGTCGCTAGAGTACCAAGGTGACTTACATGCGCCACAGTGACAGCACTCAGGAGCGGTCATATAAATGGCTCTGCATATATCACAAGGGCCTCAAGAGGAGTGCCAGCCATGTCAGCTGGAAAATTCCCTCGAGCAGTTAGGGATCCATCAGATTCCAGTCTATGAGTGCAGACCATCTCACTGAGTCCCTCACCTTTGCAGAGTGGAGTATCTACATTCAGCCCAAACCTCAGGAGTGGGGATCGGGATCCTGCAGCTAGATCCTTACTTCTCCTACCTCCCATAAACCAAATTTGATAGGGGCTGCCTATCTGTCAATCACTTGACTGTGCATTGAAGCCCCAACAATCAGTTGATTGTGAGGACTTCAGAGTGTCACACAAGACTCTGCCAAGGGGCTTGAAGGAGCCCTATGCTTTACTTTGAAGTTCCGATAATGAGCTGATCCTTGGCACTTTAGAAGCCAATTGTGTAGCACTTTTGAAACCCCAGCAGTCAGATGATCTTCGGGACTTCAGAAGTACTGCATATGAGGCTTCCGACACACCAACAACCAACTGATTGGTGGGGCTTCAGAAGCCCATTTTGGCCCAGCTGCCTTTTTACCTGTGCACACCTGATATCGTTATGGTGTCATGTGATTGGCAAGTGGGTATGCTTAGCCAAAATGACCTGGTGAGCCAAATGGGGAAGCCTGGTGGGTCCTAATCAGTTCATAGGCTGGAGGTTCCCATCCCTGCTAAACAGACTTTTAATAATTGGACAGCAGTATTTTATTGTAGGTTTGAACTTTAAAACTTTCTTGTTAATTTAGCTTGCTATCTAATTTAGCCTGCTGTCTGACATTGATCAGTTGATATATTGTATCTCTATTGAGGTATGATTTCCCATTTAAAACAATATTCCTTGTCCCCCTTCACCTATCAGTACAGTTCCCTCCAAATACATGGGTCTTTAACAAAATTAAATAGCTGGTATCATCTTGCGGGATTAAACTGGGTACATAATTTTTTTATAGCCTATGACTATAGTAAAAGTTTTAGCCATCATGGCAATGCGTTGCTTTCAGTGGGAAAAGACATGTGTGTGTGTGTGTGTGTGTGTGTGTTAAAGTTCAGCCAAAGGCACATAATGCTACTCAAGTGTGAGCACAAGGTGCCTATACTGCTTAGTGGGACATATGTGAAACTCCCCCAACCTTCGTAATATATATCTTTAAACTGCTCTGTGTGCTTCCAAGGTACACCTGATATGGAATTTCCACCAAAGTACATTTGATAAGGAATTTCTACCAACACAGCTATTAAACATATGAAACCTTCATGTTGAAAGTTTGACAGCATAGTGTGACATTTATGCTGACACAAATTTATGAGTTTGTTGTCCTGAATAAAATTTTCCTCGTCCCTCACAATTTGCCTGATTGAGGTTTGAGTTCATGCAACAGCTTAGCTTTATTCAGATTCCAGAGGAATCATTTTTAGATCATGATGTGAAAAGAGGCAAGGTTGCTAAAACTGTAATGCTCCATTTAGAAATAAATTGACTTGTTATAAAAAGTCTTTTCTCAGAATTATCTTGTCCCAACACCTTTAGAATCAAGTGTAAAACTTAAAGATTGATATGTAATTCTTTCAAGAAATGCTGTAGCTGCTCTGTATGGCAACTAAAATGGGATCCTGAGCACACCTGGTGCAGCAGAGCCAAGAAGTCCTGCCATGCTTGCCTTAAAAACACCTTACTTAAAATGGCATAAACTATTGATTACAGATTGGTTTTGATTCCTTCATGTCAAGGGTGGGGAACCTTTTTTTCAGCCTGAGAGCCTTATTCCCTTGGGGGCAGGCTTTTGTGGGCCACGTGCCAATTATGAATGTGGTCAGAGGAAAAATGAGCAGAGCAATATACACATATTATTTATGTTGTTTATTATTACATGTATATCTTACCTTTCCTCCCAAAGGGAGCCCAGGACAATAAGCAACACTGATAAAACACTAAAACATATTTTAAAAAAAAAATCTCAAACCAAAACATCTCTAAAAACAATTAAAATACAGATATAGACTGGGAAAAGGTTTTTACATAAAAGGCGTGTTGAAAGAGGAAGGTCTTCAGTAGGCGCCAAAAAGACAACAGAGATAGTACCTTGTCTGATATTTAAGGGGAGGGAATTCCAAAGGGTAGGTGCCACAACATTACAGGTCCGCTTCCTATGTTGTATGGAACGGACCTCCTGATGATAAGGTATCTGCAGGAAGCCCTCACCTGCAGAGCGCGGTGATGAACGTGGGTATATTTTGTACAGTAGACCACATTCCAAGTATGCAAAAGTCAGAGGTTTCTATGTAGACACACACACTTCTCTAACTAGGTAAGCAAGAGCCATTATTACAATTCAAGGAGATATTCTATCCAGGCAAAAGGAATCCAGGGTGCAGAGCAGGGCTAGTGAGAGCTGTAGCCTGCAGCGTGGGTGTGGCTTCAGAAGAGTCCCAAGAACTAGATAGAGAGGCTCAAAATTTTTCACTCCTGATTCATATGTTACAAAGGTACCAATTGTCTTCCATAAAAATGGTGTAGACTGGGTTTGGAACCAAGTCCTCATTGAAGAAAGAAACATTGGTACAAAGACAGAAGAAAACATTTTTTATTTTCCCCAGGTAGCATACCATCAGGTGGGTAGTAGCACCGCCTGGTGTCCAAAGGCAGGAATGCCGGAGTCAAGACTTCAGCTGCTCCATCCGGCTTGACCCCATTCCATTCCTGCCTTTGTCCTAGGTTGGATCCTTTAGTCTTAGCTCTGTGAGTTTGTTCCTTGTTGTTCTTGTTAGTTCTTTTCTTCAGTATTTGTCTTTTCTCTTTTGTTTGTACATTTTATGTGTGTTTTAAAAAAAGAAAAGAAATTGTTTTATTTTCAGGGGGTGTTTCTCCCTGGGTTAGGAGTCTGCTAGGGCTGGTGGGTCTTCCCATTCCAACTTTTCCTTCCCGTTCCCACCCATTCCTCAGAGTCTCAGCCTTTCCCCTCAGAGCTCGTTCCTTCAACTCGCCCAGCCTTTTCCTCCGCAGCTCATATCGCGGCCCCATTCCCCCTACTCTGGTTTCTTGGAGCTTGCTATTGTGGCTCCAATGGTTGCTAGCCCCGGCCCTGAGGCTGCAGCCCCAGCTGTCTCTTCCCTTTGCCTTCCTTTCATGGCAGCGGCTCCTGACTGCCTTGGAGCTCGTGCCTGCGGCTCTAGCCCTTGCCCGCTGTCCTTTTGTGGCAGTGGCTCCCGCCTCTCCTGCCTGCTGTCCTTTTGCAGCAGCGGCTCCCGCCTCACCGGGGGCTCATGGTTGCAGCCCCATCTCCTGCCTCTGTTGGAGCTCGCAGCTGTGGCTCCTTCTCCTGCCTGCCGCCCTTTTGCGGCAGCAGTTCCATCTCCGGCAGCAGTTCCCGCCTACTTTAGAGCTCACTGGCTGCCGCCCTTTCGCAGCTCCATACAAGCTCACAGCAACTCTCTGATCTCCCCCGCCTCGTCTGCTCACAGCAGCTGTTCTGCCCTGCCCCACCTGTCTCTGGAGCCATTCAAATGACAGTTTCCTTTCCCCAGGCTGCTTTAGGCGGCTTTAGAAGGTCGCAGCTACTGCCTCATGCCATATTTTGCTGGCACTATAGAGCCACCATTTTGTATTCTGCCATTTTTGGTCATGTCTTCCTCCCATAGGTGGCCATTTTGGATTGCTTTCCCCCCACTCTTTTTCTCCAGTCACCATTTTGGCTGTCATTCCTCCATCTTTTTTCCTTCTCTATCCCTGGTCTCGCTATTTGTCCCTGACTATCTGTCGCTGGCCTCCTTGTGTTTACTCCCCCCTCCTTAGATAAGGGACAAACAGGGGAATTAAGGGGACAAGCACAACAGAGAAGAAGAGGAAGGAGCAATAAAGAAGGAAGAAGTAATAAGGAGTCATAATTTATAGAAATAAAATAAAAAAGGGAAGAACGAAAAAGTAAAAGGAAGGAGTTAGCTGCTTTGAGGTCATACCGCTCCTCTCTACCATGGGCACGTTCTACTGGCCACCCTCAATCCACTGCATTCCTCTATCTGTGTGTGAAGAGTTGGCTGCTTTGAGGTCATACCACTCCCCTCTGCCATGACCATGTTCTACTGGCCTCCCTCGATTCACCACACCCCTCTACCTGTGTGTGTGTTGATTGCTTGCCCACCGCATCCTGCAGTCTGTACATGTGTGACATGATTGAACGCCTTCACTGGACTATTTATATCTTGCCTGGTACTGCTCCCCTGTACAGCGTACGTCCTTACCATGGCTGAGCTACCTTCCGCTGCACCTAGAGAATTAATTACAGGACCACAGCTCATCAGTGATGTGCAGCCGCTAGTCCCTTCTCAGCCACCAACAATGCAGGCCGTGCATACAGCCAAGTCATCTAAGCATAGGCCTTCCAAGCACGCCCCTTCCAAATATACAAAGAAGTCACTTCTTTCTGCTAAACAGACAGCTGACAGATGAGCTCATTAAATTTCCGTCTTCACGTGTTGCTTCGGCTAACAACCAACAGAGCCTGGAAGCCGCTATCCATTCACCTGCTGAGTCTTTGGAGGAAGAATTTGAAGGTTTCCCAGAGCAGCCTCCTGTGGTACCCCCTCGCCAGGGAGTTCTCCCTTCACAACTCCAAACCCCAACGCCTGAGCAGCCTGGGCTTTCCGCAGCTCCACCACAGCCTCAGCTGTCTTTCGATCCTCTGGCATATGCCTCTCCTTTGCAAGGTCTGCTTTTGAACCAGGCATTTCTCTCCCAATTCAGAGATGCGCTGCTTGGTTCCATCTCCTCTGAGATTCAAAGGCCTACACATCAGACACGACCCTCACCGTCATGTGAGGTTGGTCCAGAACAACAACGGGCTTTGTCTCCTAACCCCTTTGACTTCACCAGAAGTAGGGCCCATCATGCCCCTGAAGCTGAGGCTGATCCACTCAATCCCTTCATCACCCCAGAAGGGGAGGAAGCAGAATGGAGCGGGGAGTCGGATGCAGAGGGACAGCGCTCACATTGTCTGTTTGATTCTTCAGACTATGTTATGTTATGTTATGTTATGTTATGTTATGTTATGTTATGTTATGGTTTATTTCTAGGCTGCCTTTTGGCCAGAAAGGCCCCCAGGGCGGCTTACACACAAATAGAAAAACACAATACAAAATGCAAATAAAAACAACACAATTTACAAAAATTCAAGCCAACAAAATCCTAGCATTTCTAAAAAGCAACGATGGCTAAAAACCAAAAGCATTCATCTTCCTGGTAAAGGACAGTCCCCAGAAAAATGTAACTAAGAGCAGGGGTGAGGGAGCAAAGCAGGTGGAAACGCTTGCTCCCTGATGGTCCCACCACAGACTGCAGCTCCTCCTTATAAGGTCCAGGCAGAGGGGTGGGGCAAGGCAGATGGAGAAGCTTGCCCTTGATAGCCCCAGCAGTCTCACCCCTGCAGCAGTACCTCTCAGTCTGCAGCTCCTCCTGATAAGTCCAGGCAGACGATCTTGCCTTATTCCGCAAAGCCTTAAGTACTCTGGGTCTTGAGGGGCCCATAGCTGAAACCTCATTGGCTCCAGTCAAGGGGGCAAAAGTACTGAAAGCTCCCAGGTTTTCAGTTTATTCTTTCCCAGTGCCTGACTCTCTCAATAAAATGGCGAAAGAGGAATGGGGTCATCCTCTTCAGGCATGTCATGTGATAGCGTTTGCTAACAAATTTTATTCACTAGACCCCCAACCTCATGACCTTTTTGAAAGTTCCTTCAGTGGATGGGCCTATTTCTGCTCTTGTTTTCGGATCTCTTCTTCCCAAGGAAGGTGATTCGCAATTCAAAGACCCATCTGAACGGAGACTGGACTTCACTCTTCAAAGAACCCACAAAGCTTCGGCATATACAATTCGAGCTTCCTGCGTGGCCTCCCTAATCACCAGAGGCTTGATGATGTGGCTTAATGAGTTACTTGATAACCCAGAGACTGACCATGCCAGATTGCGCCGGACCCTGGTCAAGCTACACAAGGCTGCAGCATTTGTAACGGATGCATCACATGACGCAACGCAATTTGCTGCTAAGGCCATGTCCGTAGGGGGGATGGCTCACTGCACCCTCTGGCTATGCCACTGGGATGTGGACAACACCGCTCATATCAACCTTGCCATGGCTCCCTGTTCTGGTTCCCTCTTGTTTGGGGATGAGGCCCTCAAGGCTGTGCTCATTGACCCCAAGGATAAGAGGAAGCCCGTGTTAGCCACTACTAAACAAGACAATTGCAGAACCGCCCGCAGATGGTCGCATTACCCATACCAGCAGTCCTTTCGGTCTTCACGGCCTGCAGGTTGGGGCCGTGACTTTTGGTCCTCGAGAGGCTACTAGAACAGACAGCGATTCTTTGGTCGCAAGCAGAATCAATTCTCTGGATGCTGGAGGCATACTCCAGCCGCTGGATATGGAGGGCATCAGCAGCGCCGATACTGACGCCATCCCAGTAGGTGGCAGACGTCTACATTTTGCCAGAGCCTGGAGACATATAACAATGGATGCATGAGTGTGAGATACTGTGAATCAAGGTTACTTGATAGAGTTCTGGGGGTTTGCTCCTCAAAGGTTCCTATCATCCTCCCTCTCCATCTCTCCTGAGAGGCAGGCAGTGATGACAGAGGCCATAAGCCATTTGCTGCCTCTATAGGCACAATAGAGCTGGTGGATCCCACCAAATTCTACTCAGGTGTCTTCACAGTGCCCAAAAAGACCTTTCATGGAGGGTGATCCTGGATCTTAAATTTTTCAACACCTTTGTCAGGCATTGACTCTTCAAGATGGAGTCCCTAGCGTCAACTGTGGAGGCATTTCAGGAGGGGGACATTTTTGCTTCTATAGATCTGAAGGAAGCATGTTTCCATTCTGCCCAACCACCAAAAATTCCTGAGGTTCACCTACGACCATGCTCACTTCCAGTATTGGGCCCTTCCGTTTGGTCTCTTGTTAGTGCCGAGGGTGTTCATGAAGCTGATGGTTGCTCTGGTTGTGTACCTTTGGCTCCAGGGGATCCACATCTACCCCTACCTGGATGACCTCCTGGTGAGGGTGCACTCCAGGTCCCAGGCATCCACCCATGTACGCCTCATCCTCAGTGCCTTGAAGGAACACAGCTTCCTTGTGAACTTGGAGAAAAGCCACCTGATTCCGACACAGCGTCTTCAGCACCTGGATGCCATTTTAGACACATCTTGTGCAATGGTGTTCCTGTCCCAAGAGAGAATAGCTGCCACCCTTCACACCGCTCACCACCTGATGACCAGAAGGATGGAGGATGTGATGATTCTAGCCAACGCCCTGGGACTCCTCATTTCTTCCATTCACATTGTCCCTTGGGCTCTCCACCATACCCAACCACTCCAGTGGGTTTTGCTACCTTTTCAGCTGGACATTGCCAGCTCCAGACACAGGAGGGTACATCTCTCACCTTGTCTGAGGGCATTGTTTCTTTGGTGGATGGTGGCCAGAAATCTGCAGAAAAGAACTCCCTTCAGAGAACCTGAGAGGATACTGATTACAACCGATGCCAGTCTCCTGGGGAGAGCTGCCTATTGCAATTCCGTCTTTGTTCAAGGCCAGTGGCCGGCTTCCGAGCAACGCCTCAGCATAAACTTGCTGAAGTTACAAACAGTGCGTCTGGCCCTCCTCCACTTTCACCCAAGGCTCCATCTGATCAACATCCTCATTTGTACTGACAACATCAGTATGAAGGCGCATTTGAACCTTCAAGGGGGCACATGGTTGAGGGCCCTCCAGGTGGAATAGACTCTCATCTTCAACTGGGCCAAACATCATCTGCATTCCTTGAGAGCAGAGCATCCCAGCGGCAACCTCAATATAGCAGCAGACTGGCTCTGAAGACAACGGGTTCTTCCTTGGGAGTGGAAATTGCATCCCATGGTATTCTGTCAACCTCATTGTCGATTCGGTCTCTTCATCAGTGATCTCTTCGCCTTGTCTCAGAATGCCCAACTTTCAAGGTTCTTTGCCCAATACCATCAACAGGGTGCTGAAGCAATCAACACATTGACAACCTCTTGGCCAAGAGGAATACTTTATGCATTCCTGCTGGTTCCTCTGCTGGCACGCACGATCAGGAAGATACATCTGGGACATGCACGGATTGTTCTCCTGGCCCCTTATTGGCCACGCAGGCCATGGTTTTCAGATCTGCTGGCTATCTCGACCCAGGAACCGTGGCGTCTACCATCGTCACAAGAACTGCTATCTCAAGGTCCAGTTCATCATCCGGACCCCGATTGGCTGAGTCTGACAGCCTGGGTGTTGAACAGAGCCACTTGAAGCATTCAGGGCGCTCTACAGATGTTATATCTACCATTTTGGCCTCTAGAAGGCCTTCCACAGGCTACATATATCAAGCCACATGGTCAGCCTTTGCTGCATGATGTTTTAAACAGCAACTTCATTCCTCCAGGGCTAACATTAATCATCTACTTGATTTTCTTCATGCAGGTCTCTTGATGGGACTGAAGCCTAATACCCTGTGCAGGCAAGCCTCAGCCATCTTGTCCATTCTGTCCACATGAATGGACCAGCCTTCTCTGGGAACACACCCCTTCGTCAAGCATTTCCTGAGAAGGGCTTCTCTCCTGTCACCCCCTGTGTTCCATCAATTTCCTTCCTGGAGCCTTCCAAAAGTCCTTCAAGCATTACAGCATCCTTTTGAGCCTCTCAATTCTGCATCGTTACATTTGCTCTTGTACAAGGTTCTGTTTCTTGTGGCATTTACTTCAGCCTGGAGGGTATCAGATTTGGCAGCCTTGTCCACTGCACGCCATCTTTGCATCTTCCACAATGACTCTGTGAAGTTGCGTCCAAACTTTACATTTCAGCCTAAGGTTTCTTCTGTCTTTCATTGTAGTCAGGATATCATTTTGCCCTCACCTGGCTCATCCCCTGGAAAAGGCCTGGCACACCCTGGACATACGTCGAGCCCTTAAGGTCTTCCTGTCCAGGACCCAGGACATACATCTATCTGAATTTCTTTTTGTCTCGTTTCATCCAAGGACATTGGAGAAGAAGGTCACTAGCTCAATGCTTTCTCATTGGTTGCGGGCTTGCATTACCCTGGCCTATGAGTCTCTTTGGATACCAGTGCCTCAGTACATCACAGCCCACTCTACGAGGTTGGAAGCCACTATGGTTGCCTTCGCAACCAACGCACCCACTGCAGATATTTGTAAGGCAGCTGTGTAGTCTACTCTTAATACCTTTATTAGACCCTATAAAGTAGATTGTTTGGCCTCAGCAGATGCCTCATTCTGCAGCAGGTACTATCATCATTTTAGGCAGCCTAGGCCCACCCTGCTGGGACTGCTTTGGTACATCCCACCTGATGGTATCCTACCTGGGGGAAATGGACCATTGGTCTCACCTGAAGGGTCATTTCCCCAGGTTTCATACCATCAGGGCCCTCATTGCTGAGGGCGGCTGCCTAGCTAGTCTGCAGATAATTTTTTTTACTATTCTCTAATTTCTCTTGAACCTATTTTTATCCACTAGGGTTAGGTTGCATCACCTGTGTTACTTACTACATAAGTTGTGTTACTGCTAAGGCTGTTCTTGATGTTTTTACTGTTTATGCATATTTTCTGTCAAGAAGTGCATTACTATGTTTGCTGCTCCTTGCATTTTTCTCTAAGCATGTTCTGTCTGAAGAGAGATGTCCGGATCCAGTGTACAGTTTGTCTGGAATGGAATGGGGTCAAGCTGGATGGAGCAGCCCAAGTCTTGACTCCTGCATTCCTGCCTCTGGACACTTGGCGGCACTACTACCCACCTGATGTCATGATACCTGAGGAAACCACCCTTCAGGTGAGACCAATGGTCCATTTTATATTCTCTTTTCCTGTAACAGTTTCTTTCCCCTTTCCTCCCCATTACACTAATACACCAGAACCAAAGTTGCCTTTAAAATAAGCGTGTTCTAGATTCCTAGCCTTGGTCATAAATTAACTCCTAGTTAATGAAGATTTAGTTTATTATTTATTTATTGAATTTATATCCCACCTTTCCTCCCGAAGGAGCACAGGGCAGCAAACATAAATAAAACAATTTAACAAGAAAAAGGAAAATATACCAGAACCATTTAAAATATCGCAAATTACAATTAAAAACATTCTAATTTCATCAGTGATCTTCAGGTTGCCAGGAACAGGTCCCAAGCCATTTAGGGCTTTGTCCGCTTGTAATAACACATTGAATTGGACTCAGTAGCTCACTGGCAGCCAGTGCAGTGCTTTCAGGACCGGTGACATGTGGTCCCATTGGGCTGCCCCACTTACCCTGCCTATCAGCCACATTCTACACTAGCTGCAACCTCCGGACCATCTTCAAGGGCAGCCCCACATATAGCACATTACAGTAGGCCAGGCGGGAAGTCACCAGAACATGAACAACGGATTACTCTACTGATTGAAATAAGTGCATTCTTTTGGCCTTAGTAAAACATGGTTCAGAAGTGAAATGGAATAAGATAAATACATTCAGAAGTGAGATGAAATAATCATGTTTTCTTGATTTGTGAGACACCCTGAAAGCCTTTTTTGGCTAAATGGTGCAGGGGGGAGGTTAAATGCTTTAAATAAGTAGGTAAGTTGAAGTAAATGGAAATAGATAATGCAATAAGCTAAAATCATATCTTGGTATTAAAGAAATAAAATTACAAAAAAATACATTTATGCGTTATGAAAATTGTAATTTAGGAGCTATACTAAAGTTACTTTATATTTTTATGCAGAATTAATTCTGTAATCCCCTCTTCTACAGCCTCAGTGCAAGTATATTGGTTTTATGTGGTATGTGAATAGAACTCTTGCGCTTGGCTTCAGTGTGACTTCCTAGCATCTGAAGATGCAGCCTTAAATGCACTTAGTGGGAGTAGGTTCAGTGGGACTTGGGTATAGAAACACTTCGGATCACTATTAATCCTGTTGAAGTTGCTGGGACTGGGGGAAGATTTCAGTATGAATGCTTTAGTTCCTTTTCCCAGATGTTACATTTTCCTATTTACATTTTGTCTCAAGCTTACCTTCTTCAGTATGCAGTAACTGCTCTGTGACTTTTTATTTATTCGTTCATGGCAGGAACTTTATAGTAGTGGGAGAGATGGCAATATCCTTGCCTGGGTACCATCTCTGAGAGAGACAGAGTCTGATGATACTTCTGAAAAGGTAAATAGCTTTTCAGTAGAGCTATCCAACTAGAGCATATATAGACAAGGGATGTCTTGTGTATGTGATAATAAAGGAAGAAATGCCTGCAGGTTTCTTCAGTGAGCAACAAAGCCATTGTAGAAAAGATTTGTCACTGGCATGGGTGGGGTGACAGATTGTAGCTCCACAAGCCTAAACCCAGTATCCATTATGTTTATGTGGCTGTAGCGCAAGGCCTGATATATAGTGTACCTCTGCAGAATCATCATATCAGTACTGGATGACAGTTAACAAGCAGTGTAGTATGGGCCCAGGTTATGGGATTGTGTGACTCAGTGTTAAATGTAAGGAATCACATGCATTCCAGGCATGGGCAAGATATTTATTCCCCACTTTTTTTTTAAACAGTGCTGGGCATCTAATCCCAATTTGGATAACCCTCCCTTCCTTCTTCATTTAGCTTTTCCTTGTCAGAAAAATGTAAATGTCTTGAGAAGTTAAGATACAAAATAAAACACATACAGAACTGAAATTACTGGCTGAAATCCCACAGTTGTGTTTCGCTGCTATGGTGCACTTTTTGAGGATATGGCCAGAGCTTGGGAAAGTTACTTTTTTTGAACTACAACTCCCATCAGCCCAATCCAGTGGCCATGCTGGCTGGGGCTGATGGGAGTTCTAGTTCAAAAAAGTAACTTTTCCAAGCTCTGGGTATGGCCTTATACCTGTTAATAAGCCTCCTCAATGGATTGGGTTTCACGTACATGTCTTCTAAGAGTCTTGTATATTAGGATCTTTGAACTGTAGTAACAGCATGTCTTCACAGATTTACCCAGTAGCTTACACTCAAACAGGTCTTTTCCAAAACAGAGATAACATTTGTTGAACACACAGTTTAAATATACACATTCATTACCACAATGCAGAAAAGCTATGGATTTCTTCTAGCAATGACTCAATCAACACACACACAATATACAAAAACAAGCAAGAAAGAGGAGGAAGAATGAATCCATAAAATGGGAGGGCAAAGGAGGAAGCAAACAGTCCCCCAAACAGATCTAAAATTCAGTCACACGCATGCTCAAAGATAGGAAGAGGGAGCAGATGTGGAGGCTTCAGTGTGCAGGTAAAGGACCTCTAGGATAGGGAGCAATTGATACCTTTCCTGGACCCCAATGGACTGTTCCTGAAGAAATAAAATGGGGGTGCGTTAAAATTCCTGGATTAGGAGGAGACAGTGAAGAAAGCAAGAGGGAGCCCATACAAGGACTTTTGAGTAGTTGTAGTAAGAATCTCCAATTCAACAAGCAGGGGTCCACAGGGGCAAGACCTGGAGACAGTGAAAGAAAAGTTTGGGGGGGGGCAGATAACAAGTCAGACTCTTGGTTCTTGTGCTGGAACTAGATGTTCAGGAGCAAAGTGATTCACCTATGGAGAGCAGATCTGAGCAATGAATAGGACTGCAGTCAGGTTGGGACTACAACATTTGAACAACATGGTCCTTGAAGCCTGAGGTTTTTATATCTTTTTAAAGAAAGACTTCAAAGAGCATTCCATTACTGAACTGGTAACAATGTGGTACATAAGATGGTATATTTCCTATAGATGGGCCAAGGCGATAATCAACAGGGTAGCCTGCCAGAATACTTCACATTTCTCTTGTGGCACAGTATTGTACTATGGGCTTGATGGGATCACATTCTCCAAACTACGTCCTCTATACATGACACAACAATACCTCCCTTGAGATGACCAATTTAAACCTTTAGGTACTTTTTTGTATTAGACTTCCAGTCTCCCTGCTTTTCTTGCACAGGAGGCCAAACTAAAGCCATATTAAAATACCACAAGCAATGCTGGGATGAAGCATTTTTCCAGCTCTTACAGCTAGCAGCCTGCCATCTCACCTGAAAGGAAGGGTTTGATTAAAAGGCTTTGGACCAGTCCACACAACTGGCTCCTACCTATCCTTGGTCATGAGCCTGTCTTTACTCATTTGGAGAAACAGAATATGCAGAAGTGCCAGTCATAGATATGGCATGCAACACTTTCCACAGTTTTAACAGACCTTTTTCTAGCTGCTTCAGTCAGGGAATTGATGTAGACTGCATCCATTTACAAGTTAACATCCTAACATTGTGATTTTGTTTTCTTTTTCAATTGCAACCTCAGCAATGCTTAAATCCTGCTTATGAAGATGCATGGAGTGGCAGTGATGATGACGGATGAATTCTTAATAAGCTGTTGTAATAAAACTTTCACTCATGCACACTGTTTTCTGAATAAATGATATTGGCGAACTGTTCCAGAACCAACTTAACTTTTTTCCAGGTTTTTGCATCTAAACTGCAAATGGTGAGATTTCCCTCAAACAGTTGTGTTTGGGGTTTTTTTTCTACTGTGTACTTTTTCCTTTTTAAAACAATACCAGAGTTTATGTTCTATTTGACTTTTCATATTCTCATTCCCTAATTCAATCCAAAGCAATAATTCAGTTAAAAAGTGGGAATACCCCTCCTTTTTCCTTATTCTCTTCCATAAAAAGCAGAACCGGCCTGCTGGAGAACATAATTCCAGGGCATGAGTTCCCTTCATCCACCACATAAGGCAAGTCTGGGGAACCTGTGGCCCTCCAGGTGTTACTGGACTCCAGTTCCCATCATCCCTGACCATTGGCTTTGCTGGCTGTGGCTGATGGAAGTTGTAAACCACCAACATCTGAAAGACATTTCTAGAATAATAACCGGCACAGCCTACAACCACTGACTGCGTGGGCAACTCTGGCGTGATATACATGGTTGAATTTTGTAACTCAATCTCACGGATATGGGGAGGGAGGGAGGAAAGTGGATGCCGGGATCTTGGTTTTATAATTTCTTTTGTTGTTTATCCTATAAAATCAATGAGAAGTTAAATAAAAAAACTTTAAAAAATCTGAAGGGCCACAGATTCTTCACCCTTAACCCAAGATATTACTAAGGATGTTCCAAGGCAAAGCAAATTGTCTGGGAACTCCTGCAGATCTTAAGGCAGGTGTGAGAAACCTTTGGCCCTCCAGATGTTGTTGAACTACAACTCTTATCTTCCCTGGTCATTGATTATGCTTGCTAGGGCTGATGGCAGTTGTAGTTAGCAACATTTGGAGTGCCACAAGTTCCCCACTCCTCTGTAAGGAATAGTGCTTTGAGCCTATAGGTGATCAGCTGGCAAGAGTTACAGTTCACTAGCCATTTTGCCCCCAGGCCTTTACTTGTTCTCTTGAAGGCCTGGCATCTGGCATAGTTCAAATCTAAAACAATTAAAGCTCCAAAATATTATTTATAGTAGAAAAATGAGTTTTTATAAAACACAGTACCCTCCAGGTTTCTTCTCAAGTAGTATCATGGTTAACCATATCTCACAACAACTCAAGATGACAACTTTGTTTGTTTGTTTATTACATTTATATACCACCCCATAGCCAAAGCTCTCTGGGCGGTTTACAAAAATTAAAAACATTGAACATTAAAAACAACTCCTGTATTTAAGGACCTTTTGATATAAGCTTGAAATGTTTCTGTTTTGGGAAGCTCTCAGTGTACAATAAGTTTAACAATCAGTTTGTTTACATTTCAAAATCAGTTCATAGGCTTGGTTATGTTTCAGGGACTATTTGCTGATTTTGTATTGTCATGACAGTCAGTGCACAGGAAGTAATGCGCAGAAGTAATACTAAAGCGTAATTGACAAACATGAGAAAGGAAAGTTCTTTTGCCAGGATGCTGTTGCTGTCAGAGCAAGCGAGAGAGGTAGGAACTTTCCTCCCATCCTGCCAGGTGCTGTCAGCTATGGTCCTGCAGCACTTGCCATAGGTAAGGGAAAGCGATACAACAACATTAATTTCCCCCACTGTCTCTCCCCCAGATTGGCCCTCCAGTGCATTTGTTCCTTGCTGAACAGAAGGATGCTACATCAGAACTGCAATGCAACCATAGCATGGAAGCCAGGGAACACGTTTTCTAATATATAATGTGCTTAAAGATTGTGAAAAGCACTGCTAAATTATTTATAATACTTGGCCTGACATTGCACTGCAGGTTAGCTTAGAGACAGTTAATTTGGAATGTTGCCAGCTGTCTAAACAAACAAAAAGATTACATTTGTATCCGTGACACTATAGAAATTGACATTTGTACAATTGTCACCTAGGATGGCCTAATTTACAACTACAAATTAGGAACCTCTGAAGTGGGTCTTTGTGTCCAAAACCAGAGGTGGTTCCCTGCCTAAATTTAACCTCCTTTTCCTTACCAGCCTGGATTTTTTTCCCATTACCATGCATAGGCTTTTAAAGAGAGCTCTCATGTATCTCCAAAATGTTAATGTGTTCGGTTGAAATAGAATAATTTTCTTGATAGATATAGACAATCCTGTCCACTCTGTGTAGAACTGAAAGCTGACTGGTGAAATTCAATAAAACCATTTTATAGGCTGGAGAAAGTCCACTAGTTACTACTACTTATTTTAAAACATGTTTTATGTTCCTCATTTTAAAAGGTGTGTACCACATCAAACTAGTTTGTCAGTTGTCGATCATTAGAAAACAAGAGGTCTGTGTGTTTGCCAACCCATTGAAAAAGTGAGGCAGCTATGACTATAATTATTGTGATTAAGTTCAGTTGTAGACAAATAGGGTGAAAAGATCATTTAAACATAGTTATTTTAATCTCTATCTTATTTGCTCGACACACACAAAAATTAATTTCCCCATCTTCAAAGTATAGGAATTTCTCCTGTATTTTCTGATTCATTGGCATGTTTAGGTGCAACTTTCCTATTGTTCCTCAGCAACAATCTCTTTTGTTAACCATAGAATTGCATAACTGCTGGGCCATCACTCATTTGGTGGACCGTAGTTTCTTCTTCACATGCAGAAAGCCCCATGTTCAGTCCCTGGCATTGCTAGTGAGGGCTAGGAAAGACTTCTGTCTGAAAACCTGGAGAGCCTCTGGAAATCATTATATGCAATTATGAGCTAGGCATTCATTATAATAATGCATGGGATGTGGTTGCATATTTCTGTTAAAATGTTATTGGTGCCACATATAGTCACATAACAGCATCTCTCAACATTGCACAGATGCCTAAAAAGTTCCAAAGTAGCAGCAGCAGATAAACATGCATAGGCAGAGAAGGCACCTGGTGACAACATAGCACATCTGCAGCCTTGCTGTTATCACCCCCAACTAGCTGCCAGAGGGCCTGCACTCCCAAGAAGTAAGGGAGAAGACAGAGGGGATGTTTATATTGGGGAATGGATTTTTAAAAACAAAAGTGTCTTAACCCCACCACCACCACCACATTACTTAAATTTATAATAATAATAAAATAAAATTTTATTTGTGAGTCGCCTATCTGTCTGAATTGACGGACACTCTAGGCGACGTACAATAGCATAGTAAAATACAGTATACAAATCAAAAAGCCATACTAATCAGTTAATCTAAAACCAGCCTTCAATTAAAACATCATAAAAACTAATCCACCCCAGCAATCCTATAGGCCTGCCTGAATAGCCAGGTCTTTAAGGCTCAGCGAAAACCCATCAGGAAGGAGGCATGTCGAAGGTCAAAAGGAAGGGAATTCCAGAGGGTGGGGGCCACAATCGAGAATGCCCTCTCTCTGGTCCGCACCAGCCTAGCTGTTTTGACTGGTGGGACCGAGAGAAGGTCTTGTGTGGCTGATCTTGTCTGGCGGCATAATTGGTGATACTGGAGGCGTTCCTTCAGATAAACTGGGCCGAAACCGTATAGGGTTTTAAAGGTCAACACCAACACCTTGAATTGGGCCCGGTAAACAACTGGTAACCAGTGTAGGTCTACTAACACCAGAGTGATGTGATCCCGGCGACGGCTATGCTTGATCAAGCGTGCCGCCGCATTCTGTACCAGCTGCAATTTCCAGACCGTTTTCAAGGGTAACCCCACGTAGAGCGCATTACAGTAGTCTAAGCGAGAGGAGACCAGAGCATGTATCACTCGTGGGAGCAGATGCACAGGAAGGTAGGGTTGCAGCCTCTGTATCAGATGTAATTGATACCAAGCTGCCCGGCTCACTACCGAGACCTGAGCCTCCATGGACAGCTGGGAGTCGAGAATGACCCCTAGGCTGCGGACCTGGTCCTTCAGGGGTAATCTCACCCCATTGAGCACCAAGTCTATATCTCCCAACCTTCTCTTGTCACCCACGAGCAACACCTCGGTCTTGTCGGGGTTTAGTTTCAGCCTGTTCTCTCCCATCCATCCACTGATGGACTCCAGGCACTTGGACATGGTGTTCACAGCCAACTCTGGTGATGACTTAAATGAGAGATAGAGCTGAGTCTCGTCCGCATATTGGTGACACTGCAGCCCAAAACTCCTGATGATGGCTCCCAGCGGTTTCACATAGATGTTGAATAGCATGGGAGAGAGGATAGAACCCTGTGGCACTCCACAATTGAGAGGCCAAGGGTCTGAAACCTCATCCCCCAATGCCACCCGTTGATGCCTGTCTGAGAGATAGGAACGGAACCACCGTAAAACAGTGCCCTCTATTCCTAATCCCTCTAGGCGATTTAAGAGGATACTGTGGTCAACGGTATCGACAGCCGCTGAGAGATCCAGGAGGACGAGGAAGGTATATTCTCCCCTATCCAACGCCCTCCTCATATCATCCACCAGAGCGACCAAGGCTGTTTCAGTTCCATGTCCAGTCCTGAAGCCCGATTGGAATGGATCTAAATAATCTGCTTCATCCAAGTGTGTCTGTAACTGTTTGGCCACCACTCGCTCAATCACCTTGCCCAAGAATGGTAAATTAGAGACTGGGCGAAAGTTATTTAACTCTTGGGGATCCAAGGAGGACTTTTTCAAGATGGGCTTTATAACTGCCTCCTTGAGGGCTGATGGCATTGCACCCTCTTCCAAGGATGCATTTACCACTGCCTTGATCCCTTCGCCCAGTCTCTCTTTGCAGCTCATAATGAACCACGTAGGGCAAGGATCAAGCAAACAGGTGGTTGGCTTCACAGTAGAGAGCACGCTTAGATCCTTTCTTGCTTTTTAGACACCAGGTCAAGATGCAATTGTTCAGACAAGCATTTAATCAGGACAAAGGTGACTATGGAGCAGTAGTCTGCTGTTCCTTGTTTATTGCTTCCGCTGTTTTGATTGACTTGTTATTGTTGTTTGTTTATCTTTTTATCTGTTTATTTTATATATTGTTTGCTACTGTGAACTTCCTTGATTAACAGAAAAGTTGGATATAAGCATTTTAAAATAAATAATATATAAAATAGGTCTGCTTTGTATTATGCTTACAGCTATAAAGCAGCATTACACATTCACTAAAACAAGGGTTTAATCTCTAGTAAACATTCCTCTGGAGCACCTATATTTCCAGCCAGTTCACTGACTGAAGATACTGCTGTTAGAAATAATGAGTTGCATCTAAAGCCACACAAAAAGATTTCAGCTCATGCAATGGGACTTCCCCTTTCTCTCCTCCCCTTGTGCACCCCCAAAATCTGCTCTCAAGGATCCCCTAATCCTTCAGAGGAGCTATTGAAGGTACCCAGGGGAGTCCGGGTGGCAGGAGAGAAAGGAAGTTCCATTGTGCATACAGATGTCTGTGGCACAAACAGAACTGCAGTGTTGGATACAACCTAATATATAAAAAAGTAATCATGGCACATGCTTTCAAAATAAATGCTTTTGTGTGTGTGAAATATATCCAATGGAAACGCCTTTGAAACCACCACCTTGCATATGCACTCAGGCACACAGACACACACACAATTACAACTTGAAACGGCTCTCGTGGGTCAGGCAATCAAACCTGAATCTTCCACACATTGCTTGGGATAGTTTTTCACTTTGTCTGAGAGCCAGCTGCTGGAGTAAAGTGCCTCTCAGAGCGTGCACAAAGTGTCCAACCATTTTGAATTAGTAACTTGCAAGTGAAAATTGTTGCTGTCTGTCCTGAACCTACTAGTAACAACAACAATCATTTGTCACCATAATTGATGCCAGTGTTTCTGAAGTTGGAGGGCATATACACATTGCAAATGTATCTTGGTGGTTTACCATTTTAACTATCATGGGTTCCCTGAAAGAATATCTGTGAAGGTGCCAGTACTTTCTGGAGAGAGGGAATAAATATTAAACTAAGAGTGCTTCCAGAACAGAGTCTTTTCAGAATGCTGAAGCAACACTCCTGTGCAATGAGATGGAAGCAGCACCCCACCCCATAAAACACTTTTTCACAACTGCAATCTCACAAGACTCAGGGCAGGAATTACAGGGCCACCTTACCACTTCAATCTGTTTAACAGTAATTACTAATCCGCATGCTTTCCCTTTAATTACATTTGAAATTGTATCCTGCCACTGGAACTCCATTTGTTCCTTAACCCCACTAGAGGTTAAGCACTTTGTGTACATTCCCTTTCTCCTCCATTCTTGTTCAGATAGTTTCCCACTCACTTCTAGCCTCATCCCCCAATTTCCAGTTTTGCTGAAATGGAAAGGGAACATGGGGGAAGGGGTAGGTTTCCTGTTTTACATTTTTAGAGATTTTTATTTTATTTTGTAAATGGCCTTGAGACATATGTGGAACGTGTTTAGCAAACAACACTAATAATACAAATACATCACTTTGTTTTCTGTTCATCATATAGAAAAGGCAAGAGGCTAGATACAAGATACGGATACAAGGATGTCAGTGTCCTAAACAAGTTTGCATGGCAGCTATGGATTTCAATAGATCTTAAAATCAACCAGTATGGTCAAAAATGACACATGTTTCTGTTGCACAACTTCAGAATGGAGGCGGACAACTGCATTCTGGCATGTCCTCTTTGAAGTGGATGAGTGAGAGGAAAATACCAATGGAAGTTCTCTTGTGCAAGTCCCACTATTTATTTATTTATTTATTATTTTATTTATATCCTGCCCTTCCTCCCAGTAGGAGCACAGGGCGGCAAACCAAAGCACTAAAAACACAATAAAATCAGATTTTAAAATATATTTAAACAAAATATATCTTTAAAAACATTTTTTTAAAAAAACTTTTAAAACTTTTTTTTAAAAAAAAGGTTTTAAAACATTAAAAAGCAATTCCAACATAGATGCAGACTGGGATAAGGTCTCAGCTTAAAAAGCTTGTTGAAAGAGGAAGGTCTTCAGTAAGTGCCAAAAAGATAACAGAGATGGCGCCTCTCTAATATTTGGAATGGAAATGGACTGCCTTCACGTCGATCCCAACTTATGGCGACCCTATGAATAGGGTTTTCATGGTAAGTGGTATTCAGAGGGGGTTTACCATTGCCTCCCTCTGAGGCTAGTCCTTCCCAGCTGGCTAGGGCCTGCTTAGCTTGCCACAGCTGCACAAGCTAGCCCCTTCCTTGTCTGCAACTGCCAGCTGGGGGGCAATGGGCTCCTTGGGACTATGCAGCTTGCCCACGGCTGCACAGGTGGCAGGGCACTTAACCCCTGAGCCACTCACCATGGGGGTGATCTTTAGCTGGCCCTTGACACCCAGGAGACAAGAGTGGGGATTTGAACTCACATACTCTGGACTCCCAGCCAGGCTCTCCCCCCCACTGTGCTATACCAGCTGTGTCTAATATTTAAGGGAAGGGAATTCCAAAGGATAGGTGCTACTACACTAAAGCTCCGCTTCCTATGTTGTGCAGAACAGACCTCCTGATAAGATGGTATCTACAGAGTGCAGTGAATGACTGGGTATGTAAGGGATAAGACAGTCTTTCGGTATCCTGGTCCCAAGCTGTGTAGGGCTTTGTACACCAAAACCAGAACCTTGAACTTGGCCTGGTAGCAAATGGGCAGCCAGTGCAATTCTTTAAGCAGCAGGATGACATATTGGTGATACCCTGCCCCCGTGAGCAGTCTTTCCACCACATTTTACACCAGCTGAAGCTTCCGGACCAACCTTAAGGGCAACCCCACATAGAGCACATTACAGTAATCCAGTCTGGAGGTTACCAGTGCATGGACAACAGTTGTCAGGCTATCCTAGTCCAGAAATAACCATAGCTGTCTTACTAGCTAAAGCTGGTAAAAGGCACTCCTAGCCACAGAGGTCTCCTGGGCCTCTAGCAACAAAGATGGAACCAGGAGCACCCCCAGACTATGGACCTGCTCTTTCAGAGGGACTACGACCCCATCCAAAGCAGGATACTGACCAATTATCCAAACTTGGGAACCACCAACCCACAGTGTCTCCGTCTTGCTAGGATTCAGACTCAGTTTATTGGCCCTCATCCAGCTCACCACCGACTCCAGGCAGCGATCCAGGGCTTGCACGGCCTCTCCCGATTCAGATATTACAGAGAAACAGAGCTGAGTATTGTCAGCGTACTGCTGACACCTTGCCCCAAATCTCCTGATGACTTCTCCCAAGGGTTTCATATAGATATTAAACAGCATGGGGGACAAGATGATACCCTGCGGCACCTCACAGCACAACTGCCAGGGGGCTGAAAGACAATCACCCAACCCTATTATCTGACTGGCTCTGGCAACCAAGAGGTCTTCTGTATCTTTAAAAGTTGTGCAGGGGGAAGGGAGAATTCCACCTTGTGGTTTTTCCCATTACAGTGTTGCAAGAACACCTGCACTTGGCTGACATTCTCTTCTCCTAAAGATACAGGATCAGGATCAGGCACTGAGCCTGGCAACTCTATTCAGGGGCTGCAGTTAGTGCAGAATGCTGTGGCACGATTGCTGACAAGGGTTATACCTTATCAGCCGTGCACATAACACCTCTGCACTGGTTGCCGATTTGCTACCAGGCCGAGTTCAAGGTGAGCTTTCTATGTTACGGGAGCCACACAGTACTTCTTCTGCTCTTGTAAGAATTCAATCTTTTAGTGTGGCAGCACCTATGCTATGGAACTCCCTGCCTATTGAGATTAGACATACATCTTCATTGTATTCTTTTCAGCACCTGCTAAAAACATTTTTGTTTAGGTAAGCCTACCCCGGCGTGTAAAAGCTATTGTGTTTTTTATCTGTTTTTAACTCATTGTTGGTTTTATTATTTTGAATGTTTTTAAATACCTGTCTTTAACTGTTTTTGCCAATAATTTTATTGTTTTAATTCTTTCTGTAAACTGCTTTGAGGTTTTTTACAATAAAGCAGTATATAAATGTTATAAATAAAACACATTTTGGAGTCACTGTGGCCCTTGGGTCTCTTTCCACTTTTAGGAACAAAGGAATCTACTTTATATCAACTCAGGCCATTTGATACCATCCAGCTCAGTACTGATGACATGGACTAGCATTGGCTCTCCAGGATTCCAGGCAATAGTCTTTTCCAGAAATTGAATTTTGGACCTTTACATGCAAAGCATATGCCCTGCCACTGAGCTACAGCCCTTTCCCTGTTTAAAAAAGTATCTTTTAAAATTGTTCTTTTCAATTCACTAATGAATGCACAGCATACCTAGGGCAGATCCACAGCATTCATTTAAAGCACATTAAACACACCTTTGAAGCACGTGAATCCCACTACAGAATCATGGGAACTGTAGTTTAAGGGTAGTGGGAACAATAACTGTGAGGGGGGAACTATACTTCCCAAGATTCTTTAGGGAAAGTCATGTGATTTACATGCAAGTTGGATGTGCTTTAAATGTATTGTTTGGATCTGCTTAATAAACTTTGCCTGCATGTAAATCGTTTTAATTAATTTTTTTAAATGGAAATTAGCTATAAAATTTACTGGGTGACCATGGGCTACTCACCATCTCTCAGCCTATTCTGCCCCTCAGGATGAAAACAACAGATGGGAACTCTGACCACCTCAAGGAAGAAGGCCCACTTAAAATGGAGAGCACACAATAATTTATAACCATAGTGTGAAATCAAATACTTACCGGGACACAGTATGAAGAAATATTTATATAAGTGTGACTGTCAAAGATGTTTATTATTTACACAACCTGTAAAGATATTTGTAGTGCAACCCTACAATTGTTTACTCAGAAGCAAGTCCCAATGTATTCAATGGGACTTACTCAAACAGGGAAGCATGCACAGAATTGCAGGCTCAAGTGATAAGGAACACTCACCCAACCCAAAATTCAGAATCATGCCACTTTAAGCTGTTTTGCAACTGTTTATGCTTGTTTTTATGGTTATTGGATTTTCAAGGGATTTATTTCTTGTTGTGAGGTGCCTTGGTTTCCAGTTGGCAATCCTGCCTCATAAGGTTGTTGGGAAGACTCCATATACACTCACTGGAGATGTAAAAATACATGCACCCCATATAATAGTTTATGGTCAAAACCAGTTGGTCATTGCAGACCTTTTTTTATGAAAAAAAACCAGTATTAGTTTCTACATAATAAAAGCAGTGATACCTATGTAAGCCCTGCCTAATTGCTTTAAAAAGTAGTATTGGAGGGGGAGAGAAAGATTTACAACACAAGCACAATCCTTTGCTATGTTCACTCAAAATTCCAATTAATTTACAGCACAATGCTAACCATGTCTACTTAAAAGGAAGTCCTGTTAAATTCAGTGGGGTTTACTCCGGGTATGTCGGATTAGCATTGCAGCTTTACTCCCAGAAAAGTAAGTATTGGATTAAAGCTTCATATTTGGAAGGTTTTCAAAACACTGCCCTCTTCAACAGCCCAGGAAAATTTAAACTTGTTTGACTCCTGCACACAACAGAAAAAAGGCTTTTGGTACTGGTGAAATCTATATACTTACTCAATTTATAAGATTTTCAGATAAACAGGAGAAACAAGCCTAGGTACTGCCCGGGCATGCTCAGTATAGATATTGATAGAAATATCTGTTGGCTATAGGTACATTCTTAAACTGCAAGGTTTTTTCCCTATTAGTGAATGGTCTTATATTCTTATGATACATCTGGTTGCTAGGGAAAAAGGATCTGCAATTTATGGAGATTCCAAGGAGTAAAAAAACAGAAGCAGGAAAAGTGCCCCAAAAGGAAGGACAAAACAGTAGGACCCCAGGGATTCCTATTGCCAGGTGTCCTAACAACTTGTTTATCAATCATAGCTTTGACTTCACTTATTGTCTAATAACACTGACAGCCAGAAGCAGCCAAGCCTGCTCATTACACACAAATTGCTTAGAAGGGTCCCTACACAATTTGCTCCATATCTTTCTTTTGAGGAGGGTTAGAGACAGATTGTGGAACACAGCTAAAGGCTTTCGTTGGTGCCATGGTGCCAATGGGTGATGGGTTGGCAATCCCTAAGGGAAGACAAACAGAGTCCTGGAGCCTAGAGTGGGTATGGCCTTCAAGGAAGTGGTTGTGAACATGCTTGGACTGCACTTCAAGGCACCCCTACTAAGTTTTTATATGATGAGGCTGGAACTGCCCTCATCACAACAGGAGGGAGGGGAAACCTTCACAACCGGGGCTGACAGTCCTTCTAAAAGTGAAATTCCAATCACATGTTTTTTCTGCCCAGGGACACATGAGGGAGGAACCTCTTTGCCATAGCTATACTTTTGGCAGAGCTTGGAAGTAACTCGTTATTTTTAACGAGTTACTTGTAATTCATTACAATTTTAAATAACGAGTGGGTAATTCCATTGCATTTGGCAAATAACGGAACGACTAGTAATTTCCCTACTTTTCAGCTGCAACTTTAACGTTTCCACGTTAGGTTGCACGTTACTTGGGGGCGGGAACAAGGGGAAGACAGCTCCTGGCTGTGATTGGTTAACACAAGACATGTGCCTCACACTGATTGGACCTCTGCGCAGACTCTCTCTTCCCTTGTGATCTGTGTTAGGATGCACGAGGGAAGAGGTGAATAGGCAGGGCCTGCTAGCGTCTGAGAGGACTGTGATGTTCCTGTATTAGTGTAAATAGGGTAAGTGCTGTTTGTTTAGAAGATACATGGTAAGTAGAATGAAAGAGGAAGGGGGAGTGAATGGGCAGTAGAATGCTGGATGATTGGCTGAATGTTTTAAAATGGCTGAGGGTATAAATGGAAGGATGTCAGGTAAATCTGGGTGGAGAGGTGATGTGATGAAAGTGAGTGGGTTGTTTTGGTGGGTTTGAGAGAGTTGTTTGTCAGGAGAGCGTGGAGAAGGAGTGGGGTGGAGTTCGGATTAGTATTAGATAAAACCATATGCTTATGTGCCTTATGAAGTAATCTTGTTATCTTTGTTATCTTTGTTATCTGTGTTATTTAATAAATACTTAATTTGGTTTACCAAAGGCCTGATCCTTGGCTGGGGTTTCACAGACCAGAAGGGAGGGTGAGGTAAATAACCAAGGCTGAAGGGAAACTATAACAAATGGTGGCAGCGGGTGAAGGGAAGAATATAACACCACAAGTATTCAGAGCAAACCAGAATTATAAGCAGTCTGAGTAAATCAAAGGGATTGGGACAGCTTAAGCACGCAGTCACAGAGGTAACCTAATTGAGGGAGACTCAGGCAGAGTCTCTAGGAATACTGGTTATAGGACATGACTGGTGGTGCTGCCTAGCAGGGGGATCTGTTGAGATCTATGCTAGAGCGGAGAGGGAAACCATAAGAGAGGACAGTCCGGACTGGTGGAGTCCCTGGTGGTGCCTAGTGACAGGCAGTAACCACGAGCAGGTAGGAACCTGACAGGGAGAGCCAGGGAAGGACGCCTCACAAGGACAAAATGGACACCGGAGGAAAAAGCCAGGGCAAGGACAACGGAGGAGAAGGCAGCAGCAGAATGGCGAAGAGCTGTGGAGGTTAGTGACAATGATTTGTGTGTGTGTGTGTGTGTGTGTGCCCCCTGTGGCACTGTTCTGCCCCCCCTGCCCCCCCATGACACCGTTCTGCCCCCCCACTGCCTCTCCTTGCCTCTGCCGCCCCCTCCATCAATCACAAGGCACTTCCAAAACTTCGGCCTACTCAGAGCTTGGAAAAGTTACTTTTTTGAACTACAACTCCCATCAGCCCTAGGCAACATGGCCACTGGATTAGGCTGATGGGAGCTGTAGTTCAAAAAAGTAACTTTTCCAAGCTCTGGCCTACTTCTCTTCCTTCCCCCCCTTTTTGAACTCTCCCCCTTGTTCCCATGCCTACCTGTGTGCTGTATTTATCCAGACAGAGCACTCCTGCCTTTTAAAATGCCGGCTAGCTTTTTATTGTATATTTATTTGAACTCCATCTTTCTTTTTATTTGTATTTTTGTCCTGTTTAATCACAAGACTGAATTGTATGTGGGACAAAAACTGTCTCAGTAATAATAATAATAATAATAAAAATAAAAAATCATTAGGCGTATAATAAATGGCTTAAGGCTGATTTTTTTGTTCTTGGCAGAGATGAGGTGAGAAGTAGGGTCCTTGCAGCTCCTCCTCTCAGTCCCCCAGCTCTCAAACTCATATTCTGTGAGAAAGAGATTCCCAGTCCCAGAGAGAGATAGACTGTTGACAATCTCTGCTAATATCTATACAAATGTACATAACATGCATCACCTGAACTCACATGATCTAGAGTTACCTTAAATCTTGCAAGATTTGCAAATGAGAAGCAATAGGGTTTTATATTAGTTCTGATTGTCTATTGGGCTATCATAGGTTATATGTTTTTTTCATTTTCTATGGCAAAAACTCCAACTTCAGTGGAATTTATGTGATGTGTTCTAATCATTTGAATTTGGCTAATGAATGCTTTATTCTTTCATCAGAACTTTAGCAGTAGTACTAAAATATTAATAAAAAAGAAAAGGGAAAGAAAAAATACTTTACATACATCATTCAGCTGTATTGCTAATTATAGATATAGATATAAAAGATAAACGGCATTTTGTCAAAAGTATTTTTGTCTACATTTTATACCTCATCCTTGGTTTTCCAAGCTTGGCATAGAATGCTTCTCATACAGAATTAATTTGAAATGCTGCATATTTATTATCATAATCATCATATTCAAAATAAAAAATATATGTACCGCCTTCAAGTTGATTCCAACTTATGGTGACCCTATGAATAGAGTTTTCATGAGGCTGAGAGGCAGTGACTGGCCCAAGGTCACCCAGTGAGCTTCATGGCTATGTGGGGATTTGAACCCTAGTCTCATTTTGTTCTCACAACAACCCTGTGAGATAGTAGGTTAGACTGGCCCAGGCAGGGTTATTCAGTGAGCAAAAATGATGCAAATAGGATCTCTTTTAATTGTGCTATCGACCTGCTTACTTCCACTCTGACTGGGGGATCTTGCAGCATGGGGAAGAGATGGGGGCACATCACAGCTGAAGTTCACCCATATAGGAGCATTATCTCTTGTTTATTACAGAGACGCCTGTTGCAGGTTTTGCTGCTGAGAGCAGCAGTCAGTTAGTGCGGCCACTTGAGTCACAGCTTGTTGATCCTGAGGAGGCAAAACTAGAAAGTGAGGTTCAGAAAGGAGGCCCTGTGCACGAGGAGGAGGAGGGCATGAAGCAGTGCCAGTTGCCCACAGCCACATCTGCAGAACAGCAAGTACCATGGTTTGGCTTTGAGAAAGCTTGTACATTTGTGAGCCAGAGTGGGAAAAATGTTGTTGTATGATGCAATTACTGCCTTCCAAGGATCAAAAATCTGAGATCAGCTGTTTCCTCCTCATCCAATGTGAAGAAACATTTTGAGGTAGCCTTTGTCATGCTGGTCCTCAAAGAGTGTCCATTGTCTATTTATGTTTAAATTGTGAAGTTCCTCTTCCATTTTTTCTTGGATTCATGCTTTGTTCTTCTTCCTCAGAGGGCACACCCCGAGAAGCTGAGAGCAATTGAAGAAGCAATAAAGGCAAGGAGACGTGGCCTTCCTGAACCAATGCATGACACCCCTCCTCCCAAAATGCTGAAGCAGCAGCAGACAACCCTTGAGAGGTGGGGATCTGGCAGGGAGCCTGTCACCCAGAGCAATCTCGACAGGAGAATCATTGATTTCATTGTAGAGGAGACATTACCACTTCAGACTGTGGACAAACCATCATTCATTAATCTGGTTCGCATTGGACTCCCCAAAGATCTCACCATCATATGTGCCAAGACTCTGAGAGACAGAATTGAGAAGAGAGCATGCCACATGAGAGAAACTCTTGCAAACCGAATGGGTGCTGTGGCATATATAGCAACCACTGCAGATTGTTGGACCAATGGCAAGAAGAGTTACTTTGGGGTAACAGCCCACTGGATCAACCCAACTACCCTGAAACGTGAGGTCGGGGCCTTGGCTTGTAAGCGTCTGAAGGGGCGCCATACATACGATGTCCTTTCAAAAGCACTGCATGATGTACATGTGCAGTACAGGATCCACAACAAAGTTATGTGCACTACTACAGACAATGGCTCCAACTTTGTGAAAGCGTTCAGAGTTTTCATGGCCAAAGAACCAGTGGAAGCTTCAGGCACCAGTGACGATGATGGTGATAACCAGGAGGAGGCTGAGGTGGAGTTTGTGCCTATCTGCGAGATCCTGGACACAGGACCTGAGGCAGAGGAAGAAGCTGCAGACTCAGGAGAGGATTTTGTTTTACCACCACACCAGAGATGTGCTAGCCACACCCTCAACCTTGTGGCAACACAAGACATAGAGGCCATGCTTTCTGACTCCTCCAAAAGTAGTCTTCTTGGTCCTTTCAAGAAACAGTTTCGTTCCTTGATGGGAAAGTGCAGCAAGTTGTGGTCCAAGCAGAACCAGTCAGCCCAGATTGCTGAGTATATCCATGCGCAATATGGTGTGTATCTGAAGGTACCAAATAAGACCAGGTGGAATTCCACCTTTGATGCGTTGAAGCAACTACATGAGCTCCTGTCAACTGTGCCACTAAAAATGCATGCCATAATGGACCGCTGCTCCTTGTCCAGGATCACAGCTGCTGAGATTGAAGTGGTACAGGAATACACAGAGATTATGGAGCCACTAGCCCAGTCCCTAGATATCCTGCAACGGGAGAACGGCATGTTCATGGGGTATTTGCTACCAACGCTCTGCAATCTGGACCGCAAGTTAGAAGGACTGGAAAACAAACCTGAGAGGTACACATACTGTTTTCAGCTGCTGAGAGGTGTGCGCGAAGCCCTAAGAAAGCGGTTTGCAGCTATCTGGGAGGACAAGAGGCTTCTTCTGGCAGCCTGCCTACACCCTCGCTTCAAACTAGATTGGCTGGAATCGTGTCAGGCCGCCACCCATACCAACAAGTAAGAACATTAGGGAAGCCCTTTGGGTGGATTACTCCAAGGGAAATGTTGTCTCAAGGGAGGCATCAGAGGGCTTAAGGTGGTAGGCAGGGGCTGGGCCTTTTCTTCCTGGGGCTCCTCATCACAACCTTGGGTTGCTGCAGGTAATCCTTAAGGGTCTGTTGTGCTGCCCCATGAGTGTGGTGACTTGGTCACCTTCCTACCTTCCATGTCATCATCCACAGGCTCAGGCTGGACCCTGAACCAGGGGACATGACAAGCATCAGGAAATGAAGAGCAGATGAGGGTTTCCTAACATATATGTGTTAACATATCCTCTCTCTTTCTTAGATACACAATGGAAGCCTTGTTGAAAGCTGAAATAAAGATGGGTGTACTTAATGAGGACAGTGATCAGTCTTCAGATAAAGACCAGGAAGGAGATGACTTAGAAGATGACTTCTTTAACTTTCTGCCCAAGGGCAAGAAGTCAGCAGTGGACACTGCTGAGGAGGAACTGGTGAGGTACCTGAGGTCTCCCAGCAGGGAAGTGTCATCACTCCATGGCTTTCCACGTGTGCTGCGGTGTTTTTTGCAGCACAACACAGGCATGCCTTCAAGCGCCGCAGTAGAACGCCTGTTCAGTACTGGTGGCAACGTAATGACTGTAAAAAGACATTCCTTGTCTGACATGCTCTTTGAGCATCTTGTTCTTTTGAGACATAACAGAAACATATTATAAAAGCATTTCAAGTGTAAAATTTGATTTCAAGAGTTGGGGTATCTTCATTGCTTGGGGGGATGTGAGATTCTGTTATGCCATTATGTTAATCTTATGGATAATTTTTTTTATTCTACTACCCCCTGTGTGTGTGTGTGTGTTTATTTTTAATATTGTTTTGGGCTTCTTAGATGTGCAGCAGCCAAGGCCAGCACCTTGTAGGAGTTTTTTTTAAAAAAAGTAACTGAAATGTAATTGTAGTGATTACTTTTGAGAAAAAGTAAAGTAATCAGTTACTTTCAGAGCAATTGTAATTGTAACGGTAATTACTACGTTTTGGGGCCAAGTAATTGTAACTGTAATTTATTACTTTTTAAAAGTAATCTTCCAAGCTCTGACTTTTGGATTAGGATTGGTTGAGTGGTGCAGAGGCCGGACAGGCCAGAGGACAAGAGATTGCCAGAAATGCTTCCACAAGCATCTGTACATTCATAGAAGTACAAAATGTGTGTAGCTTTGAGATGGGTGGAGGGGAGGAATTTTAAAAATTGCTTGATGTTCCCCTTGGGAGGCCTGTTTGGTATTTTGGTAAGGAATAGCAGTGATTCCATGTATCATGCAGGTGACTGGCAAATAAAGGTTTATATTTCAGGCGAAAGTTATGGTTGTGGAATCATCTTATTAAGTACAAACAGAGATTTCATAGAATCATAGAATAGTAGAGTTGGAAGGGGCCTATAAGGCCATTAAGTACAACCCCCTGCTCAATGCAGGGATCCAAATCAAAGCATTCCCAACAGATGGCTGCCCAGCTGCCTCTTGAATGCCTCCAGTGTCGGAGAGCCCACTACCTCTCTAGGTAATTGGTTCCATTGTCGTATGGCTCTAACAAGAAGTTTTTCCTGATGTCCAGTCGAAATCTGGCTTCCTGCAACTTGAGCCCATTATTCTGTATCCTGCACTCTGGGACGATCGATAAGAGATCTAGGTCCTCCTCTGTGTGACAACCTTTCATGTACTTGAAGAGTGCTATCATATCTCCACTCAGTCTTCTCTTCTCCAGGCTAAACATGCCCAGTTCTTTCAGTCTCTCCTCATAGGGCTTTGTTTCCAGTCCCCTGATCATCCTTGTTGCCCTCCTCTGAACCTGTTCCAGTTTGTCTGCATCCTTCTTGAAGTGCAGAGACCAGAACTGGATGCAGTACTCAAGATGAGGCCTAACTAGTGCTGAATAGAGGGGAATTAATACTTCACGCGATTTGGAAACTATTGTTTTGAGCATGGGGGGGGTGGAATGGATTATTTCTATGGGTCACCTTTCCAGCCTCTGATTTGCAATCCTACGCCCTGGGGGCTGGCTCTGCTAGCCAGATGAATCTCCTTTGTTAATCAAATGGAGTGGCCAGGTAAGATGATGGGCCTATTTAGTTGCCCAGGCAACTGGTGAAATGGGCAAGGAAGATCCTTTTGTTATTGAAACTCTTCAGGAGAGCATTCCCCCCCCTCCTGGAGCCAAGGAGAGTTTTGTGCTGGTAGTTTATTTGGAGTGTGCTAGAGAATGGCTGGGGCTGCAGGCACGCAGAGAGGCTATCCCTCTGTATCATGGCTATAGGATGCCCCTGCACCCAGATGGAAAAGCTGGATATTGGACTGCCGATGTATTGAACCCTTCCATCCTTGAGCTCAGGTTGGAATCTGTGTAAATAAACAAACCATATTTCATAAAGACACCCCAGTCTCCGCTGACCTTCTTCCCCAAAGGAAACCAAACCCTGGATGAGCTCAGGGACCCCCGAAATCTCACCGCTCGGAGATTGGGGGAGGCACACAACACTATACTTCTGTTAATGCAGCCTAATATAGCATTTTATTTATTTATTTATTATTTGATTTATATCCCGCCCTTCCTCCCAGCAGAAGCCCAGGGCGGCAAACAGAAACACTAAAAACACTTTAAAACATCATAAAAATAGACCTTAAAATACATTAAAACAAAACAAGGTTAAAAACATTTTTTTAAAAAAAGCTTTAAAACATCTTTTTAAAAAGGGTTGAAACATATTATTTAAAAAAACATATTAACAAGCAATTCTAACACAGATGCAGACTGGGACAGGTCTCAACTTAAAAGGCTTGCCTTTTTTTGCAGCCACATTGCACTGTTGGCTCATATTCAGCTTGTGATCAACAACAATTTCAAGATCCTTCTCATATGTCGTACTGTTGAGCCAAGCATCCCCCATCTTATAACTGTGCATTTGGTTTCTTTTTCCTAAGTGTAGAACTTTGCATTTATCCCTGTTGAATTTCATTCTGTTGTTTTCAGCCCAATGCTCCAGCCTATCAAGGTCCCTTTGAATTTTCTTTCTGTCTTCCACGGTATTAGCTATGCCCCTCAACTTTGTATCATCTGCAAATTTGATAAGCATGATTTGTACCTCCTTATCCAAGTTGTTAATAAAAATTTAAAAGAGCACTGGGCCCAGGACTGAGCCCTGTGGTACCTGTGATGTTCCTATATTAATGTATATATGGTAAGTGTTGGTTGTTTAGAAGATATATGGTAAGTAGTGAAAGAGGAGGGGGAGTGAATGGGCAGTAGAATGCTAGATGATTGGCTGAGTGTTTAAAATGGCTGAACATATAAAAGGAAGAGTGAGAGTGGAATCAGGGGGGGAGAAGAGAACTGAGTGGGTTGCTTGGTGGGGTTTAGAGAGTTGTTTGCCAGGAGAGTGTGGAGAAGGAGGGGGGTGGAGTTCGGATTAGTATTGAATAAAACCATATGCTTATGTGCCTTAAGAAGAAATCTTGTTAATCTTGTTAGCTTTGTTATCTTTAATAAATACTTAATTTGGTTTACCAAAGGCCTGATCCTTGGCTGGGGATTCACAGACCAGAAGGGAGGGTAAGGTAATGACCAAGGCTGAAGGGAAACTGTAACAAATGGTGGCAGCGGTGAAGAGAATAACAATACCAGTATTCAGAGTCTCTGGGAATACTAGTATTGGGACGTTACTGGTGGTTGCCTAGCAGGGGGATCTGTTGAGATCTGTGCTAGAGCGGGGAGAGAAATCATAAGAGAGAGCGGTCCAGACTGGTGGAGTCCCTGGTGGTGCCTAGAGACAGGCAGTAGCCACGCGCAGGTAGGAACCTGACAGGGAGAGCCAGGGAAGGACGCCTCACACATGGTGGCAGTAGCGGTGGGATACGAACAACAGAGAATCCAGATCCGAACAAAGGAGACTATGTCACAGGTGTTGGCTGTAGCAGAGAGATACGAATACTAGAGAATCCCTACCAGTGGTGTGGCAAACAGAAATAACAAAACAAGATTAGTTGTGAGAGTGACTGGCAAAGAGTGTGTGGCAAAGAGTGAGTGAACTCAAACACCATGGCTGAATATATAAAAATGAAAAGAGAGGAGCTGGTGGAGAAGTGCATAACATTCAATTTACCTCACAAGGGTAAAGGGGTAGATGAATTGAGGGTAGCACTTATAGGATTTGCAACTGCCCAGCAAAAACAACCTGTCAGAGAAGAGACCCCAGAAGGATATTTAAGCAATCCCGCTTATATAGAGTACTTGAGAGAGAAGTTGAGGATGGAAACTGAGAGAATGAGGATGGAGGCTGAGGAAAAAGACAAACAGCGGGTCTTTGAGACTGAGGAAAAAGACAAACAGAGGGAAACTGAGAAGTTGAGAATGGGGTTTGAGGAGAGGGAGAAGCAACGAGCAGTGGATGCCGAATTACAAGTAGAAAAGTTAAAATTTGAAAGAGAGAAGTTTCATTCTGATGAAACAAGAAAGGACAGAGATGGAGCAAAAATAAAAATTACTCCAAAGGACTTTGCTGTCTATGAGCCTGGTCAAGATCCTCAAATTTACCTCAGCACCTTTGAAAAGGCAGCTCAGTTGTGGGGGCTACCTGAAGATAAATACATGCAGTATTTATCAAACCTGATTAAAGGGGAATTGGCTGAGGTATACCAATATTTCCCCTCAGACAGGTCCGTCACCTATGCTGAATTCAAAGAAGCAGTGTTTAAAAGATTCAGACTGGGGCCTGATTATTTTAGAAAGCTTTTCAGAAATTGCGAGATACAGACAGGGAGGTCTTTCGTGGAGCTGGGGGCAAAACTGATGGACATATTTGGGAAATGGCTGACAAGTGCAAAAGCTCAGTCTGTGGAGGAGGTGAAAAACCTCATGATATTGGATCAATTATACCATCAGTTACCACCAGAAATAAGGCTCCTGGTCAAAGACCATTCCCCTACATCGGTGCAGGAGGCCGCAGAGATGGCGGATCACTTCGCCTCCAACAGAACTGGCTGGGTGGGGAAAACATCAAGAGATTTTAAACCCAGACCATATAACGCTGGCAGAAGGGATGTGGTACCACAGAGAGTGAGTCCTCCAGTAAAATCTGAAGGGCACAGGACACCCCAGAGTGGATCTGTGTACCCTAAAAGTGAGGAGAAATTATGCTACAAATGTGGTAGACCAGGGCACCTACGTTTTCAATGTGAGGTTGCCAACCCCAGTAGTAATCCTGCTCAGACAAGGGCAGTGAAAACAGAGCCCAAGGCTTTAGAAGCAGCAAAAAAGGTTCAGTTTTGCCAGATAAACTGGACAGAAGTAACAGACCTTGATTCAAGTCTGAGAGAGGAAGTGAGTGTACAAGGGGCAAATTATTGGGCATTGCTTGATACTGGTGCCGCTCAGACATTACTGAGGCCAGATTTAAGGTAATATTACCTCAGGAAACTGTGACTATCCAAGGAGTGAGGGGTCAACCAGAGAGTTTGCCTGTGGCCCTGGTGGAAATGACTTGGAGAGGCCGAGAGGGCCGATATAAAGTAGGCATTAATGCCCAGCAACAAGAACCAGTAATACTGGGAAGAGATGTAATAGGAGCTCAAGGAAAGATATATGTAGTGACCAGACAGCAAATTGGCAGAGAAAAAGAAGCCACATTAAGGGGGGCTGAAACAAACAGGGTGGAATCTGTTAACCAGCCTCAGGTCACCATAGCAACCACTAGCAGGCCTGCTGAAGGAGACAAACTGTATCAAGTGGTCTCTGGGGAAGAAGCAGATCAATTCAGGGAAGAGCTGCATAAAGATGTAAGTTTGAAGCAGATAAAGGAACAAGCCCTGACCCAACAGATTCCTTTCACTGACAAACTGAGGAATCAAGTTGTGTGTGAGAATGGGATTTTATATAGACTGTGGATGCCTGCTGAGAGAAAGGATGAATGTGAACCAGTGAAACAAATGATGGAACTAGTGAAAGAGAATTTGAGTCATGCACAGGAGAAGCAAAGTTACTGGTATGACAGAACAGCTAGAGAACGTGTGTATGATGTGGGAGATATGGTTATGGCGTTCATACCCAGGAAACATGACAAATTACAGGCTAATTGGGAAGGACCATATACCATCAGAGAAAGGCTTGACACAGTGACATATGTAATCACCACAGACCAATTAAACAAAAGCAAAGTGGTTCATGTAAATATGTTAAAGCCTTACCATACCAGGGATGCAAAGGTGTTGCAAGTTACCTTATTCCCTGAGGGAAGTGGGCCTGAACTTCCAGATTTGGTACAGGAAAGCAAAGACAAAGGAGGGGTAGATCAAGTGGAATGGTCAGAGGAGGTAGAGGAGGAAGTAAAAGAAGAGATTCTGAGAGTTTTGAAAACCTATAGGAATCTCTTTAGCAACAAACCTGGCCGAACCAGTATAGTTATACATTCCATTGATACTGGAGATCATGCCCCAATCAGATCTGTTCCGTACCGTGCGAATGGGAAAGTTTTGAATGAGATCAAAAAGGAGGTGGAAGATATGCTGGAATTAGGAGTGATCAGGGAATCCATCAGTCCCTGGGCCTCAAGTATTGTCCTGGTTTCGAAAAAAGATGGAACGACAAGGTTTTGCATTGATTATCGGCTAATCAATAAAATTACTGTCCCAGATGCGTATCCTATGCCTAGGGTAGACGCTATGTTAGAGTTATTGGGGGCAGCAACCATTATCTCTACACTAGATCTCTGTAAAGGATTTTGGCAAATGGAACTAGACGAGCAATCCAGAGCCAAAACTGCCTTCAGTACACCAGATGGGTTATATGAGTTTGTGACCTTACCCATGGGACTAAGGAACTCACCAAGTTCATTTCAGAGGCTAATCAATATTGTGTTGCGAGTCATGTCAGATTTTGCAGTGGCCTATATCGATGACGTGGCCATTTTTAGCAAGTCGGTGCCTGAGCATGTCCAACACCTGACAACAGTATTGGAGGCCTTAAGAAAAGCAGGCCTCACAATAAAAGCTAAGAAATGCCAGTTTGGACTAAAGGAAGTAATCTATTTAGGATATAAGGTGGGGAGTGGGAAAATCACCCCCTTATGGAGCAAGGTGGAGGCAATACAAGCGTGGCCGATCCCCTTAACCAAAAAACAAGTAAGGGCATTTCTGGGTGTGGTTGGATTTTATAGGAAGTTTGTGAGAAATATTGGGGAAATAGCAACCCCCTTGCATGAATTAACAAAGAAGAAGTGTTCTGAGCATGTGGTATGGACGGATGAATGTCAGAAGGCTTTTGATCTACTGAAGCAAGCCTTGTGCCAAGGACCCATATTAATAGCACCAGACTATGAGAAACCATTCATCGTGGCTACAGATGCGTCGGACCTGGCGCTGGGAGTCGTCTTGCTACAGGAGAGAGAAGGCACCAGACATCCAGTGGCGTACCTGAGTCGCAAGCTGACGCCGAGGGAGAAAAACTATTCGTCGGTTCAGAAGGAGTGCCTAGCGGTCGTGTGGGGACTGAACAAGTTGCGCCCATACGTGTGGGGACGAAGATTCACAGTGACTACGGATCATCGGGCCTTGTTATGGTTGCAGACTATGAAAAACTATAACACTATGCTGCAGAGGTGGTCCTGGGCCCTACAGGACTATCAAGTGGACTTCCAGTTCATAAAAGGCAAGGACAATGTACTGGCCGATGGACTTTCCAGGCAAGTGGCTGGGACTGCAGTGACGTGACCAGACAGAGGAACAAAGAAAGACATTTTCCCCATAGAGACTTTTATTTGTTAACGCGACGTATAAATCCTGGAACAGGAATAATACTCTGCTGTTGTTTAAGGGGGGGGAAATGTGATGTTCCTATATATTAGTGTATATATGGTAAGTGCTGGTTGTTTAGAGTATACATGGTAAGTAGTGAAAGAGGAGGGGGAGTGAATGGGCAATAGAATGCTTGATGATTGGTTGAATGTTTAAAATGGCTGACAGTATAAATGAAAGGATGACAGGTAAATCTGGGTGAATGTGAGGTGGTGAATTGTGGAATCTGGGGGGAGAAGAGAAAGAGTGGATTGCTTGGTGGGGTTTAGAGAATTGTTTACCAGGAGGGAGGTGGAGTTCGGATTAGTATTGAGTAAAACCATATGCTTATGTGCCTTAAGAAGAAATCTTGTTAATCTTGTTAGCTTTGTTATCTGTAATAAATACTTAATTTGGTTTACCAAAGGCCTGATCCTTGGCTGGGGTTTCACAGACCAGAAGGGAGGGTAAGGTAATGAGCAAGGCTGAAGGGGAACTGTAACAAATGGTGGCAGCGGTGAAGAGAATAACAATACCAGTATTCAGAGTCTCTGGGAATACTAGTATTAGGACGTGACTGGTGGTTGCCTAGCAGGGGGATCTGTTGAGATCTGTGCTAGAGCGGGGAGAGAAAAAATAAAAAAAAGGGCAGTCCGGACTGGTGGAGTCCCTGGTGGTGCCTAGTGACAGGCAGTAGCCACGCGCAGGTAGGAACCTGACAGGGAGAGCCAGGGAAGGGCGTCACAGTACCCTACTCGTTACTTTCCCCCAGTTTGAGAAGGAACCATTGATAAGCACTCTTTGAGTACAATTCTGGAGCCAACTGTGGATCCACCTGATAGTTGTTCCATCCAGCCCACATTGAGCTAGCTTGCTAATCAGAATATCATGGGGCACTTTGTCAAAAGCTTTGCTGAAGTCGAGATATATTATGTCCACAGCATTCCCATAGTCTATAAGGGAGGTTACCCGATCAAAACATGAGATAAGATTAGTTTGGCAGGATTTGTTCTTCATAAATCCATGTTGGCTCCTAGTAATCACTGCATTGTTTTCAAGGTGTTTACAAATTGACTGCTTTACAATCTGCTCCAGAGTTTTTCCAAGGATTGATGTTAGGCTGACTGGTCTATAGTTCCCCAGTTTATCCTTTCTGCCCTTTTTGAAGATAGGGACAATATTAGCTCTCCTCCAGTCATCCCACACTTCACCAGTCCTCCACGAGTTCCTTCAATACTCTAGGATGCAGTTTATCAGGCCCTGTCAATTTGAACTCATTCAAAGTGATTAGGTATTCCTTGACCGTTTGTCTATCAATCTCAAGGTCCAATCCTGCCCCTTCTACTTCCTGTTTCCCGGGAGGGTCACAGACCCTTTTCTGGGAGAAGACTGAGCCAAAATAGAAGTTGAGCACTTCTGCCTTTTCTTTGTCATCTGTTATCATTTTGCCATCCTCATTGAGTAGTTATGCCACCATTTCTTTTCTCTGTCTTTTACTATGGATGTACCTGAAGAAAGCTTTTTTGTTCCTTTTAGCATCTCTCGCTCACCTCAGCTCATTCTCAGCTTTATCCTTCCTGACACCATCCCTGCAATTCTGTGATACCTGTCTGTACTCTTCCTTTGTGGCCTTCTTTCCACTTCCTGTATGTGTCCTTTTTTGTTTTCAGGTCATTTCTAAGCTTTTGTAAAGCCACATTGGCTTCTTCTGCTGTTTCCCCCATTTTCCTCGTTGGAATTGCTTGGCATTACGCTTTTAGAATTTCCTTTTATAGAAACTCCCACCCATCTTGGACTTCTTTTCTCATTAGGGTGGCTTGCCATGGAACCATACTTACAATCATTCTGAGTTTATTAAAATCAGCTTTCCTGAAATCCAGGGTGCGCATATGGCTACTCTCAGCTTTTGCTTCTGTTAAAATCAAGAATTCAAGTATGGTGCGGCCACTTTCCCCCAGAGTTCCCATAACTGCCACTTCAGAACAAACAGTTCTCCCAATGGAGGGCTGTAGAAAGTGGAGTCCCTCAAGGATCGGTATTGGGACCTGTACTTTTCAACTTGTTCATTAATGACCTAGAATTAGGAGTGAGCAGTGAAGTGGCCAAGTTTGCTGACGACACTAAATTGTTCAGGGTTGTTAAAACAAAAAGGGATTGCGAAGAGCTCCAAAAAGATCTCTCCAAACTGAGTGAATGGGCGGAAAAATGGCAAATGCAATTCAATATAAACAAGTGTAAAATTATGCATATTGGAGCAAAAAATCTTAATTTCACATATATGCTCATGGGGTCTGAACTGGCGGTGACCGACCAGGAGAGAGACCTCGGGGTTGTAGTGGACAGCACGATGAAAATGTCGACCCAGTGTGCGGCAGCTGTGAAAAAGGCAAATTCCATGCTAGCAATAATTAGGAAAGGTATTGAAAATAAAACAGCCGATATCATAATGCCGTTGTATAAATCTATGGTGCGGCCGCATTTGGAATACTGTGTACAGTTCTGGTCGCCTCATCTCAAAAAGGATATTCTAGAGTTGGAAAAGGTTCAGAAGAGGGCAACCAGAATGATCAAGGGGATGGAGCGACTCCCTTACGAGGAAAGGTTGCAGCATTTGGGGCTTTTTAGTTTAGAGAAAAGGCGGGTCAGAGGAGACATGATAGAAGTGTATAAAATTATGCATGGCATTGAGAAAGTGGATAGAGAAAAGTTCTTCTCCCTCTCTCATAATACTAGAACTCGTGGACATTCAAAGAAGCTGAATGTTGGAAGATTCAGGACAGACAAAAGGAAGTACTTCTTTACTCAGCGCATAGTTAAACTATGGAATTTGCTCCCACAAGGTGCAGTAATGGCCACCAGCTTGGACGGCTTTAAAAGAAGATTAGACAAATTCATGGAGGACAGGGCTATCAATGGCTACTAGCCATGATGGCTGTGCTGTGCCACCCTAGTCAGAGGCAGCATGCTTCTGAAAACCAGTTGCCGGAAGCCTCAGGAGGGGAGAGTGTTCTTGCAGTCGGGTCCTGCTTGCGGGCTTCCCCCAGGCACCTGGTTGGCCACTGTGAGAACAGGATGCTGGACTAGATGGGCCACTGGCCTGATCCAGCAGGCTCTTCTTATGTTCTTATGTTCTCATACACCAAATCATCTCTATTAGTTAGAATCAAGACCAGGATAGCTGATCCTCTTGTTGCTTCCTCCACTTTCTGTAGGAGAGTTATCTCCAACACAAGTCAGACATTTCTTGGAGGGGCTGTGTTTGGCAGAATTTGTCTCCCACTAGATATCGGGATAATTGAAATCCCCCATTACTACTACATCATGCCTCCTCAAAACATTGGCAATTTGCTTTGCAAAAGTTACATTCTCGTCTTCTCCTTGATTGGCTGGTTGGTAATAGACTCCAAGCACCACATTCCTTTTATTACTTGCCCCATTAACTTTAATCCAGATATTCTCGGTGGAGCTACCAAGCTCACCTTCCTGTATTTCTCTGCAGGGATATATATCTTTAACATATAGCGCGACTCCACCTCCCTTTTCCCCCCTTCTATTCTTTTTGAACAAGTTATATCATTCAATTGCTGTATTCCAGTCATGGGAGTCATCCCACCAAGTTTCAGTTATACCTATCAAGTCATAATTGCCCTCCTGTATTAAGAGTTAAAGTTTGTCCTGCTTGTTTCCCATGCTCTGTGCATTAGTATACAGACATCAAAGATCATGTGATTTATGGCTTGGCTTCCTTACTACATTTTTCTGAGGACTGTTACTGGGCCCTATTAGAGCCGATCTCTCTGTTCCCGTTACTGTGCACAAGCCTTCATCAGTCATTACCACCAAGTTTATGTCTCCCTCCCCCTCAGGATTCAGTTTAAAGCCCTCCTGATGAACTTTTCCATGCTGTGGTCAAACACATTCTTCCCAGTCCTTGTGAGATGCAACCCATCACTTGCCAGCAGTCCATCTTCCAGGAACCATAGTCCATGGTCCCAGAATCCAAATCTCTCACATTGGCACCACCTTCGTAGCCATTCATTCACACAAAGTATTTTTCTTTCCCTTTCTACTCCTCTTCTAAGTACTGGAAGGATGGATGAAAAAACTATCTGGGCCCCAAAGTCCTTGAGTTTCCTTCCCAGAGCTTCAAAGTCTGATGTGATTTCTTCATAGCTCCGTTTGGCAGTATCGTTTGTTCCTACATGGATGAGGAGAAAGGGATACCTGTTGGTGGGCTTGATGAGTGATGGCAACCTTTCCGTCACATCTCTAATCCGTCCTCCTGGTAGACAGCATACCTGGCGAATCCATGGATCTTCTCTGCATACTTGTGTTTTGATCCCATACAGTAGGGAGTCTCCCACTACTAGTACTCTTCTCTTCTTGTTGTGGGGCGAGGTTTCATTGGCCCTGCTTGATTGAGCTTCAGCCTCTTGCTCATTGTCGCACAGCATCTCCTGTAATTCTTCCGCCACAGGCTGTCCTCCAGTCTCATCCTCAAGTGGTTGAAAGCGGTTCCATAGTTCCACTGGTGAAGGGTGTCTTCTAGCTCTTCTGCTCCTGTCACCCTTTCCCACAGAGTTTCCTCTATTTTGTTGTTCCTCTCGAAAGCAGTCTCCTCTTCTGCTACCACATGCTGTTGTTCTTCCACCTCCACTTCTCTTTGCTGCTGCTGATTTCTTTTTGAGGAGGCAGGTGCACTCTGTGCATGCTGATGCCATTTATTTCTGAGGCTCATAATTCTTAGTTATGACTCCCCCTGCTCGAAGTAACCCCCTTAGGCTATGTCAGACTTTGAATGAGTAGAATATTGCCTGTGTAATCCCTTGCAGGTTCTTACGGGCCAAAAATGAAATGAATTTGCAAAGATTCCATGAATAACTTGTGAACTTTTTTTTTCATAAAGAAAACATAACATTAAATACAACACAATTTTATAGGGTCCTCAGTTTCCAGATACTTAAAAGATCCTTGCCCATGTGTCCTTTCTCTCTTTTTTTGGCAAAATATATTTGCAAACAACTGAAAAGTTCTTTTTCTTAATCTTCAGGAGATGAATAGCTTTATCCTGCTGCCCTGAACCACTGCAGCTTCAGATAGGCCCGGAAAGTCCACAGATTCAGCAAGGTCCTATGATTAAAGAATACATATACAAATAACCACCATTCAAATATATATATATACTCCTCATACCCTTCCCTACTTCTGTACAATACAGATATACATATGTACCTTAATCAAGGGGTTAAAGACCAACTAAATAATAGCTTCCCTAGCAACCACACCCAGGACCAACTTTTCTGCTCCACACTTGCTTTCTTCTTCAAACAGGGTTTTTCTGCTATGAAACCCCACCCACCAGACTGAACCAACTAAAACAAGATTGTGGGGGTTACACCTGCACATTTGCCTTCTCAATAAGCCAATTAGCAAAAGCCTTGTCTTTAGCCCTTTAACAAAACAAAAACAGCCCAACAGAAGATCTGAAGGTGTAAATTAAAATTCCTGCAACAGATCATTAAAATAATTATTTGACTTAAAATACTAATAATTAATTGTTGTAAATTATGTAATTATTTGAATTAAGTAATAAAAACGTTGAGCCAATGCTTCTCAATATATGATTAAAGCCCGGGCATAGGAATGCAAGATATATTTGTGATTAGACCTCAGAGGGAAAACAGGGCCAACTTGGTTTGCTCAACAGCTCCTTGGTGTTGTTTTATCTTCCCACACTACTCACCTGAGCCTCTTATAAAAAGATCGGCGTGATTCTGGAGTGACAAGTGGATGTGAGTGTGTTTGTAGCAATACCCAGTAAGATGACAGGAGCAATCTGGGCCATGTAGAATAAATATTCCAAAAGGAGAAGTCACATGCAAAGTATACATTCTATTTATCTATTTGTTTATTTGACTTATATCCCACCCTTTCTCCCAGTAGGAGGCCAGGGTGGCATCCTAGCAAAATTGAGAGCATTGCTGGGATGGGTGGGGGAAGCCAGATGTGGGAAGTTGCTTAGCTTGATTGTGTTATGGATAAATCATGCGCAAACAATATTTTTCTCTCTTGCTGTAATTTGTGCAAGGAAGAATAATTGGGTTATAAGATGGAAGTTCTCTCAGTTTCTCATTTTTCAATGTTAAATTCAGCTCTCTACATTTCTACAGTGATTTGCAATGTTTTAAAAAATCCTCATGAAAATTATCCACCATTTTAGTGCGAATTTCTCCAAACACACACATTTTTGTAGGCAGTTTTGACAAAGGTACACATTTTTGCAAGCCACTTATCATTTCATGCCTTTTTGCATGTTATTTTCACTCATGTGTTCATTTTTAAGAACACTTTCACCTTACATGCATTTTTGTAAATGTTGTTTAGATGGCGAACTGTATCCCAAAGTTCTAATAAATGCGAATTTTGAAAGATGGCTGTGTTTCGGTTCTCATATTGTTTCAGAAATTGCAAATTTGATAAATTCTGCTTGAAATGCAAACTGAATCAAAATTCTCAGCCATCCCTAGTTATAAATAAAGTATTTAAAATAGTTACATACTTAAGCATGAAGAATGAAGCTATACATACTTACTATTAGATAGGGTCATATCTGACTGAGGTTACAAAAGGAAAAAGTATTTGTTGCAAATGAGGAATAAATGAAAAGAACAGGCGGAATTTCACCGTGGCTACTGCTCTTCAATGTGTCAATAGAAGGGTTGAATGCAGGGCGGAGGAGAGGGGGAGCAGGGGGGAGAATCAAAGGAGACTGAACCTCTGAAGGGCCCGTGCCTCTGGGGGCCTGGACTGTGAAAAATTAACAATACCTGACAAAATAATGATTGGTATCACAACAGACTATAGTGGCTATAATGTCTATTGCTAAATCTCAGCATAGCCAAGTCTTCTATAAGCACCAACATTTATAAATATGATTCAGACACAGCAAATCACAACAACCACTTAGAGAGTCTCAAGCTTAGACCAGAAATACTAGGTCTCAGGTCACAGAACTACTAGGCCCCATCAGTAGGTGCCACTTCAGTTTACAGAACCACTAGGCCCCAGTAGTAGGCCTCATTTACAGTAGAGCCCCGCTTTACGACACTTCGCTAATGTGGCAGTCTCAATTAGAAAATTAGACTAAAGCCCCACCCATACAATGCTTGTGCCGCTTTTACGGTGGTTTTTGGGTGTCAGGCACCATTCTATTCAATGAGTTCCACTTTTCAGCAGTTTTTGGTTTTTTGGCGGGAGTCCGGAATGTAACCTGCCATATGAATGGGGCCCTACCGTACTCAACAAGTGTTTCTTATAGTTCTCTTAAAGGAATATTACACCACAGTGGCAGGAAAAGAGAACGCTACTACATGGGAGCGAGTGTCACCTCTTATTATTTGGTCTGTGACTAGAACACGTCTACATGTGTTTTGGCATTGTTTTATGGTGAAATTAATATTATGGAGTATAAAGTCTAGAGCACAGAAGGAAAAAATGAAAAGGGGAAAAAAAAAGCCAAGGCAAGTTTATTCAACCTGCGCTTTGTTTCAAAATCATCATATGGTGATGAGGGAGATAGGGAAAGCCAGTCACTGGATGCTCAGTTATTAGAAGAAGGAAAAGCAAATGAGGATTCTGCTGAAGAAGAACAGAGATGCACTAACAGTATTCAGGGTAAGTACAGATTGGTCTCATATCTCATTATTGAATACTTACTTGTGAATTAATGTGCCTGTAGACATAGTACACCAGAAGAAATTTACATATTTTACCTTTTTTCATTTTTGTCAGTAAAACTAAATATGAAACACTTGTTCCTCAAACATCAAATTAATATCAGTGTATGGTACTAGTGTACAGTACTTGCAAGACATTTAGGCCCACCATGAATTTTCTGGAGCTCCTTTGTAGATACTGTTGTTGTTGTTATGTGCCTTCAAGTCGATTACAACTTATGACGACCCTATAAAGCAGCGACCTCCAATAGCATCTGTCATGAACCACCCTGTTCAGATCTTGTACGTTCAGATCTGTGGCTTCCTTTATGGAATTAATCCATCTCTTGTTTGGCCTTCCTCTTTTTCTACTCCCTTCTGTTTTTCCCAGCATTATCGTCTTTTCTAGTGAATCATGTCTTCTCATTATGTGTCCAAAGTACGATAACCTCAGTTTCATAATTTTAGCTTCTAGTGACAGTTCTGGGTTAATTTGTTCTAACACCCAATTATTTGTCTTTTTCGCAGTCCATAAAACTATTTACACAATTGGAAACAGTATAAAAATTAGCCTGAACAGATATAAAGTACATGTCTCAAAATAGTGTTGTGTGTCTATGTGTATCACAATATGTGTGTGTGTGTAATTTGTAATGCAACAATTATGCATTTTGCAAGAGTTATTTTGAACAGTGTTATTTTGAATAGTATTATTTTAATAAACATATTAACTATCCCATTCTGATGAATGTTTTTTCATTGTTTCAAGGAAGTAGTAACATTTGGTGATAAGGAGGGGAGCCCGATCAAGCATCAAGCTCTGGGCCCAGTGCCAGCTCTCAGCGGCCCTGGCTGAATGAACCTATTGAAAGTAGACATTTCTCATTTGCAAAGGAAACAAACAGGCAGCTGATATCATCAAGAGTTGGATAGGCACAGAATGCCACTCGGGAATCACACTCCGCTCCCTTTCTCCACCTTCCTTCCAAGCAAGAGAATTACAAAATAGAAAATGTATTTATTCAACTAACCATGACTGCCAAGGCAATGATGCCATGGGTTAATTGCTGTAGGGAGAAATGGCACCTGGGAGCTGTAATCTGATGTTGTAGCTGAAGGCAAAGCACAGAATGGGTAGAATGTAAAGAATCCCAGCCAGCCCACATGCTTGCCTTGTACTACTGCGATCAGCACTTTTCATCCTTGGGGTAAACAAAGTGTTTCAGTGCACGCTGGTCCCCTGGATCTCCTACTTTTAATGTCAAAGATCCAAAGGGCATCCTTATGGTGACAAACATGTAACTGTAAACTTAATGAAGCAATTGAGAATTTTTTGCATTTAATGGCACACTGACAGCAGCAACTCACAGTAACACAAGCTTCATGGTTTGCATATGATATTTATTTCTGCTATTGTATGAGTGTTATGGTTCAAAAGCAACATGCCTTTTCCAATGGTATTTCCCATTCTCCTATTTCTTACAGCACCAAAATATCATAATAGTCCACAGTATTCATATAGTGCAGTAGTTCCCAACCTGAGGGCCATGACATCCAGGGGGGCACACAAAGTAATCTGGGGGGACTGCAAACAGTAAATAAATGATTGATTGATTGATTTTTAAAAGTCTTCCCTCCCTGGATGCTGTCTGCTCCCACTACCGCTGCAGACAATAACTCCCCCTTAGGGTTGCCAGGTCAGAAGCATCCCAAAACCTGAGATTTCACGGGTGGGCTCGAGTGATGTCACAGGGGCGGGCCCAAGTGATGTCACAGGGGCAGGCCCGAGTGATGTCATTAAGCATGATACATTAAGCATCAATCACAGTTGCTTGGAGCATACAATTAAAAAAAATGATCTGATTGGAAATTAAGATAGAAATCTTAGCTAAAAGATGGAGCCTGGGTAGGAAACATTTAATCTAGCCTACTTGCTTTTGGCAAGAAGGGTTTAAGTGCCTTCAGGCCAGGACAGTCACCAGAAGGCCATTGTAGGAAGAAAGGAGCCTAGTGTTGCGGAGATGTTAGATGTAGGGTTGCCAGGTTCATGGCCTGAGACTGATCCTGTATCTTTAGGAGAAGAGAAAGTCAGCCAAGTGCAAGTGTTCTTGCAACACTGTAATGAGAAAAACCACAATGTGGAATTCTTCCTTCCCAACTTTTAAAGATACAGAAGACCTCTTGGAGGCCGGGCCTGGCAACCAGGAGGTCTTCTGTATCTTTAAAAGTTGTGCAGGGGGAAGGGAGAATTCCACCTTGTGGTTTTTCTTATTACAGTGTTGCAAGAACACCTGCACTTGGCTGACTTTCTCTTCTCCTAAAGATACAGGATCCGTCTCAAGCCCTGAACCTGGCAACCCTAGTTAGATGGGAGCATTTGGGAGTAAAGATGGATGCCCCTGAAGGCTGCAATTCTAAACACACTTACTAAGGGACTAAGCCCCACAGAACTCTACAGGACTTACTTCTGAGTAGATATAGTTTGGATTGTCCTGTTGGCAAAGCTTGATTAGGGATCCTCTGCAAAGATATCCATATCCAAGCAGGGCTGGCAACCATCTGCCTGGAATGCCCTGCCCTTTTAACGTGGCTGCTCCAAACATCTTTACAGATTTGACCCTTCACTTCAGAAAGAGGTCTGAGAAATAAGTAAGAGTAAGAACATTCTCTACTAGGCCACACGTCTACACAGTTTCCACCTCCATACTGGAAGTATGCAACAACCCCACACATACCTTGCTGATTAGATTACCAATGTCAGGATGTCTGTCTTATTGACTACTGCTCCCCCCCTCCCCGGGCATCATGAAAGACCCAGTCCTGGGCTCAGAAAGAAAATAAATATCTGGTCCTCTTCAAATAAATATCTGGTCCTCTTGTTTTAATTAAAATAATAATTATAAATTCTTGCTCTTATCACTAATGGGAGTTAACTACCTTGCATATGGCTGCTGTTGCTTCTATGACTGTAACGGAATGAGGTTAAAGATAAGGGAAATGCAAACAGGAAAAAAAAAACACAAAAGGCAGTAACACTTTCCTAAATGTAATACCATACCAACCACAACAAGATTCCTGCAAGTAAGGCAGAAAACTCAGCATCCCACAACCAGTCAGGATTTATAACCAAAAACCCAAACTAAAAATATCCTAGCAGCCAGTCAGCCAAGGTCACAGAAATCCCCATGCTGCACAACCTGACCTGGGGACTGCAGTTAATGAGGAATGCTGCAGTACAATTGCTGACATGAGTGAGATCCTATCAGCACATAATGCCTCTGCTCTGAAATCTGCATTGGTTGCTGATTTGCTACCAGGCCAAGTTCAAGCTGTGCTTTCCATGTTATGGGTGCCACATAGTACAGTACTTGTTCTGCTCTTGTAAGAAATCAGTCCTGTAAAGTGGCAGCACCTACGCTTTGGAACTCCTTGCCTATTGACATTAGGCAGATGCCTCTTTTCAGCACCTGCTAAAATCAGTTTTCTTGAGGCAAGCCTTTCCAGGCATGTGAAAGCTATTGTATTTTTAAATCTGTTTTTAACTCATTGTTGGTTTTATTATTTTGAATGTTTTTAAGTATCTGTCCTTAACGCTTTTGCCAATAATTTTATTGTTTTAATTCTTTCTGTATACCACTTTGAGATTTTTTACAATAAAGCGGTATATAAATGTTGTAAATAAAAATACATAAATAAATGTTGGAGTCACTGTGGCCCTTGAGTCTCTTCCCACTTTTAGGAACCAAGGAATCTGCCTTATACTGATTCAGGCCATTTCGTACCATATGCAACACCATACCAACCACAACAAGATTCCTATGAGTAAGGCAGAAAACTAAGCATCTCACAACCAGTCAGGATTCCTAACCAAAAACCAAAAATATGATAAATGAAGAAATATTTATATAAGCATGACTATCAAATATATTTATTATTTACACAAACTGTAAAGATATTTATAGTGCAATCCTAGGTTTATTTATTCAGAAGCAAGTCCCAATGTAGTCAGTGGGGCCTACTCAAACAGGGACAGAAATGCAACCTCAAGTGATAAGCAACTTCATTCACACAACCCAAAATTCCGAATCATGCCACTTTACGCTGTTTTGCAACTGTTTATACTTGTTTTTATGTTTATTGGATTTTAAATGGCTTTATTTCTTGTTGTGAGCTTCCTTGGTTTCCAACCCTACTTCACAGGGTTGTTGGAAAGACTCCATACACGAACATGCACACACTGCAGATGTATGAATACATACAGCCCATATAATAGTTTTTTGTCAAACCAGTTGGCCATTGCAGAAAAATCAGTATTAGTTTTTAAAAAATCAGTATTAGTTTCCTACAGAATAAAAACTGTAATACCTAAGTAAGCCCTGCCTACTTGCTTTAAAATAGGACTGAAGAGGACGACAGAAAGAGTTAGAACACAAACACAATTCTTTTTTACATTCACTAAAGTCCCATTGATTTTCAGCACATTCATAACCATGTCTACCCAAAAGTAAGTCCTATTGAATTCAATGGGATTTACACTGGGCGTATGGAATTAGCATTGCTTTTACAAAAGCAAGTATTGGGAAGGTTTTCAAAACACTGCCCAGGATCTGACTCCTACACACAAGAGGAAAAAAAACCTGAAATGTATATACTTACCCAATTTATGAGATTTTCAGATAAACAGGGGGGGGAACCACCATTTTCTGGCATTGTAATGAGGTTTTCTAGACACTGCCTCAGGTCAATCAAACTGAAACACAACCCTGGCTTCACTGAGTGGCTGCAATCCTGAACGGGCGGGGTTAAAGCTACGTAGTGCTATAGTACTGTATACAGTACTGTTTAAAGAAAGATTTAACAGTCAGGGCGACTGACGTTTTTATGTATATCTCGAGAACTGGACCACCTAGAAACTTAATTTTTTTTTTAAATTAAACCTGAGAATCCGGGCCACCTAAGGGGCTAAACAGGCACTGGGTGGCATGCTGTTGTAATGCAGCCAACTCAAAAGGAACAGGAAAGGGGGAGGCATGAGTTTCAGGCACCTCCGCAGCCAGAAGAAGCCGAGTTGGGGATTGTTGTGTCTGAGCAGGATCGTGCGAGAGGGGGTCAGCCTGCTCTTCAGCCAGTTCCCACGAGTAACGCCCTTTCTGAGGAGCCGAGCGCACCACCCCCAGTTGATGCAGAGGACTTGGGGGAGGAAGCTTCAGAGTCAGTGCCAGCTCCTCCTTTTCCAAGCAGTTCCCAGGAGGATTCCAGCGTAGCAGAGCCCCCTGACCTCGAGCCTGTTACTCGGGAGCAGGTGTCTTCAGATGAGCTGTTGGATGCGTGCCCCCTGTCTCCTCGTTCCTGTCGCCGCGAGAAAGGGACAGGGCAAAGACAGGAATTACGAAGGAGTCAGAGATTACGTTCAAAAACATTTCCTATATAAGCCTGCCGCTCCCAGTGGGGAGTCGTTGAGTCAACTTCCTTCACACGCTGCAGAGCATGTCTAGAGTATAGTTAGGGACTTTAGTGAGTTAGTGTAGGGTTTCCTATGAAGCGCAATGCCTTTGATGTATCCATTACTCTAATAAAATGAGATTTACTTGCACACACACTCCAGCCTCATTCTTTCGGGTCTGAACGGGACACATGAAAAGAATCCAGGTAAAACATGGCTAACCGGGCAATATGGCAAGCCTAAGTCTGGCTGACCTGTTAAGGGCCTGGAGGAGGGCTGGCATTGCAAGGTTTGGAGTCGGGACAGAGAGAGTCTCTGCTAGGCCTGGCAGGCCTGCTTCATTTGAGGCCTCCTGGGTTAGCTCCTTATGGCTTATTTAATCAGTTAACTGGGTTTAGAATCCATGTCAGGCCCAGGATGTGACTCAGGAACCAGACCAACGATTGTAGTTAATTTGTGTTTTATTAGGGTAATGTCCAAACAAAGACTGCGTTTTCTCATGAATCAATACAGGGATACAGGTCCTGCGGCATTGGGAGAAAGTTGACAGAGCAAGGGACTTCTTCCCGCCTGTTCTTTAAGAAGGGGCCAAACGGGCGCGCAATCTTTCGCTCCTCCTTAACTGCCCCTCAGGTACTGCCCGCCTTCCCCCCTTCTCTCCTGTCTTTTCAGCTGTCTGCGTGTGCGCGGTGAGGGGGGAAGCATCACCCCCTCCTCTTCTGAAGTTTCCGATTCCAGGATGGGGGATAGGGGAGGGGCTGATGGTAAACTGCCTCCCCGCTTTTCGGCTGTGAGCAGCCCTCCCTCTTTCCCCTCTTGCTCTGAGCCTGAAAGAGAGGGAGGCGTGAGAATGTCCAGGGAGGGCTCAGGCTCCCCGTTGCTAAGCGACCTTATCACTGGCAGTTCCTCTGTTTCGTCTTCGCTCCAAAGGGGGGAAGTTCCTCCCCCTTCCCTCTGCCATCCATCCGAATACTCTTCTCCCAACTCTCCGGGATCCAGCTCCCCGGGATTGGGACCCCAGCTCTGCCTTCCGACAATCCATAACACTACTTTACAGTATAGAAAGATGCAGGTAAGAGTTGCCACTGGGTGTCATTTTCTTATATTACATAACATGCCCCTTATTTTGAAACATCATGGCAGACCATAATGGTGATGCCATAAGTCTATTCCCTGTACTTCAGCATAATTTAGCTTCCCTGGGGAACTTCATTCTTTACTTGTTTTCTCAAAAACAACAAGAAGAAGCATCTGTAGATTGACACAGGCATTATTATGTACTATTTCCTAAATTAATAAAAATCGAGTTGTAAATTAACATGTTTTAGTAATCACATTGGCACCATTGTTTAAGAAATATGTGAAGAACTATAGGTGACAAACTTGATTTAAATCAAGAGCTCTCTTGGTGATTTAGATCAATCCACCCTGCACCTAGGGCTAAAAAGTAGGTACTTCTACTAATAGATGTAAGTTACATGGTTTTTCTGCCAAAAGGCACGTAGGAGGGACCTCTTTGCCATAGTTATACTTTTGGATTAGGATTGGCTGAGTGGTGCAAAGACCTGATAGGCTAGAGAACAGGAGATTTGACAGAAATGCCAAATGTGTGTGGGGCAGGAAAGAGTGTGTGGCTTTGAGATGGGGGGTTAAAAATTGCAGTATTAAATTGAGAAAAACTATTGAAATTACAAGGATTGTATGCTGAAGGAGAGGAGAAAACTGGGAAATTAAATGGGGGTAAAAGGTATATCAGTTGTTAAAAACTAATTCTATTAGTTGACAAATATATGTACTGAAACTAACAAAATGTAAACAAAAAATTAGTCATACTTAGAAGTGTTAACTGATTCCATTGGAAAGCATAAATGTTCCAGGTAACGTGACAGACAGGTTCTCTGCTGTTGTGAATAGCAGGTGTGAGATTTGTCTAATTCCAGTAAGGACTGCAGCAGATGCAAAGGGTTACATCCTCCTCTCCCGCATAGTTGCAATCTCCCCCACCCCGCCTTTACCATCTATTTAAAAAAAATAAAAATCTACATATGGGTGAGGTACATAACAAATGTCACATCTGGTTTTACCTTATGTCATTGGTCCATCCACTCAGTACCCTCAGTTCTGTCTCTTCCAGCCTTCCCCAACCGGGGGTCTTCCAGATGTTTTGGACTATAACTCCCATCAAAGAATGCTTTTAACTATAAAGTGCTTTTAGAATGTCTTTAACTGTTTTTAGAATGCTTTGTTAATTTGTTTTGTTGATGTGTTTGCTGCCCTGGGCTCCTTTGGGAGGAAGGGTGGGATATAAATTCAATACGTCATCGTCATTCCAAGCCAGCACAGTCATTTCTTGGGCAAGTTAACCTCACAAGTTTGCCTTATCCATACCCACCCCAACAGCCATTTTGTTAATATGCATGCTTCATGGCAGCTATTTAATTACAGTACCCACAACACTTTCAACATTCAAAATGTGTCCATAAATACGAACATTCTTTCTCATTTGCCAGTATGGTTTTAAAATGCCTTCAGTATGGTTTCCTGCACAGAAAAAGCAAGGAGGCTGCTGGAGGCCTGCCTGTTGGAAAAAGTAGCTATAGCAATCACTTCAGTGGAGGTGATGTTGCAAGTCATGAGTATAGAACATAACTTCCAATCAAGCCAATGTTAAAACAGGGCACCCTTCCAGAGACGGGCCCATTACTCAAGAGTTCAAATTCCTATCCTATTAGTGAAGGATGACTAGCACCAAAGAAGAATATCATGGCTGGGTGCAGGAGGGGACCTGACCCATTTTGCTAATTAGTGGCATGGTCAGGGCTGGCCTTAGGGATGGGTGAGCCATCTGGTCACCCAGGGTGCTGAGCTGAGGGGGCTGCCAATCTGAGCTCAGTTGCTCGGTTTGTTTAATGTACTGTCTGCAGTGAGCTAGGGTGCCAAAAACCAAGTGTCTAACCTTTTTGTCAAGGCTGTACAGGTTGTTTGGGTACCAGCTACAAAATTTATCTTCTTTCAATTAACTTTTAGGTATATTTCTTTTTCAGTTTCCATTTTGATGTCATTTGTGCTAGGTAAAAATCAGTGGAACACAGCTTTACTTCGAGCACTTCCAAGTACTGTAAACATTATAAGCACTATATAAATAATAATAAAATAAAAGCTATAAGCTATAAAAAGTTAGTTTGATACCTTTTTATTTAAAACTTTATTATTATTTTTAAAAATAAAAATAATGGATATTCTAAAATAGAGAATGCTTACCAAAAGATAGGAACTGCTACAAAACAAAAAATATTAAAAGTAAAGCCTGTGATAGTTCTGCTGTTTTACATAGTGCTTTACCACTTCTCGGAATGTGGCTTTTTGAGCTTTGGCTTATGCAAACAGCACAGCGGCTGGGAGACCAAGGTTCTGAGTAATGTTGTTCTTATGGATAGAATAGCAAGTGATATGGACCTCTCATCTGCTATGGTAGATTGCAAGTACATTTTGATGAACTTCAGTTTTGAGAAGCTACACACGCCACTAGCATCTGTAACTGGAAGCACCTGGAGAATTTGTAGTGCTCCCCAGACATTTGGGAAGACATCAGTCATTTTGGTATCATGGATGTACTGCAGGGCATTTCGTGGTGAGCCTTTTCCAGGAGATAGAATGTGATGGAGATTGTTCAGCTCAACAAAAGAGCTGCACCATTGATGTCAGAGTGGTTTCCATCAGTGAGGGCTCTGTGTAGATCCATACAGTGGGTAGTAAGTATCTCTTCTGGTAGCTTTTCAAGATTGTACAGAATCCCCATGTATTCCTACGAGATTCATGCTGCTCAAATCGCTCTTCAGTTGAGACGAGCTGTGTCAACAAGAGTGCAGAAGAACTCTTGTTTGAAGATTTCTTCAGGAGTACTGCACTCCTCATTGTGAGACTGACCATCATATTCAGTCTGCCTCTTCTTGTTGCACTAATGTGGGGGTACCTTGAAAGTGGAATCAGCATTAAGAGCTTCTGTGAGCTTTTTCACTGAAATAACCACCTCTGCATAACTACTTTCCATATACAATGTGATGAACTCCATGCATTTCTTCATGAGGGAGGTAGCAGTTATGATGTCCATTGTAAGGCATTGCACAGCCTTACTTGTAATATTCACGTGGAACAGAATGTCATATTGTACTACAATTGATATCAAAAACTTGAAATCCATCAGTTGGTCTGCTAGGCACTGAACCTTCATTGTGAACACCTGCATCTGCTTGAGGTAACTCTGCTACTTCTATAAGAGCATCATAAACTTCTTTTGTTTGATTTCGAACAGGCTTCAGACTGTCTATGTGGCTTTCCCAGCAAGTGCCACTCGGTGGCTTTATGGTGAGGTTGGACACATTGTCTTTTACTATCTGCCACCATTGAAGAGAGGCAGAGAATAGCACAAAGATGCACTGTAGCATGCCAAAAGGGCAATACGAATCCCTTGATGATGAGGCTGCATCTGAAGCTACCAGACTGAGAGAATGACAGCCACAGGGTATGACAAAGCTCTTTGGTTCAGTGTAAGTAGCCTTTCCTAGATACCTTTTTTTTGTCCCTTCATGTTGGCACCATTATCATAATGTTGGTCCTTAATGTTAATGTTTTACCCTAAGTGTCTTCAGCAAAAGTTCTGTAAGCCTTTCTCTGGCTCATTCATAAGCTGTAAAGGAACACTTCAGTGTAATCTTGCCCCCATCTTTGTCAACGGATCTTCCTGTGAACAACATCTTCTGAGAGTGACTTACCTCAGGCATGCAGTTCAGTATGATAGAGTAATACTTAGCTTTATTCAACCTATTCTATAAGTTCTCTAACACTTCCTTGGCCATAAGGACTATCTGTTCATTCTAAATGGTCCCCCCCCGGTAGTGATAATTACATTCCTTTGAAGATGCACACCGCAAATGCCCTCCCATTATTTCATCATACTTGCCAAGCAGCTGTACAAGCCCCAGAAAATTTCCGTTGTTGTCTGTGAATGGCTTATCCAAAGATCCCCAGAATGTCTAGTTGTGTGCCACTCAGAACAGTGTAATATCTATTAGGTGTTTGAGCATACCCCTTCAATACTGATTTTCTAGATTTATAATGTGCTGATGTTCTGCATCAATACCCTTCTCAGTCTAAACCTACATTCTGTTTCTGTCCACTTGCAGTATGTAGTGAAATGCTTAGGTTACTTTTCATGCTGTTTCAGAATGTCTCTCGGGTGTTTCCAGCCATTGGTCCCGGTTCTTCCAAGTGAAGAACTGGAACTGGCAGAGGCCACACCTGAAAATGTTTTACAGCAGAAGCACAAAGCCTTGTTGGTACTCTTAGAATAGACAAGACTGCGCCTTTTCAGCTTCTCACCATTGTCTGAAACTCTTTCAGCAAAGGTTTTTTTTGAGAAATTACGCTTATTGTCACTTGATTTCACTTGGCCCATTGGAAACCATTGTTTCTGCAAATGCAGGATGCGTTACTTTTGGCCACAATTCAGGATCAGTAGTACGTTTAGGTGTGGTAGGTTGGGGTTCCTTTTACCATTTCAACAGGTCTCTCGTTGGAGGCAGAGCCCTCGCTGTTTTCTGTATTAATGGAAACTGGATTGTCTGCACTGTCCTCATTGAGCACTCCCACTCCCACATTCACAGTATCACTACATGAACCCACTCTTTAAGAAGGGTGAACAAACTTTGCCATACTACCTGCATCTTTCTGCAATTGGCTCTGTTGCTCTGGTTTGTGTTTTCTGTTCTGCGCCCCAGACAGCTTTTTAGAAGACATTTTCACAAATAACCCAGTTGAGATACTTGTATATACACCCCACTGTGGTAGGTGGTATGGTGGTGTCAGCCTCACTTGTACTACAGAACTGGCTGCCATACAAGCAGAGCTTGGAAAAGTTACTTTTTTTGAACTACAACTCCCATCAGCCCCAGCCAGCATGGCCACTGGCTTGGGCTGATGGGAGTTGTAGTTCAAAAAAAGTAACTTTTCCAAGCTCTGCATACAAGGCAGCTTGCTAGGCTTGATCATGTGATTGCTACAGCTCTATGTTTTGGGGCAATGGTAATTTTCAAAGTTAAGAAAAGAAAGCAGCAAGGAAAGAGAAGTAAAGAAGAAACTACCGCCTGGGAGACTGTAGTATATGTTGATGCTTCCCTTATACCACTCCACCAGAGGGCCTGTTTCTTCTGGCTGAGGAGGGAGCATTGGGATGAGATCTTACTGCAGGAGCCATTTTGTATGTGTCCTGACCATAGGAAAGAATATAGGCCTACAACTGCATGAGATTTACAACTCCAAGAGAGTTGTACTTTGAGAGCCACCCACACCACATGACAGAGACTTCATTGCCATCCAGGAACCGGACAGGAGTGCATCGAAAGTAGAGCAGCAAATAAGAGGTAGCTCACTCTGGGCCCTTTTCATAGACATTGCTGGGGAAAAGCCTACGTGTAGCAGGGCTTGTTAAACTGCTGTGTTTTGCAATCCTGCACAAGCCATACAACTTGGTAACACTGCAAAACTGCAGGGTTGCTGGGGGGGGGAGGGCAAACACAACTAGGGCAATTTGCCCTGAGCCCCCACAAAGCAAGGGGCTCCCTGCCTCGGTTGCTGTATGTGATGTTGGCCCCTACCCTGCCATTACTCACCAGAATTCTTGGTATTTTGTTTAAAGTTTTCATGAAAAGAGGAAATAGTATATTAGAGTGTAAGGTGACACTGAATCTCAACATGTAATTATAATGAGACTTCTATCAGTCTATAATGATAAAAATATTTTACATAGTTGTGCATGAAACAGAATAGATGCTACTTTGGAGCTTAAGCTGGCTGTAAAATGTATCCTTATTAGCTAGGCCTACATCCTAACTAAGAGAGTCTAAACTAAATGGTATGGTAAAATCTTTTATGCTTGGGGAGCAATAGAGCTAAGTGTGGTCAGACAGGCTTATGATTGGCTCAGGCTTAAATAGCCCTGGTTTCAGAATTGTTTGTAAGAGAGAAGGAACAGGGAAGGCTTTCAGGGAGGGATTCTGTGGCAGTGAAGACGGCCTGTTCTTGTCACAAAAAGAACTCCAGGCCCTCAGGAGAAAGGGACAGCATACCACTAAGATTTCCAGGTAAGGTGCCACTGGGAGTAATGTTCTATGGCAATTGCCACAGGGAATGGCGTATGAGTGGTGTGAGGCCAGGCCTTCCTTTCTGAGAGAGTAGTAGAGAAGGCCAGCAGCAGGCCACAACCAGAAGATCTGTAAGACTGAGCCTCAGGAAGCAGAAAAAAGGTATGTCAGAAGGGCTTGGGTTTTGGAGAAGGTACTTGGGAGAAACACAACCCAATCCCTATTTCTTCATACCTATGTAAGAAAAAATTAAGCATGTCTATCATTCTATTGACTATTGTTAAGGGACCCTGCTGTTCTGAATTTGCCACTATGTTACTGTCCAGGCTCTTTTGCTCCCTGTCCTGTGTTCAGTAGGTTCTTTCCCTGTAAAATGTAGCCTCCACATCTGCTCCTTATTTCTATTTGTGTGTGTGTGTGTAAGAGAGAGAGACTGTGTTTTACAGGTCAGTATTAGCCTTTTCCTAACTCACCCTTCCCCTAAATTCAAGACAGCTGCTCTTGACTGAGTCCTAGACTGCAACGTGAGCATGGAAAAAAAGCACACTAATGTTCCTCCATAAATAGCACTAACCTCAGCCCTCTTCTTCTTTATTTATTTATTATTTGATTTATATCCCGCCCTTCCTCCCAGCAGGAGCCCAGGGCGGCAAACAGAAGCGCTAAAAACACTTTAAAACATCATAAAAACAGACCTGAAAATACATTAAAACAAAACAATGTTAAAAACATTTTAAAAAAGCTTTAAAAACATCTTTTTAAAAAGGGTTAAAAACATTATTAAAAAAAACATATGCCTTGTGTGCTTTTATGTTTGTTAGTTAGAACTATGATTAGAACTATTTACTAATTATAAACCAAGGAAATGTGTGTGTATGTGTGTATGCCCTATTTCCCAATGCAGTATTAAATGTATATATCATGCATGTATTTTTAAAAATCCCCCATTTAAAGACATCTGTGAGTGTAAATTATTGGATAAATTGTTGCTAATCTAAAGATCCTGATTCATAAGACTCCTAGAACCGGAGTATCCAAAACACTTGTCTACCAGTACCAGTGGAGGCTAGTCCAGTAGGGTACCAGGTACCAAGGCATAGCCCTACCAAGTGAAATGTCAAGCAGTTTTTTAAATGTTTTCCTCACAATCTCAAAGTTGCACTCTTTTCTGTCCCACACATCATTCCATAATCCATCTGAACTAAGCGATGCTCCTCGAGACATTTCTGTCAATTTTCTGTCCTCTGACCAGTCAGCTCTTTGCATGACTCAGCCAATCTCAATCAAAAATAGTACCATGGTCAGGAGGTCCCACCAATTTCTCTCCAAGCATGTTATAATAAATTTGTATCTTAGTTGAGCTACTGGCTCCTAGACCTGGTTGTGTAGTGCCCCCTCCTGCCTGTTGTCATGATGGCAATCCAGCTGTTATTATTATTATTATTAACTGAATTTATTAGTCGCCCATCTGGCTGGCTGTCCAGCCACTCTGGGCAACGTACTACATAGGCATACAATACGTAGGCATTAAAAATCTAAAAACAATGAAGATAAAATCTAATCTAATCTAACCTACTGTATAATACAGCCTTTCCCAACCAGTGTGCCTCCAGATGTTGTTGGACCACAACTCCCGTCTTCCTGACCATTGGCAGTACTGGCTGAGGCTGATGGGAGTTGTGGTCCAACAACATCTGGAGGCACACTGGTTGGGAAAGGCTGGTATAATATAATTAGTAGGTCTGCTGCTGTAGTACACCCAGTAGCCATTACATCTGTTTTGAGCATGCTCAGTGATGTTTCCTTGAACGCCACACCTTCACAGTAGCAATGCTTAGGCTCCAACTTCCCTGGCCAGCCTTACTGTTTGTTTCTTTATTCCTTTCACTATTTGTGTGAGTGAGCTCTGCTGGGCACACTGTGAGTCTGTAAAATTGGTTTGTTTTTATTTTTGCTTATAACATTTTTTAAATTGATTGAGTCACTGGGAGTACTTAATTTTTTTAAGTTCCTGCAAGCAATTCACCTTGATTAAAAGATGATAGAATTGAGGGTAATTATGTGGAGCTGAGTCCTTTCTTTCTTTCTTTCTTTTTCTTTCTTTCTTTCTTTCTTTCTTTCTTTCTTTCTTTCTTTCTTTCTTTCTTGAAATACATGCTGGGACATGTATTTCTTTCTAGCCAGTAATTGATGCCATGAGCCTGGCAACTTGTTAATGCAGACACATGATCAGGAATACCATATACAGTAAAAATGCCATACAGGAATACCATATAAAAAATACAGTCTGAAAAGGGCTATGGGTATGTTTATGTCTTGATTTGATTATTATTTATTATGTAAATGTACTGATTGCTGTTGCCAGTTTGCTGTGAGGACACAAAGTACAGAACAGTACTGTGGTGATTGTAAGATGTACCCTCTACAGGAAGAATAGTGACCAAATCATTTTATTTGGAACAAAGGAGTACTCTTTAGGCATGAGAAAAGTGCATCAGAAATCTCTCTTGAATTGCCTCAGGGCTTGGGTTCCTGAGTGTTTTTTTTAAAAAAACCAAAACCTGGACTGGAACTACTATAGGCTCTGGTAGACTGAAACACATAAAACACTGACTAGATTTACTTAATATTACTATCTGTTTGTGCTGATTATTATCTGTTGGTGCTAAAGCCCATTGCTTCTGCTTTTTTGCTTGGCATTTTGCTACAAGCTTCCTCATTGGGATGGCAGGTGCACTCTGGGCATGCCCATGCCATTTATTATTGAGAGTCATAATTCATAATCACATCTGCTTTTCTCAAGTTAAATTCCTTAGGCTGTGTCACTCTTTGATTGGAATATTGCTGTGCATTTTTCTTCTCAGTAAGCCTATTGGCAAGAGTATTGCCTTCATTCTTGTTTGTTTGTTTTTAAGCAGCCCACCGGAAGATCTGGAGGCCTAATTTAAAATTCCTCCTCTTTGCAACAGGCTCACTGTATGGTATTGGATACATTACTCTGGTACATTTTCAATCAAGGGATAGCTAACTAGCCGTAGCTCGCAACTGAAACAAAACAATAGTCCAGTAGCACTTTAGAGGCTACAAATGGATTGTTAAATAAGCTTTCATTCTAATGTGTGTTTGGTTGTCTTTGTAGTGGGACTTCCATCTGTGCTCTAGCCATCATCTGGCCTGTTTCATTGCATGTAGCTCCCCAGTATACCAGGGAGCTGAACATCTCCACAATGTTGGAGAGGATGCTCAGGAGCAATTCCATTTATGGCCCTCTGCATGTCACCTTTCCGTAGTGAGATGAGGGCTGCAGAAGGATCACCAGCTCAATCGACCGGAAAATCACCCAGAGTATTCATGAATCCATTCGAGTCCATGGCTCTAGGGGTGGACTATCCTACCTGGTCCTGCAACCCTACAGGGGGAAATTGATACCATTAGCCCAAAGTTTACCAGGAAGTGGTCATATCATGACAATGGGGTCACAGAATGCCCTCCCCCATTTTCAGGCCATCAGCCTTGCCACTGGGGCAAAAAACAAATCGAGGGAATGTCCTGCACTATGGGTTGGGCTGGTGACCACTTGAAACAGTCCCATGGTTTCCATTGAGGCCATGAAGTCCCAAGCCAGACCAACAAGAGCAGCCTCAGTATGGACAATGAAGTACTCTGGTACAACATTTCTAGGGTTCTCCAACACCACACCAGAGACTACCTCCACCAGCTCAGGCAGGGAGACCACTGGACAACAGGGCAGTCGGTAGACAAGCAGTATCCCCAGTCTGTCTCTTTGGCCTGACACCATGTGCAGGCCCTCAAGACCAGCACCCCAGTCTCCTAATGACTAAGGTAGAACTTTGTGAACCATAGCTATCCCTCCACCCAACCCTCCACTCTGTGCTGATGCTGGACCTAGTACACAGGTGGGCAAAGCTGGGTAAGATCCACTCCTTCCAGCTCACTAACCCTGGTCTTGGTGATAAATGCCAGATCAGCTTCTTCATCCACTATCAAATAATTAATGAGTGCAATATTGTTATGAACAGACCTGACATTCAATAACAGTCAGGCTAGAGGGTATTAGGGTAGTAAAATGAGAGGCCAAATATTTCTCTTGTTTTTACACCTAGTTAAAGAAACTACGACCTGGGAGACCAGGGTTCGAATCCCCACACAACCATGAAGCTCACTGGGTGACCTTGAGCCAGTCACTGCCTCTCAGCCTCAGAGGAAGGCAATGGTAAAACCACCTCTGAATACCACTTACCATGAAAACCCTATTCGTAGAGCCGCCATAAGTCGGAATGGACTTGAAGGCAGTCCATTTAATTTCATTTCAAAGAAACTATGTTGCTCACCTGTATTATTTATTTATTACATTTATATACCACCCCATAGCTGAAGCTCTCTGGGCAGTTTACAGCAATTAAAAACATTAAAAACAAATATACAAATTTTAAAACACAAAAAACAATTTAAAAACACAATTTAAATGCCTGGGAGAAGAGGAAAGTCCTGGTGCCGAAAAGATAACAGTGTTGGCGCCAGGCGCACCTTGTCAAGAATATCATTCCATAATTTGGGGGCCACCACTGAGGAGGCCCTCTCCCTTGTTGCCATCCTCCGAGCTTCACCTGTAATGATGCTAATTATCCAAACACTTTTCAATTGTCTTACAGTTTCTTAATCCTTTTTTTTTTATAATAATTTTTTTATTATTCAAATTTTTATAAAAGCAAATACAAATACAACAAAAACAATACAACAGAAAAAAAATAAAATAAAAAGAAAAACTTGACTTCCGATTTGTTACAGATCAGCTATAAGTATATAATATATATCAAACCTGTCTCCTAGAACATACGAAATTCACTTTTTTCCAAAGTCTATCTTAATTAATCGTCAAATCCCATTATCATCATTTCATTTTTTTCTTTCAACAAAAGGTCCAAAAGAGGCTTCCATTCCTTAAGAAATGTATCTGTCGTTTTTTCTCTAATAAGACATGTCAATTTGTCCATCTCAACTAAGTCCATTAATTTCAATAGCCATTCTTCCATTGTTGGTATCGATTCCATTTTCCACTTTTGTGCATATAGTAATCTTGCTGCCGTGATCATATATAATATTATTCTTCCATATTTCTTTTCCTTTTGTTTATCCATAAAACCCAATAAAAAAAATTCTGGTTTTGACTGAATATTTATCTTTAAGATTTTTTGCATCATCCTACCTATCTGTGCCCAAAATAATTTTGCCTGTTTACACAACCACCACATATGATAAAAAGATCCTTCTTGTTGTTTACATTTCCAACATACATTAGAAACATTACTATACATTTTTGACAACTTTTCTGGAGTCATATACCAACGATACATCATTTTATAAAAATTTTCTTTAAGATTATAGCATAATGTAAATTTCAAACCTTTTTTCCACATATTTTCCCATTGATCCATTTGTATATTATAACCAAAATTTTTTCCCACTTAACCATACACTCTTTTACTTATTCTTCTTCCATGTCCATTTTTAATAAAAATTTATACATTTTTGCAATTATGCATTCATCATTTGTACACAAACCTATTTCAAGATCAGATTTATTTATTTCAAACCCATACATTTTCTTGTCCATTTTAAATCTTTCTAACAATTGTAAATAGGCAAACCATTGTGAACTATATCCTTCCTTTATTAGTTGTTCTCTCTCTTTCATTATATATTCACCATGCACATTTTCTAATAGTTCTTGGTAAGTTAACCATTTCTCTTTTCCAGCCATTTCTCTTCTATAAAATGCTTCTTGACTTGAAACACATAGTGGTATTTTCGAAAAAAACCTTGTTTTATATTTATTCCATATATTCAACAAAGGACGTCTTTCTTAATCCTTAAAGATCTGACTTTAGCAGGATGAGGACTTAAAATTGATATCGGGTCTTGCAAGTTTCCCCTCAATCATGAGACTTGTGAAGAACAAGACAAGCCAGTTCTGAGTATGAATACAGAGCGGACTCCCGATGAATGTAATTATGCCTTGGTAAGTGCCTGTTCAAAACAGTATATAGTAGCGGTGAGGGTAGCAAAAAAGAGATATTTTGCTGATATTATTAAGTCATCACTCTCCCGCCCAGCGGAGCTTTTTAAAATTGTACGAGGGCTTTTACATTCTGGCCCTCGGGACATTATAGATTCATCTGTAGCCCGCTGTGATGAATTTGCCAGGCATTTTCAAGATAAGATCGCTTGCATTCGTTGGGACTTAGACTCCAATATTATAGCAGTTGGTCCTAATGAAGCATCCAGAGCACGGTCTTATCCCCATTTATTGGATGAGTTCCAGTCAGTGCAGCTCGAGGATGTTGACAAGATCCTTGGACTGGTGCGGGCGACCACGTCTGTTCTGGATCCTTGCCCCTCTTGGCTGGTGAAAGCTAGCAGGTCCGGAACCGCCGACTGGGGCAAGGAGGTAATAAATGCCTCTTTAAGAGAGGAAGTGGTCCCTGACTGCCTAAAAGAGGCGGTGGTGAGACCACTCCTGAAGAAACCCTCCTTGGACCCAGATAACCTGAACAACTATAGACCTGTGGCGAATGTTCCGTTCCTGGGCAAGGTCCTGGAACGGGTGGTTGCCGGCCAGCTCCAGGGGCTCTTGGATGACACTGATTATCTTGATCCATTTCAATCGGGTTTTAGGCCCGGTTTTGGCACCGAAACAGCCTTGGTCGCCCTGTATGATGACCTCTGTCGGGAGAGGGACAGGGGGAGTGTGACTCTGTTGATTCTCCTTGATCTCTCAGCTGCTTTTGATACCATCGACCATGGTATCCTTCTGGGGAGACTCACGGAGTTGGGAGTCGGGGGTACTGCTTGGCAGTGGCTCCGCTCCTACTTGATGGGTCGTCACCAGAAAGTAGTGCTTGGGGAACACTGCTCGACACCCTGGACTCTCCATTGTGGAGTCCTGCAGGGATCGGTACTGTTCCCCATGCTTTTCAACATCTACATGCAGCCGCTGGGTACGGTCATCAGGAGTTTTGGGGTGCGTTGTCGTCAGTATGCCGATGACACGCAGCTCTATTTCTCCTTTTCATCCTCTTCAGGTGAGGCTGTTAACGTACTAAACCGTTGCCTGACCGCGATAATGGACTGGATGGGGGCTAATAAACTGAAGCTCAATCCAGACAAGACTGAGACGCTGCTGGTGAGTGCCTTCACTGCCCAGATGGAGGATGTTCATCCTGTTCTTGATGGGGTTACACTCCCCTTGAAGGAACAGGTTCGCAGCTTGGGAGTTCTTTTCGATCCTTCCTTGTCTCTCGAGGCCCAGGTGGCCTCAGTGGCACGGAACGCTTTCTACCATCTTCGATTGGTAGCCCAGCTACGTCCCTATCTGGACAGTGATGACCTCGCCTCAGTTGTTCACGCTCTGGTAACTTCTAGGTTGGACTACTGCAATGCGCTCTACGTTGGGCTGCCCTTGAAGGTAGTTTGGAAACTACAGTTAGTCCAGAATGCAGCGGCCAGACTATTGACGCGGACCAGACGGTCCGTGTGATGTTCCTATATATTAGTGTATATATGGTAAGTGCTGGTTGTTTAGAGTATACATGGTAAGTAGTGAAAGAGGAGGGGGAGTGAATGGGCAATAGAATGCTTGATGATTGGTTGAATGTTTAAAATGGCTGACAGTATAAATGAAAGGATGACAGGTAAATCTGGGTGAATGTGAGGTGGTGAATTGTGGAATCTGGGGGGAGAAGAGAAAGAGTGGATTGCTTGGTAGGGTTTAGAGAGTTGTTTACCAGGAGGGAGGTGGAGTTCGGATTAGTATTGAGTAAAACCATATGCTTATGTGCCTCAAGAAGAAATCTTGTTAATCTTGTTAGCTTTGTTATCTGTAATAAATACTTAATTTGGTTTACCAAAGGCCTGATCCTTGGCTGGGGTTTCACAGACCAGAAGGGAGGGTAAGGTAATGAGCAAGGCTGAAGGGGAACTGTAACAAATGGTGGCAGCGGTGAAGAGAATAACAATACCAGTATTCAGAGTCTCTGGGAATACTAGTATTGGGACGTTACTGGTGGTTGCCTAGCAGGGGGATCTGTTGAGATCTGTGCTAGAGCGGGGAGAGAAATCATAAGAGAGAGCGGTCCGGACTGGTGGAGTCCCTGGTGGTGCCTAGAGACAGGCAGTAACCACGAGCAGGTAGGAACCTGACAGGGAGAGCCAGGGAAGGACGCATCACATGTGGTGTCAGTAGCGGTGGGATACGAACAACAGAGAATCCAGATACGAACCAAAGAGAGTCCCAAAGACACGTGGTGACAAAGGAGACTACGTCACAGGTGTTGGCTGTAGCAGTGAGATACGAATACTAGACAATCCCTAATAGTTGTGTGGCAAACAGAAATAACAAAACAAGATTTCTTGTGAGAGTGACTGGCAAAGAGTGTGTGGCAAAGAGTGAGTGAACTCAAACACCATGGCTGAATACATAAAAATGAAAAGAGAGGAGCTGGTGGAGAAGTGCATAACATTCAATTTACCTCATGAGGGTAAAGGGGTAGATGAATTGAGGGTAGCACTTATAGGATTTGCAACTGCCCAGCAAAAACAAACTGTCAGAGAAGAGACCCCAGAAGGATATTTAAGCAATCCCGCTTATATAGAGTACTTGAGAGAGAAGTTGAGGATGGAAGGTGCAGAGAAGGAAAAACAGAGAGAGTTGGAAGCTGAGAGATTGAGGATGGAGGCTGAGGAAAAAGACAAGCAGAGAGAGTTGGAAGCTGAGAGATTGAGGATGGAGGCTGAGGAAAAAGATAAACAGCGGGAGTTGGAAGCTGAGAGATTGAGGATGGAAGGTGCAGAGAAGGAAAAACAGAGGGAGAAATTGAGAGAATGAGATTGGGGTTTGAGGAGAGGGAGAAGCAACGAGCATTGGATGCTGAATTACAAGTAGAAAAGTTAAAATTTGATAGAGAGAAATTTCACTCTGAGGAGACAAGGAAAGAGAGAGATGGAGCAAAAATAAAAATTACTCCAAAGGACTTTGCTGTCTATGAGCCTGGTCAAGATCCTCAAATTTACCTCAGCACCTTTGAAAAAGCAGCTCAGTTGTGGGGGCTACCTGAAGATAAATACATGCAGTATTTATCAAACCTGATTAAAGGGGAATTGGCTGAGGTATACCAATATTTCCCCTCAGACAAGCCCGTCACCTATGCTGAATTCAAAGAAGCAGTGTTTAAAAGATTCAGACTGGGGCCTGATTATTTTAGAAAGCTTTTCAGAAATTGCCAGATACAGACAGGGAGGTCTTTCGTGGAACTGGGAGCAAAGTTGATGGATATATTTGGAAAGTGGATGAGTAGTGCCAAAGCTCAGTCAGTGGAAGAGGTGAAAAGCCTCATGATACTGGATCAATTATACCATCAGTTACCACCAGAAATAAGGCTCCTGGTCAAAGACCGTTCCCCTACATCTGTGCAGGAGGCCGCAGAGATGGCGGATCACTTCGCCTCCAATAGAACTGGCTGGGTGGGGAAAACATCAAGAGAGTTTAAACCCAGACCATATAGCGCTGGCAGAAGGGATGTGGTACCACAGCGAGTGAGTCCTCCATTAAAATCTGAAGGGCACAGGACACCCCAGAGTGGATCTGTGTACCCTAAAAGTGAGGAGAAATTATGCTACAAATGTGGTAGACCAGGGCACCTACGTTTTCATTGTGAGGTTGCCAACCCCAGTAGTAATCCTGCTCAGACAAGGGCAGTGAAAACAGAGCCCAAGGTTTAGAAACAGCGAAAAAGGTTCAGTTTTGCCAGATAAACTGGACAGAAGTAACAGACCTTGATTCAAGTCTGAGAGAGGAAGTGAGTGTACAAGGGGCAAATTATTGGGTATTGCTTGATACTGGTGCCGCTCAGACATTACTGAGGCCAGATTTAATAAAATCTGAGGTAATATTACCTCAGGAAACTGTGACTATCCAAGGAGTGAGGGGTCAACCAGAAAGTTTGCCTGTGGCCCTGGTGGAAATGACTTGGAGAGGCCGAGAGGGCCGATATAAAGTAGGCATTAATGCCCAGCAACAAGAACCAGTAATACTGGGAAGGGATGTAATGGGCGCCCAAGGAAAGATCTATGTAGTGACCAGACAGCAAATTGGCAGAGAAAAAGAAGCCATATTAAGGGGGGCTGAAACAAACAGGGTGGAATCTGTTAACCAGCCTCAGGTCACCATAGCAACCACTAGCAGGCCTGCTGAAGAAGACAAACTGTATCAAGTGGTCTCTGCGGAAGAAGCAGAGCAATTCAGGGAAGAGCTGCATAAAGATATAAGTTTGAAGCAGGTAAAGGCACAAGCCTTGACCCAACAGATTCCTTTCACTGACAAACTGAGGAATCAAGTTGTGTGTGAGAATGGGATTTTATATAGACTGTGGATGCCTGCTGAGAGAAAGGATGAATGTGAACCAGTGAAACAAATGATGGAACTAGTGAAAGAGAATTTGAGTCATGCACAGGAGAAGCAAAGTTACTGGTATGACAGAACAGCCAGAGAACGTGTGTATGATGTGGGAGATATGGTTATGGCGTTCATACCCAGGAAACATGACAAATTACAGGCTAACTGGGAAGGACCATATACCATCAGAGAAAGGCTTGACACAGTGACATATGTAATCACCACAGACCAATTAAACAAAAGCAAAGTGGTTCATGTAAATATGTTAAAGCCTTACCATACCAGGGATGCAAAGGTGTTGCAAGTTACCTTATTCCCTGAGGGAAGTGGGCCTGAACTTCCAGATTTGGTACAGGAAAGCAAAGACAAAGGAGGGGTAGATCAAGTGGAATGGTCAGAGGAGGTAGAGGAGGAAGTAAAAGAAGAGATTCTGAGAGTTTTGAAAACCTATAGGAATCTCTTTAGCAACAAACCTGGCCGAACCAGTATAGTTATACATTCCATTGATACTGGAGATCATGCCCCAATCAGATCTGTTCCGTACCGTGCGAATGGGAAAGTTTTGAATGAGATCAAAAAGGAGGTGGAAGATATGCTGGAATTAGGAGTGATCAGGGAATCCATCAGTCCCTGGGCCTCAAGTATTGTCCTGGTTCTGAAAAAAGATGGAACGACAAGGTTTTGCATTGATTATCGGCTAATCAATAAAATTACTGTCCCAGATGCGTATCCTATGCCTAGGGTAGACGCTATGTTAGAGTTATTGGGGGCAGCAACCATTATCTCTACACTAGATCTCTGTAAAGGATTTTGGCAAATGGAACTAGACGAGCAATCCAGAGCCAAAACTGCCTTCAGTACACCAGATGGGTTATATGAGTTTGTGACCTTACCCATGGGACTAAGGAACTCACCAAGTTCATTTCAGAGGCTAATCAATATTGTGTTGCGAGTCATGTCAGATTTTGCAGTGGCCTATATCGATGACGTGGCCATTTTTAGCAAGTCGGTGCCTGAGCATGTCCAACACCTGACAACAGTATTGGAGGCCTTAAGAAAAGCAGGCCTCACAATAAAAGCTAAGAAATGCCAGTTTGGACTAAAGGAAGTAATCTATTTAGGATATAAGGTGGGGAGTGGGAAAATCACCCCCTTATGGAGCAAGGTGGAGGCAATACAAGCGTGGCCGATCCCCTTAACCAAAAAACAAGTAAGGGCATTTCTGGGTGTGGCTGGATTTTATAGGAAGTTTGTGAGAAATATTGGGGAAATAGCAACCCCCTTGCATGAATTAACAAAGAAGAAGTGTTCTGAGCATGTGGTATGGACGGATGAATGTCAGAAGGCTTTTGATCTACTGAAGCAAGCCTTGTGCCAAGGACCCATATTAATAGCACCAGACTATGAGAAGCCATTCATCGTGGCTACAGATGCGTCGGACCTGGCGCTGGGAGTCGTCTTGCTACAGGAGAGAGAAGGCACCAGACATCCAGTGGCGTACCTGAGTCGCAAGCTGACGCCGAGGGAGAAAAACTATTCGTCGGTTCAGAAGGAGTGCCTAGCGGTCGTGTGGGGACTGAACAAGTTGCGCCCATACGTGTGGGGACGAAGATTCACAGTGACTACGGATCATCGGGCCTTGTTATGGTTGCAGACTATGAAAAACCATAACGCTATGCTGCAGAGGTGGTCCTGGGCCCTACAGGACTATCAAGTGGACTTCCAGTTCATAAAAGGCAAGGACAATGTACTGGCCGATGGACTTTCCAGGCAAGTGGCTGGGACTGCAGTGACGTGACCAGACAGAGGAACAAAGAAAGAAATTTTCCCCATAGAGACTTTTATTTGTTAACGCGACGTATAAATCCTGGAACAGGAATAATACTCTGCAGTTGTTGAAGGGGGGGGAAATGTGATGTTCCTATATATTAGTGTATATATGGTAAGTGCTGGTTGTTTAGAGTATACATGGTAAGTAGTGAAAGAGGAGGGGGAGTGAATGGGCAATAGAATGCTTGATGATTGGTTGAATGTTTAAAATGGCTGACAGTATAAATGAAAGGATGACAGGTAAATCTGGGTGAATGTGAGGTGGTGAATTGTGGAATCTGGGGGGAGAAGAGAAAGAGTGGATTGCTTGGTGGGGTTTAGAGAGTTGTTTACCAGGAGGGAGGTGGAGTTCGGATTAGTATTGAGTAAAACCATATGCTTATGTGCCTTAAGAAGAAATCTTGTTAATCTTGTTAGCTTTGTTATCTGTAATAAATACTTAATTTGGTTTACCAAAGGCCTGATCCTTGGCTGGGGTTTCACAGACCAGAAGGGAGGGTAAGGTAATGAGCAAGGCTGAAGGGGAACTGTAACAAATGGTGGCAGCGGTGAAGAGAATAACAATACCAGTATTCAGAGTCTCTGGGAATACTAGTATTGGGACGTGACTGGTGGTTGCCTAGCAGGGGGATCAGTTGAGATCTGTGCTAGAGCGGGGAGAGAAATCATAAGAGAGAGCGGTCCGGACTGGTGGAGTCCCTGGTGGTGCCTAGAGACAGGCAGTAACCACGAGCAGGTAGGAACCTGACAGGGAGAGCCAGGGAAGGACGCCTCACAGTCCGCTCATATAACACCTGTTCTGGCCCGTCTGCACTGGCTTCCTATTTGTTTCCGGGCTAAATTCAAAGTGCTGGTTTTGACCTATAAAGTCCTACACGGCATGGGACCGCAATACCTGGTGGAACTCCTCTCCCATTATGAAACTACCCGTACACTGCGCTTGACATCTAAGGCCCTCCTCCGAGTGCCATCACATCGAGAAGCTCGGAGGGCGGTGACTAGATCCAGGGCCTTTTCGGTGGTGGCCCCCGAATTGTGGAATAGTCTCCCCGATGAGGTACACCTGGCGCCGACGCTGCTATCTTTTCGGCGCCAGGTGAAAACCTTTTTATACTCCCAGGCATTTAAATTTTTTTTAAATATTCTATTTTTTAAAAAATTGTTTTATAGTGTATTTTAAAACAGTATTTCATTACTGGTATATTCTGATGTTGTTTGGTTTTTGTTCTTTGTTTGTTTTGGTTTTTGATTTTCTTATATTTGTTCTATTCATATATTTTCTTGTTTATCCTCTATGTACACCGCCCAGAGAGCCTTTTTGGCTTAGGGCGGTATATAAATAAAATAAAATAAATAAATAAATAAAATAAAAAGTTCAAGTGGGTGTCCATCATTTTGTGCCCCACAGATTTATATGAACGTTTCTAATAGAACAGACTTTAAAATAGCTGTAGGAAAGCAGCAGTTTGGATTTTGGGAGACTGAACTGTTCTTGCATGGCATACAGTAGTTCCTGTGCTTTGGTGGTATTCAGTGCTAGTCCTACTCAGAGTAGACTCATTGAAGTTAATAGACATGACTAACTTATTAATTTTCAGTGGATCTACTCTGAGTAGGACTAAGTTGAAAAGACCTTCCCTTTTCCACAAGCCTTTTAAGTAGAGACCTTATCCCAGTCTGCATCTGTGTTGGAATTGCTTTTTAATATGTTTTAAAGCTTTTTTTAAAAAAAGATGTTTTTAAAGCTTTTTTTAAAAAAAGATGTTTTTAAAGCTTTTTTTAAAAAAAGATGTTTTTAAGGAGTTTTGTTTTAATATGTTTTTAAGGATGTTTTGTTTTAATATATTTTAAAGTTTTTGTGATGTTTTGGAGTGTTTTTAGTGCTTTTGTTTGCCACCCTGGGCTCCTACTGGGAGGAAGGGTGGGATATAAATCTGATAAATAAATAATAGATAAAATGTAGAAGACAGCCAAACAAGCCTATGTGGCTTTGCAAAAAGCTTAGAGACTGCCTGAAAACAAAAAGGACACATTGGCAGTGGAAGGAAGGCCAAGCCGCAAAGGAAGAATACGGACAGGTATCATGGAATTGCAGGGATGCTGTCAGGAAGACTAAAGCTGAGAATGAGCTGAGGTTAGTGAGGGAGGCTAAAAGCAACAAAAAAGCTTTCTTCAATTATGTCCATAGTAAAAGACAGAGAAAAAAAAAGTTGTACAGCTACTGAATGAGGACGGCAAAATGATAACAGATAACAAAGAAAAGGCAAAGTACTCAATTCCTACTTTGGCTCAGTCTTCTCCCAAAAGAGGGTCTATGATCCTTCTGGCAAATCTGAAGTACCTGAAGGGACAGGATCACATTTTGAGATTCATAGACAAATGATCAAGGAATTCTTAATTATTTGGAATGAGTTCAAATTTGCAGGGCCCAATGAACTGCGTCCTAGAGTAATGAAGGAACTGGCTGAAGAACCACTGTCTGTTATCTTTGCAAAATTGTGGAGGATAGGTGAAGTGCCAGATGTTGGGAGGAGAGCTTATGTTGTACCTATCTTCAAAAAGGGCAAGAAAGAGGAACCTGGGAACTACAGACCAGTCAGCCTGACATCAATCCCTGGAAAATTATAAAACGATCAATCTGTAAGCACCTTGAAAACAGTGATTACAAGAAGTCAGCATGTATTTGTCGAGAGTACATCCTGTACGACTAATCTTATTTCATTTTTTGATTGGGTAACCGCCCTGCTAGACTGTGGAACTACTGTGGACTGCAAACCTTTTAATAAAGTGCCCAATGATATTCTGATTAGCAACCTATCTAAATATGGACCAGATTGAACAAATGTCGGGTGGATCTACAGTTGGCTACAGAATTGTACTCACATAGTGCTTATCAATGATTCCTTCTCAAACTTGGGGAAGGTAACAAGCGGAGTACCACAGAGCTCAGTCCAGTGCTCAGTGCTCTTCAACATTTAAAGACTTGGATGAGGAGGTGTAGGGAATGCTTATCAAATTTGCAGAAGACCCAAAATTGGGATTGCTAATACCCTGGAAGACAAAACAAATTTTAAACATGATCTTGATAGGCTGGAGCATTGGGCTGCAAACAACATAATAAAACATATCAGAGATAAGTACAAAGTTCTACACCTAGGAAAAAGAAACCAAATGCACACTTATAAGATGGGGGATACTTGGTTCAGAAATACTACATGTAAGAAGAATCTTGGAATTGTTGTTGATCACAAGCTGAATATGTACAAACAGTGTCATGTGGCTGCAAAAAAGGCAAATGCTATTTTGGCTGCATTAATATAAGTAAAGTTTCCAAATCGTGTGAAGTAGTAGTTCCCCTCTATTTGGCACTAGTTAGGCTTCATCATGAATACTCCATCCAGTTTTGGACACCACACTTTAAGAAAGATGCAGAGAAACTGGAACAGGTTCAGAGGAGGGCAACGAGGCTGAAAGAATTGGGCATGTTTAGCCTTGGGAAGACTGGGGGAAATATGATAGCACTCTTCAAGTACTTGGAAGGTTGTCACACAGAGAAGGGCCAGGATTTCTTCTAGATGACCCAAGAGTGCAGGACATGGAATCATGGGCTCGATTTACAAGAAGCCAGATATTGGCTGAACATCAGGAAGAGCTTCCTAACTGTTAGAGCAGTATGACAATAGAACCAATTACTCAGGGAGGTGGTGGATTCTCCAACACAGGAAGCCTTCAAGAGGCAGCTGGACGCCCACCTTTCAGGGATGCTTTAACTTGGATTCCTGCATTGAGCAGGAATTGGACTCAGTGGCCTTATAAGCCCTTCCAATCCTATTATTCTATTCTATGAATACAACCCAATATGAATATTCATCTCCCATCTGCGACCATGAATATGGAAATGGACTGCCTTCAAGTCGATTCCAACTTACTGCGACCCTATGAATAGGGTTTTCATGGTAAACGGTATTCAGAGGGGGTTTACCCTTGCCTTCCCCTGAGGCTGAGAGGCAGTAACTGGCCAAAGGCCACCCAGTGAGCTTCATGGTTGTGTGCAGAGCTTGGAATATTACTAATAACGACAGTGTCGTTTGAGGAGGCAAGAGAGGTTATTGCGTGTGTGTGTGTGTTGTAGATAGATTTCCAAGTGGACTGTGTGGGACCGCCCTGAAGCGTAAAACAACGCGCCGGTCTCTGTTTATTCAATCTGCTACAACGAAATTCAAACAAAAGGCGACCCATCCGGGTCATGCCGTTTACTCTGATCCATCTCCTGCGTAACTGACCGAAGCATGGTATCCTAGCTTGTAGTGGTAGTAGTAGCAGCAGCTTCCTCAGGCGAACCATTGCTTCGGCTTCATTTGAGCCTAGCAAGCTCCAAGCCGGCCACCTGTTCTGCCTGTTGCGAGCTGGACTGGGGGCCACTCCCGGAGAGTCACGTGCGGGCGTGTGTACAGTAGGAGTAAAAAGTGACTCACGGTTTACTCGGGCCAATCCCATGGGCGGGTTCTGCAGCCGGCCTGGAGGGCGGGCACGGTTGGGCTGTGCCACGCGGGGCGGCACAGTCAGAGCCGCTTCCTTTTCCTCGCGCACTCGCTCGCTGGCTGCTGGTGCTGCGGGCGCGAGAAGGGAGCCCGGCTTGCGGAGGGTAAGTGTCTCTTTGCCTGGCGGGACCCAAGCTGGAGTCATCCTTTCCGCGCTTACTTGGGAGAAAGGTCTGTTGAAATCAGTCGGGCTTCTTTCCGAGTAGACACACCCATAAAACGGTGCTGTCAGGCTCGCTCTTTGCGCGCGGGCTGTAGGGCTCAAAACGCTCTGAGGCTGCTCTTGCTGCTGTGTGAGTTTCCTTCCTTCGGGAAGCGTCAACGGGATGATGGAGCCAAGGAATCCGCTCTCTCCCGGGGCGGGCTTGCAAGAGAGGCTGGGGGTGGGATGAGATGGAGTCCGTTGGTGCTGAGTGGGCGGGAAGGGGGTCTGGGTGGGGGTGAGGAGAGAGCTTGGCGGGAGAAGGAGGGGCTGAAGGAAGAAAGCAGACTGCTGGGTTTAGTGCAGTAGCAAGCAAGAAGTGAGCTGGAGGTCCCTCTCACTTTTAAGTCTATTACGGTTCCACTAATAACGTGCTTTTAAAAACAAAAAGCCTCCTTTAGAAATCTGTGGTCTCCTCTGTGACCACATAGAGCTTTTCCGTCTGGACATTGATCTGATGTCATTTCAGGATTTTTTTAAAAATTAAAGTGATGGACTGATTGGTTTGGGGCTTGATGTGTTGTGACAGATCAGCGGGGGGGCTTTGGGGGGCCTGCGCGCTTCAAAGCCCTTCCCATCTGTAGCGATTCGGTCTTTTACAGGTGAAGCCCACGCTCTTCTCCCCCCAACTCCAGCCCCAGTTTCAAGTGAAAAGCGGGGGTAGAGTTAAAAATACTGTTCTGCCTGGGATTCTCTGAGCTAGGGGCACGTTTTGAGGAGTGGCTGTTGCTGTTATGGTCTGGGTCAGGCGAATGCATGGGAGCTGCTTGCCTTGATCGGATTAAAAAGGCAGCGGCTAGAGGCCCAATGCAAGGGGACGCAAAGGTGTTCCTGGCCTGACCTACAAAACGGGAGCGGCCTCGGAGCTCGCCCTGCCTTTTCTTATTCATTTAATGGTAGTTCGCCCGGGCGAAAGAGAGGGAAATTGGTGTGGTTTGTTTGCTGGTGGAGCCCTACTATGTTCCCAAGCCTTTGTTTAACTTGCAAATCGCGAGCCTCTCTCTCCCTCTGCGCCTTCTGAGCTCACTCCTGTCCTCTCTTGTTGTCTGTGTGCACTTAGTCCACCGGAAGTAGTTTTGATTTTAAAAAACAAAACACTTTGAAGGGTGGTGTGCCTGATGATGAAAGGGAGTCTCTATTCCTAACACCTTCTGGTCTTCCTTCCTTCCAGGCTGTTGCAATGTATTAGCATGAGTTGGAACTTGTAAGAACATGTTAGCACCTAGGATGAGAAAAACAGGCAGAGGACATCATTTTTCTGCGTTGAGCAAGTCCTAGATCATTGGTGGTAATCTGCTGATAATTGGGTGGTTCACCTGAATGGCTCCACACCCCCAAAGGGTGTAGGAAGGGGTTTTTGTACATGTGGATGATCAAACAGGTATGGGAAGACTGGATTAAAAGTGAGTTGTTCTTGCAAAGCCTTTAGTTTAGATCCCCTACTCCCATTAAAAAAAGGACACCTATGGTGTAAGGCCAGGCTGTAACTCTTAACTATTTAATATTAACCGACACATTGAATTGTAAGAGCGGGAACATTCATTAATGAGACTGGCTTGGAAAAATTCCACACTAGAATTTGTCAAATGGTGTTTGCTGGCGATAATTTGAGCAGCTCAGAACTAAATTGAATCCCTAGAAGCAAGAATCAAATTACTTAACTTGTAACAATAGGAATAATAAAAGGGTCTGCTGAGTCCTGTTTGTCCAGCTGCTGTTTTTCTTTCCATCTTTTCTTTCAGCTCTCCTCTAATAAAGGATGGTGCAAGCCATTTTCAGAGCCCAGCCTGAGCATTTCCTGACCTGTTTTCTTTTTCATATTCTTCTAATCTGACATTTAGGTTATCTGATCTCCCCCACACCTTCATCCCCCCACTCCCACCCCCCAAAAAGACAGAGATCCAGCATGGTCCATGGAACTGTAAACATTGGGTCCAGATTTCTGATCAGCCATGAAATTGACTGGCCTTGGGCAGGTGTCTTATCTTGCCAAAGAGGAATAGCAAGAACAGTAATCCATATCATGGAGGTGCTGTCAGCATGTATGATACACTTGGTGTGGAGAAAGAGGATAGAGAGAAGTTTTTCTCCCTCTCATAACACTAGAACTTGGGGCTGTCTAGTGAACCTGAATATTGAAAGATTCAGGACAGTCGAAAGAAAGTAATACTTCACATACAGCACAAACTATGGAATTCACTCCCACAAGAGGCAGCAAAGGCCACCAGCTTTGATGGCTTCAAAAGAGGATAAGGTTGTCAGTGGCTACTAACTCTGATGACTGTATTCTGTCTCCACTGTCAGAGGCAATATATTTCTGAATACTAGCAGCTGGAAACTGCAGGAACGGAGAGGACTCATGCTCAGGTCATGCTTGCAGACTTCCATAGACATCTGGTTGGCCACTTTGAGAACAGGATGCTGTACAAAATTAGCCATTGGCCTTGTCCAGCAGGCTCTTCTTATGTCCTTATTCTGTACAGCTAGATGGCCAAGGTGTATTTAAGTGCACATCAACAAGCTTAGGATTGCAACAGGGAACTGAAAATCTGTGTGTCATACATAGATCTTTCAAACACTTGTTTGTTGCATTCACACCTTAAAATTGAACATATGCTAAAATATTTGAAGAGGCTTTAAATGGTATGGGGAAGTCAACAGTCTAATGATTCTGCTGGCAATTGGAGTCAGGCTAACTGCTACATTTGGGATCAAGGAGGTATTTTCCCTCTAAATAAATGTAAATGTATTGCCTTCAAGTTGATTCCGACTTATGGCGACCCTATGAATAGGATTTTCATGAAGCTGAGAGGCAGTGACTGGCCCAAGGTCACCCAGTGAGCTTCATGGCTATGTGGGGATTCGAACCCTGGTCTCCCAGGTCGTAGTCCAACACCTTAACCACTACACCACACTTGCTCTATATTTTCCCTAGGGCAAACTAATTTGAGATTAGGGGATTACTGTTGCCTGTGCCTTGACTTGTTCTTAGTACTTGGTACCCTTCAGGGTGACCAGCATTGGATTGTGTTGATCTGTGGCAAACTGGGAGATGGCTGGTCTGTCATGGAGGCAGAGGGCTGGGATGGTGGAGGCTTTGTCTCTTCTGATGTTCGTTATATTAAGTCCACAAATTGAGGAAGGAGGGTAGCAGATTATACCATGAGTGACACAACGGTGAATTGTCACCATGGGTCTGGAAATGATACATTGCTCAGCATGCTTATATTGGCAACTCTACATGAATTAGCCACTTTTCCCTTGTCTCTTTTTCAGCCTTCAGTATTGCAGGTATATATTTAGAAGGTTCAGCTCAATTTACTGTAGATAAGCAGTGATAGAGAAAGCATAAGCGTTGAATCTCTGCCTCTCTCTCCTATTGCTGTCAAAGGCATAGTCTAAGTGTGGGAAACCTTTGGCCCTCAAGATATTGCTGAACTACAACTCCCATCATCCCTGGCCCGTAGCCGTGTTTGCTGAGGTTGATGGGAGTTGTAGTTCAGCAACATCTGGAGGGCCAAGGTTCTCCACACCTGGTATAATCTCTGCTGTCTTCTTCCCCCCCATCCCCTAACAATCTGAGCCCTGGCAGTCCTTCATCTTGAAACAAGGGCTATCGTACTCTTCTTTCCATGCCTGTGGTATATGCTTTTAAAAACACACACACATAGGGGCAAATGCCTTTAAAAAGAGGGCTGTACAATATTGGATAGGTACTAAGTCATAACATGACTTTGTGTCTCATGTAGATTTGTGTAGATTGTTTGCTGATTCAGATGGAAATATTCTGGAGGGTGTGCAAGCTCTGAACATGGTGGTTGGCTGGATGAGGGCCAATAAACTGAGTCTGAATCCTAGCAAGACAGGCACTGTGGGTTGTTTCCAAGTTTGGCTAATTGGTCAATTGTCTGCTTTGGATGGGGTCGTACTCCCTCTGACAGAGCAGATTTGTAGTCTGGAGGTGCTTCTGGATCCATCTTTGTTGCTAGAGGCCAAGGTGATCTCAGTGGCTAGGCATGCTTTTTACCAGCTTCAGCTGGTAAGACAGCTGTGACCGTTTCTGGACTGGGATAGCCTGACCACTGTTGTCTATGCACTGATAACCTCCAAGCTTAATTACTGTAATGTGCTCTATGTGAGGCTGCCCTTGAGGTTGGTCCAGAAGCTGCAGCTGGTGCAAAATACGGTGGTGCAACTGCTCACTGGGGCAGGGCATCACCAACATGTCATCCTGCTGCTGAAAGAATTGCACTGGCTGCCAATTAGCTACCGGGCCCAGTTGAAGGTTCCAGTTTTGATGTACAAAGCCCTATACAGCTTGGGACTAGGATACCTGAAAGATTGTCTTATTCCTTACATACCCAAGTTGATTACTGTGCTCTGCAGATAAGGGCATCCTGCAGATATTAGGAGGTCTATTCCACATGAACCTTTACTGTAGTGGTATCTACCCTTTGGAATTCCCTCCCCTTAAATATTAGATAGGCATCATCTCTGTTATATTTTTGGTGTCTACAGAAAAGCTTCCTCTTTCAACAAGCTTTTAAGTAGAGACTTTATCCCAGTCTGTATCTGTGTTAGAATTGCTTTTTTAGATGCTTTTAAAGCTTTTTAAAAATGTCTTTTGCTTTTAAATGTTTTAGAGTGTGTTTAATGTTTTTGTTTATCGTCTTGGGCTCCTCCTTAATAAATAATAAATAAATAAAAATATTTACTTTGAATAATTTCAGCTGAGCTATGAAAGAGCATGGGATATCTTATTTATTTATTTTATTTATGATTTGATTTATATCCCATCCTTCCTCCCAGCAGGAGCCCAGGGTGGCATATTTGCAGCTCTGAGACAGAATGTTTCCTGAAATAGTTTTCCTTGTAACCTCCCTGCTGGACTACTGCAGTGGATTACTTGTGTGTCTATCCTCGGAGATTGTTTGGAACCTTCAATTGATATAGAATGTGGCTGCCAGGGTCTGACTGGTCCAGCCTGGTTCATCCATATCACACCAATTCTTAAGTGTAAAGAATTGGGCAAATAGGTTTTAAAGATGCATTTCAAGTCATGTCAATGGGGAGTCTGGATATGTGGTCTAATGGGAAATGAAAGATAGCATGTACATTAGACTCTGTGCCTGCACTGGCAGCATTCTGTTGTGGAACAGGCAGTGTAAGGGTGCTTTAGATATTATACAGCCACGAGAGTGGCTGTATACTATAGCCAGCGGGGATTTTTCACATTCCGCAATGTTAAATTGAAAATACCCCCCATACCATTCTGATGCTTCCCATAAGCTCATTTCCAAACAAAACCTTACAAAACTTATAGTCCTGAACTCAGAAACGCTTGCTTAACAACCCTGTCAATTTTCATGGCGATACACAAAATAGTCAGAGAGAATAGACAGTTCAAAGTGTAAAAAGAGAGAAAAACCTCAGAGCCCTTTTGGACTTTTTTCTCTGAGAGTTCTCATAATCTGTTGAAATTCATTAAAAATCAGCCATGTTCACAGAGTACCTGTAATCCTAATACTGACCTTGCCCCATACCCTGACCTTCATCTGCTGCAGTTTAAAAGTTGCGTGGCTGATTTTTAATTAATTTAATAAATTTTGGCTGGGACCCAATGATAACACGGAGCATGCTCAGTAAGAACCAACTGTCAAGAGTTCTAAAAGCCTCACAGCTGCTGGCCTTGGCTAATCAGGGGGCTACACCCACCCAGACTTTGATTTCATGTGAGACAGTCATGGCTTCCCTCAAAGAATCCTGGGAAGTGTAGTTTGTGAAGGGTGCTAAGAGACTCCTATTCCCCTGAGAGAATGATTTAACAGTCAGCCACTCTGATTGAAGGTCTGTGAGGGGAACAGGGCGTCTCCTAGCAACTCTCAGCACCCTTCACTAACTACACTTCCCAGGATTCTTTGAAAGAAGCCATGACTGTCCAAAGTGAAATAAAGGCCTGGTGTGGATGTGGCCAGGGAAAGCTTTGGTTTAAATTTGGGTGGGAGGCTACATGTGTCTGCTGTAGAATAAAAAGGTGGGGAAAAGCCTGAAAAAGAATGATTCTGTTTACAATGTTTTCCATTTGGAAAGGAAAGGGGCTTCCCTTCTGCCCAGTGCCCACCCACCCAATCTCCTCCCCTCCCACTCCCTGCCCCTTCCCTGGGTCAGTGTTGGACTACGACCTGGTTGACCAGGGTTCGAATCCCCACACAGCCATGAAGCTGACTGGGTGACCTTGGGCCAGTCACTGCCTCTTAGCCTCAGAGGAAGGCAATGGTGAAATCACCTCTGAATACCGTTTACCATGAAAACCCTATTCAAAGGGTCGCAATAGGTGGGGATTGACTTGAAGGCAGTCCATTTTCATTTTCAAACATGATTGCATAGAAATAAATCACACTGAACTAAAAAAATATGCAAATCATCAAACCCACCCTCCCTTCTCCTTCCTCCTATCCCCTCCTCTTGCCCCTTCCCTCCCCCTTCCTTTGCCCCTCACTCCCCATCCCCTTCCAATCCCTCTTTCCCCTTCCCCCTCCTCCCCTTCCTCCTCCCCATGGTCAGTTTTACCTGTCTTAAACATGACTGCATGGAAGTAAATACCATTGAACTCTATAAGCATGCAAATGATCAATCCTTCCCTCCCCTCCACCTTCCTTTGCCCCCTCCAATACGTTCCTTCCCACTCCCCCTCCTCCTCCCCCATGGTCAGTGTTTCCTATCCTAACCAAGATTGCATAGGAGTAAATCCCATTGAAAATAAGCATGCAAATGTTCAGATCTGCTTTTCCCCTTTCCTCTCATTTCCCTTCCTCCTCCCCTGCCCGCTCCAGCCCTCCATCCTCCCCCCCCCGGTCAGTTTTACCTATCCTAAGCATGATTGCACGGGAGTAAATTGCACTGAATTTAATAAATATGCAAATGATCAAACCTGTCCTTCTCGCCTCCCCATCCTGCCTGCTCCCCTCCCAGTCCTCCCCTCTGCATTTCCTCTCCTCCTCCCCTCCTTCCTCCTCCCCTCCCCATCCTCTGTGGTCAGTTTCACCTATCCTAACCATGATTGCAGGGGAGTAAATCCTGTTGAACTCAATAAGCATGCAAATGATTCACCCATTCTCAGCAAACTTGGACAGGATCCCATTTCTTACCTCCCGGATTCAAAAGCAGGGAAATTCACTAAGAGGCAAAAAAACCTTGCGGTTTAAGAACATACCTATGGCCCACAGCTATTCTATCAAAGTTTAAAAAGCAGGGAAATTGGGCAGCTATAGTGAATACACCAGGGGAGCAGGAGACCTCAACTCCTCTCTGAGATATTGTACTGCCCTACAAATTGGTCAAAATGCAAAGACAATTTGGGTTGGTCTTTCACAGTGCAATCCACTTCCTGTGTAGCTCGGAAGAATTTGGTAACATATGCCTCTGAGCATATGGTGAGTGGTGGCAACACCTGCAATCAGCCCAAATAACAAAGAAGACATGTGCTGTGCTGATCTTGTTTTAGCATGGAGGAAGCAACATTATTAAGACAGTTGATATAGTTGAGATCGTCACTTTGAATATGTCTGATTTCCTTTGCAATTTTAGTGAAGTTTCCTATAGGAAATCATTTTCTTTTGTTTCTGTTTCTGTGAATATGTGAAATACAGCAACTCTTTGCAAAATTTATACTAAAAAAACTCCAAACATAATTGTGGAATAATGGCACTGACTTCTGCAGAATAGTCTCCAGTGGACCTCAGGAGTGTCTCAATTTGCACAAGATAAAACAGTGGAAGGTGAAATATATTCTAGCAAAATGCTAGGTGTGCTTTATGTTTTTAATTGACTGTGCCCACCTTGCCTTAAATGAAGTGGTTTAAACATAGCAGGCTGAAAATATGCATCCTCTTTTTTCTAACAGCTAGAGTCATTGCTGAAGTAGCAACATGTTGGAATCAGTCTGATTTTTCATCAAACTGCAGGTCCAAATTCCACTGTTAATGCATCCAAAATAGAAATAGAACATAACCTCCAATTTGAAACACAAAAGGCTGTCTTCACCATCACATGACACTGACCAATAAAAAGGCTTTGAAATTAATAAACATAAATTTGACACAGATTTCTGGGATGAATAATGAGGGAAATAAAATTTTCTAGGGTAGATTCTCTGTAGAAACATTAATAACACAGGAAAGAAGCAAAGTAAGAAGAACACCAGCAAACATACAAAAATATAATTCTCTATCTTTGGAGATGGCAAGTGTTGCCACCACTCACCATATGCTCAGAGGCGCATGTTACCAAATTCTTCCAAGCTACACAGGAAGTGGATTGGACTGTGAAAGACCAACCGAAATGGTGTTTGCATTTTGACCAATTTGTAGGGGAGTACAATATCTCAGAGAGGAGTTGAGGTCTCCTGCTCCCCTGGTGCATTCACTATAGGTGCCCAATTTCCCTGCTTTTTAAAGTTTGATAGAATATCTGTGGGCTAAAGGTACATTCTTAAACCGCAAGGTTTTTTGCCTATTAGTGAATACTCTTTAGTTTGCAGCGCACTTTGAAATAAGTTGTGTTGAAATAAGTGGGGCTGACGTTTGAAGAAATGTGCCTAGGACCAGACTATTGCATGTGAAAGCAGTGTGAAATCATGGAATTGATGTTTTAATTATCTGTTCACTAGCCCAGAGCACAATATAAGCTAGTGCAGATTCTGTTCTTTTTTTTTACTAGACTTCAGAGATCCACCAACAAAGAGCCTGGTGCAAAATGATGGCTTAGGCAGGAGGTTGGGGGGCAAAATATTTTGATAATTCAGGAACAGGATGCCTCTGAGCCCATGCTCAACTCCAAAATTTGTTTTTGGTATCAGAACTGTAGTCCTATCACACGAAAAGTCACTCCTCTGCCCCCCCTTCATCTCAGGAGCCTTATTTAGAAAGGTGACCAGGTGCAAAAGAGAACAGGGCTCTTGCATCTTTAGTAGTTGTGTGCAGGAGGGAATGTTAGCAGGTGAAATACCCTCTTCTGCACAAGTATTAAAGGTGCAGGGGCCCTGTCCTCTTCTGAATCAGCCTGCCCTACTTTTTGTTGTTGCTATGGTTAAAACAGTTGCAAGTCAGAATTCTTGCTGATCTACTGCAAATTGTGTTATTTAGTCAAGTCACAGACCACTTTTTATATATCTCACAATGGTTTACATGCAGCAAAACAATACACATAAAAAGACAGGAAATAACTAGCAGATAAAATCATCATCACCAAGAAGAAGAAAAATAAAATATTCAGACTATAAAATAGTAAAAATATAAGCAGTACAATTCAGTGATCAGCAATCAGGAAATGCCTAGACAAAAAAAGTTTTCAGTAAACATCTAAAATGTGCTACAGAAGTATGGAGCCTCCTAGATGAGAAAGCGTTCCAGAGAACAGACGCATTGTATGGAGGGTTTGTGTGTGTGTGTGTGTGTGTGTATGCATGCATGTGTATATATGTGTGTGTGATATGAGAATGAACTGCTACAAAACCTGGTCCTAAGTTGTACTCAGATCTACCAGTGAATTCCTATCTGCTTTCTGCTCACTTCTGAACTTGTGCAATCATGTCAGTCCATCTTTAAGACTGAATTCTTATACATATATCTGGGACTTGGCCCTAATGCATACAATAGCAGGGCTTAATTCTGAGTAAGCATGCATGCTGTTGGGCATCAAAGCAAAGCTGATACATACCTAGATGGAAGATCACTGGGGAATTGTAAGTTTGCCTTTCCAAGGAAGGGTGAGATAACAAACGCTAACATTGGTTTCCATTTGAAATGTATTAAGGGAAGACCTGTAGGCATTCTTGCAAACAATTTACATGTGCAGTTGACAATACTAGGCTGGACAGACCAATGGTCTGAGTTTGTGTAAAAAGGAGTAGATTTTTCAGGGTTTTTTCTGCTAGAGATACTTTGCAGATAGTGGGGGTGTGAAGGTTGGAGCGTGGGTGGACTGTAGAAGCCAACTATTTCTGTAAAAACATTAAAAGATGTACGTTTGCCAAGAGCTCACACTTGGCTTGCCATCCTGTACTTTGTATTTATTTTAATGAATGCTAGTTTAAATAAGGAGGAAAAAATTGCTTCATGTTTGCCTCCCCCTTCCATATTGTGTTTGCGGGAGCAGTAGGATTCCTTGTCCTGTTCCTTCTTGGACACAACGTCTTCTGTTTGGGAGGAGTCATGTCTATAAAAATACTGCAGGAGTTCAACATTGCAGCTGGTAATGAAAGTGTTGCGGGTAGTCGGTGCTTAAAACAACTACAAGAAAAGCTGAACTCTGTAACCTGCATATAATAATGCCCATTTCTTTAGCTGGTACCATTCTGCCTCGGCTTCAAAGATTTTGCAAGATATTGAAAAAAAATGGACTGCCTTCAAGTCGATCCCGACTTACGGCGACCCGATAAATAGGGATTTCATGGTAAGCGGTATTCAGAGGGGGTTTACCATTGCCTCCCTCTGAGGCTAGTCCTCCCTAGCTGACTAGGGCCTGCTCAGCTTGCCACAGCTGCACTAGCCAGCCCCTTCCTTGTCCACAATCAGGAAGATAATATTGTGCCCCTTACTCCCAGATGTTGCTAGTCTCTGGCTCCCATCAGCCCTATCCAGCATGGCCAGTGGTTAGAAATGATGGGAATTGTAGTCCAGCAACATCTGGAGGGTCACAGGTTTTCCACTCCTGCTTTAAATATTATCTTCTTCCTCTTTATGGATTGGAACTTTATTTTCTGGAGCAGGCTGTGATTCTAGGGGTGCAGCTGTTCAGCCACTTCCCAGTTCTTCCTGCATTTGCATAGAACCGTCAGATATGCATAGCTTTGATACTCCATTTTTTTCTGGCAGTTGAGGTAAGGTGATGAATGGGTGTGAAACCTTATTGTAGTTCTCAGCTTCTTATTTCTGTTGCTATGCTGTACCTGTTTTATATTGCCTGCTCCGTGTACAGTCAGTCAAGGAAACCCCCCACTCAGAAAAATGCAGGATAGCCTTTTTAACGAGAACAGCTTCCTTTTTGATTGGCAGCATGATCTGGATTCAGCTTTGGGGGGGGGAAGGTATACAGACAACTATTTGCACTTAGTGTTTCCATGTGTCAGTATCCATGAGATTGGTTTGAAAAGTGAACTCTGACTGCAGAATGCATTTTCGAAAGCAGGACTGTACAGAGACTGTTTCAGAAGTGGATCATTCTATTAAGTTGCAATTGCAATGCTTGCTACTTGAACACATTTTATTTCTATCAGTTCTATGTTAGATACTATCCTCCTGGTGCCTGTTGTGATGCATTTCTTAAATCAATTCATTGATCTCTCTAGTGTTAGGGATAGAAATGCATGCGGTATGTCATCCAAAATGGGATATTTGTAGTTGGCATGATTTTCAGGCATTTCCTTGCATTATGTTATTCTGAATTGATCTGCTCTAGTGGTGGAGCCAAGCCTGTCTAGTCAATGGCAATATCAAGGCTCTTAGCTTAGACTATGCTTCGTTTAGACTATGAATTCCAGACACATCTTCAGAAAGTTTACTCACAGAAATGGAAACTGTTCAACACCATTGTCTGTCTGCCTCAGATCATGCCAGAATACAATTTCTAATACTGTACGTTAAACAGAATAAAAGCAATTGAGGTATAAATGAATATTGTACTAAGATGTCTTTGCCAAGCCTGTAGAATTTCTTATGCTCAAAGTTTAAAAATATTGACCTTCAAAACTAGACTTATGTTTGGGGCCAGGGAAGGCACAGACTTATAAATGGTTAAGCCTTAACGTCTTGGGCTCAGTCTAAAGATGTGCCTAGCAGATTGTGCACATAATAACATGGTTTTTACTGACTTCCTAAACCCAGTGTGTGTCTCTTCACACAAACCAACATTTGAAGAGGAAGGGAACACCAGCTTGAAAATGAAATGCCATAAAGGAGCTATTTTGCAAAGTCAGTGCAAAAGTCCTGGCTAGGACCCGTGTACTTGGCTTGGCAACCAAATTCAGGGGCCCATTGTCTGGGATCTCATTAGTATATCATACCAGTGCATGCATGAGCTGGAAAAGTTACTGAAGATCAAGTAGTCCAGTTGAGATGTAGTGATCGGCTCAGGCCTGGATTTGGTAATAACCCAGGGAAAGGTGTTGCTTACTTTTTGCTTTTCCCTCTCATTGTTGAGCAAAACTGCAAGGAAAGAAACTGAAAGGCAGGCTTAAATACCACCATATGGAGGTGGGGAAGTCTAAGGTGGGGTGTGTCTGTTTATGTTAGGTGTACATAACTGGTAAGAGACTTCCCAGCAGAACACAAGTGAGGGCGGCACAGGGGCAGTATCCAGGGGCAGTCCAAATTCAGAGTCCAGAGTCTTCCACAACAACAAAGGGGTCAGGCACAAAGCAGGATCGGAGCAGTGTAGGGTCAGGAACCAAGGCAAGAGGCAGGTCCAGAGTAGTCCAAGGTTGGGTCTGGCGTTGACAGTAATTCAACAGACATGTTAGGTACACAGCTGATGTATAGACATTGCTTCTGTAGCTCTTCCAGCTTAGCACTGGGTTTTTTATGCTGGAGCTGCTGAACCATACCCCAAACCTCAGCTGATGCCCATTAATCCCCCACAGCCAGACCTTTACTCCTGAGGAGACTGAGTGTATAGTTGGGCACTCCTCCAGATGGACCAGGTTTCCATTTACCATTTGAGGCGACACTGCTCCCTTGGGTTCAGGGGCCATTCAGCCTCGATGTCAGAGGCGGAACTTGCTCCAGGTGTCGACGGCCCATTCTGGGTCTCGTCATAGGATCCTGACCCCTCACCCTCAGATGGAGACTGAGCCAAGGCTGGGTCCAAGACCGGACCCTCCTGGTCTTCCTTCAATGAGGACTCCTCTGGCTGGAACCTGACACATAGCTCCATGGTAGAGTTTCTGCTTTGCAGACAGAACCCCCAGCTTCTCCAAGTAGGGCTGGAAGGGACCCCTGCCTTAAACCCTGGAGAACTGTTGCAAGTAGACATTGCTGAGCTAGATGGACCAATAGTCTGGTTCGGGATAAGTTGGTTTCCTGTGTGTAGTGTTGCAAACAATTAGACGTTCTTAAAATCTCTAAGGAAGGGATTTCCACATATATAGTCACATACCCATGGATAGCCATAGGGTTGTTTTCAGGGTTTAGATGAAGACGTGCTTATTCAGGGCATGTAGTTCTTCTCCCTGCCAAGAACTATCATGCAGTCCCACTTAATATTTGCCTCTCTGAAATCTAAATTGATGATTCAGTGGTAAGAATTGTGAGGAAAGCAAACATTGTTTCCTGACACCTAACAGAGCAGAGCAGAGCAGAGGGAGCTGTCTCAGTTGGTCTACAGGTGAGGACATATAAGCAAGCCAGCTTTCAGAGAGCGAGCAAACAGGGAGAGCAAACAGGAGTTTGACAAAGGAGATCCACAGGGGAGGTCAAGGGAGAGGTCCCTAAAAAAATAAATAAATTACTAATTCTCCTTGTACAGTGCACTGCATACCAGTAGGACTCTCAAGTTCACCCTGAAGTAGGACAGGAGAAAACACAGGCCACTCCAAAACAAGTAGTTAGAAAGAAACAAAAGGTAGAAGAGAGTATGAAAGGGAAGGATACTCCAGTGGTTGTGACCTGTAAGGTGTGTGCCATGTTTGTTTTCTTGCCTGAGAACAACATGGTGTACAAGTGCAACAAGTGAAAGCTCGTGGCACTGTTGGAAGAAAAAGTGAGAGGCCTGGAATGGGTGGTGGCTGCACTGAGGACTATAAGAGAAGACAAAGAGTTCTTAGACAGAATGCTGGAACAGCAGCATCAAAGAGAAGTGGAGGTGGAAGAGCAACAGCATGTGGTAGCAGAAGAGGAGACTGCTTTGGAGAGGAACAACGAAGTGGAGAAACTCCATGGGAAAGGGTGACAGGAGCAGAAGTGCTAGAGGACACCCTTCACCAGTGGAACGATGGAACCGCTTTCAACCACTCGAGGATGAGACTGGAGGACAGCCTGTGATGGAAGAATTACAGGAGACCCCGTGCGACAATGAGCAAGAGGGTGAAGCTCAATCAAGCAGGGCCAATTAAACCTTACCCCACAACAAGAAGAGAAGAGTACTAGTAGTGGGAGACTCCCTACTGCGTGGGATCGAAACCCAAGTATGCCGAGAAGATCCATGGACTTGCCAGGTATGCTGTCTACCAGGAGGACGGATTAGAGATGCGATGGAAGGGTTGCCATCACTCATCAAGCCGACCAACAGGTATCCCTTTCTCCTCATCCATGTAGGAACAAACAATACTGCCAAATGGAGCTATGAAGAAATCACATCAGACTTTGAAGCTCTGGGAAGGAAACTCAAGGACTTTGGGGCCCAGATGTGAGAGGTGGTGCCGACGTGAGAGATTTGGATTCTGGGCCCATGGGCTATGCTTCTTGGAAGATGGACTGCTGGCAAGTGATGGGTTGCATCTCACAAGGACTGGGAAGAATGTGTTTGGCCACAGCATGGAGAAGTTCATCAGGAGGGCTTTAAACTGAATCCTAAGGGGAAGGGAGACTTAAACTTGGTGGTAACGACTGATGAAGGCTTGTGCACAGTAACGGGAACAGAGAGATCGGCTCTAACAGGGCCCAGTAACAGTCCTCAGAAAAATGTAGTAAGGAAGCCAAGCCATAAATCACATGACCTTTGATGTCTGTATACTAATGCACAGAGCATGGGAAACAAGCAAGACAAACTTTAACTCTTAATACAGGAGGGCAATTACTACTTGATAGATATAACTGAAACTTGGTGGGATGACTCCCATGACTGGAATACAGCAATTGAAGGATATAACTTGTTCAAAAAGAACAGAAGGAATAAAAAGGGAGGTGGAGTCGTGCCTATATGTTAAAAATATATATCCCTGCAGAGAAATACAGGAAGATGAGCTTGGGAGCTCCACCGAGAGTATCTGGATTAAAGTTAATGAGGCAAGTAATAAAAGGAATGTGGTGCTTGGAGTCTATTACCAACCAGCCAATCAAGGAGAAGACGAGAATGTAACTTTTGCAAAGCAAATTGCCAATGTTTTGAGGAGGCATGATGTAGTAGTAATGGGGGATTCTGCCAAACACGCCCCCTCCAAGAAATGTCTGACTTGTGTTGAAGATAACTTTCTCCTACAGAAAGTGGAGGAAGCAACAAGAGGATCAGCTATCCTGGTCTTGATTCTAACTAATAGAGATGATTTGGTGTATGAAGTGGTAGTTACGGGAACTCTGGGGGAAAGTGACCACATCATACTTGAATTCTTGATTTTAACAGAAGCAAAAGCTGAGAGTAGCCATATGCGCACCTTGGACTTCAGGAAAGCTGATTTTAATAAACTCAGAATGATTGTAAGTATGGTTCCATGGCAAGCCACCCTAATGAGAAAAGAAGTCCAAGATGGGTGGGAGTTTTTAAAAAAGGAAATTTGGGAAACAACAGAAGAAGCCAATGTGGCTTCACAAAAAGTTTAGAGATGACCTCAAAAAACCAAAAAAGGACACATACAGGAAGTGGGAAGAAGGCCAGGCCACAAAGGAAGAGTACAGGTAGGTATCATGGAATTGCCAGGATGGCGTCAGGAAGGCTCAAGCTGAGAAAGAGCTGAGGTTAGCGACGGATGCTAAAAGATACAAAAAAGCTTTCTTCAGGTACGTCCATAGTAAAAGACGGAGAAAAGAAACAGTGGCACAGCCACTCGATGAGGATGGCAAAATGATAACAGATGACAAAGAAAAGGCAGAAGTGCTCAATTCCAACTTTGGCTCAGTCTTCTCCCAAAAAAGGGTCTGTGACCCTCCCGGGAAACATGAAATAGAGGGGGCAGGATTGGAGCTTGAGATTGATAGACAAACGGTCAAGGAATACCTAATCACTTTGAATGAGTTCAAATCGGCAGGGCCTGATAAACTGCATCCTAGAATATTGAAGGAACTGGCTGAAGAATTCTCAGAACCGCTGTCTGTTACCTTTGCGAAATCATGGAGGAGTGGCGAAGTGCCAGATGACCGGATGAGAGCTAATGTTGTCCCTATCTTCAAAAAGGGCAAGAAGAAGGAACCGGGGAACTACAGACTAGTCAGCCTAACATCAATCCCTGGAAAAACTCTGGAGCAGATTATAAAGCAGTCAATCTGTAATCACTTTGAAAACAATGCAGTGATTACTAGGAGCCAACATGGATTTATGAAGAACAAATCCTGCCAAACTAATCTTATCTCATTTTTTGACTGAGTAACCTCCCTTGTAGACTTGTGGGAATGCTGTGGACATAATATATCTCAACTTCAGCAAAGCTTTTGACAAAGTGCCCCATGATATTCTGATTAGCCAGCTAGCTCAATGTGGGCTGGATGAAACAACTATCAGGTGGATCCACAGTTGGCTCCAGACTCGTACTCAACGAGTGCTTATCAATGGTTCCTTCTCAAACTGGGGGGAGGTAATGAGCGGGGGTACAGCAGGGCTTGATCCTGAGCTCAGTGCTCTTCAACATTTTTATTAATAAATTTGAATTAGGAGGTGCAAGAAATGCTTATCAAATTTGCAGATGATACAAAATTGTGAGGGATAGCTAATACTTTCGAAGAGAAACAAAATTCAAAGGAATCTTGATAGGCTGGAGCATTGGGCTAAAAACAACAATGAAATTCAACAGGGATAAGTGCTTTGTCCGTGTATCTGGCAGTCATAAAAGCCCCCAAAGTTATGTGTAGGTCACCAGAAAATGCAAAGGCTTCTGATTCTCAACTTGTTTCCCATGGATGGAAAAGTAGTGTGATAATTAGTGTTTTCAATCCAGTTGGTTTATTGCTTGTAGAGTTGCCATAATGCTATACTAATGGTGATTTTCAGACTTTCCACCTTTTCGTTGTCAGCTAATCTGCCAAGAAGCCAGTTCTGGAACAGATTCTAGGGCATATACAGTTGACCACTGGACGTTTTGAGTCTTCCAGTTCTATTGAGCAATTTTTGTCATGCATTTGTAAACTTCTACACGGTTTTTTTTATGTTTTGTTTTGTTTTTACGATCAAGTAGTATATATTTTGTTTAATAAAATAAATTTTAATAGGGAAAATTTCTAGTAGAAACAGGCTGAGTACATGAAAATGCTGGTGAAGGAGCAAAGACATTAAGGCTGAAATCTTGTATTGCCTCATCTGGAGCTAAGACCCACTGATCTAAGTATACATGTACAGGAGTCAAGAGGTTAATCAAAGACCATCTTTGTTTGTTGATTGTACTGTGAGGTGAAAATCAAGGACTACATGCTGGAAAGGTGGCATGCCCCATATGGTCAAGGGCAGAGGTGAGGAGAAAATAGCTGGGTTCTATTGGTAGATCAGTGGATGATTTACTGGTTTTTGGCTTTCAATGGTTAAACGTTGCAATAATCACTCCCCCTCCCAAATAAGTTCGGCTATTAGAGTATGTAGATATGAACTTGTGTGTGCAAGTCATTCCATGGGTTCAGGTCAAGCTCATGGAGTGAATTTGTTTCCTGGTGCTGCTGCTTTTGCCACTACTTTGCACCTCAGGATTCTGGTAAAAGTAGATTTCACAAACATGGCCTGAACTCTGTTCATGCCTGGTTTATGGTCATTCTTAGCTTCTGAATTCCGTCACAAGATTCTCTCCTTATGGAATGCAAATATATAGGTATTCTTTAGATTGCATGGATTTGATCAAGGTGAGACAAGTATAAGCCATTTTTTTACAGACTTGTCTCATGGTATTGCAAGGTCACACAAGCAACTTTAGGTTATGTTATGTATTAGAATTATATAGGTTAGTTTGCATGAAGCAGAGAAATGATGGGAAGCAAACACTGCTAACTACAAGCTCTTGAGCAAGAAATGTACATATCTCATATTATACCAACTTCTACATTCATTGGCTTTCCAGGAAATGGCCCAATTTCTCAACCATTCAATTCCCCACCTATAGCCAGGACAAATGATGTTCCTGGAAACCATAAGATAATCTTTTTACCAAATGTGTCTCCAAGTTAAAGCAAACTTTGATTATAACTGAACTGTAGGCCTCATGTACTCCAATCTCAGCGTCCTGCGAGCCTTTTCGGATAAATGTGTAAGTCAGATTAGACTTGTCAGGAGATCACAAGTTTTTGATATGAAATAGAATATGAATATATGGCGAAGGGATGCTAGTCCAGACCCACATTCCTATTGTGTAATCTTAGCTTCCACATTGCCTACTTCAACACAACTTAGCCACTGGCCTGAATTTGAGGAGTGACATACATATTGTATTCATAAAGGTATCTGTTGAAACTGGTCAGGAAACTCCTTATGTTGTCCATATTACTATATGTATTAGTTTTACAACACAGATGACATCTTGGAGACAATAGCTTCACTTCTCATTCTTTTGCTTGATGGTTGGTAAATAGAAACTGGGTATTCTACCCATTCTTAGTAGTGTCCGTTATCAGTAAATGTGTACATTTAAGTTAGTGGGGAAGCAAATAAAGAGGCTGTATTGAGCAATCACCCAATGGTGGAAGGAAACCACTTCTGTTTAGATAGTTTTGTAATGCATGTTTGTGTGTACATCAACATGAGTGCATAAAAGGGGCCTCCCATCACTTTGAGTTGAAGAAATGTGTGCCTTTGGTCCACAAAGGAGGAAAGAGCTAGTTCTAAGGTTAGTGAAGATTATTATCTTCTGGGCACACTTGTCATTCAAATGATGAAACCTTGTCAAAGTAGATCTTTGCAAGAAGGCATCTCACTCTTGGCAAGTATTGCTTACCTATGAATTACTATTTAGTCCCTTAGTTTTGGGTATTACAAATGTGCTCATGGTATGCTATACTGTGTGCTCACAGAGGTGTGGGAGCCACTTTACTTTGGTGTGAGTATTCTAACCATGACGGCAGGGCTGATTCTGTTAGGCTTTCCTGCTCTATCTGCTTTGGGCATCACAACATAGGACGCTTCTGTGCATGCTGTGTGTGAGGCAGACGAGGAATATGACTGTTTGCATTATGGGGAGAGAAGCCTCTTTCTGGGCAGACTTGACATTGATTTAGTCTGATTGCAGCAATGCTGTGGAGGGGGCAGAATGGTTTCCTAGGTGGCCAAGTATGAAGCCAGTTATGAGGGTAAAACTTGGGGAACAGCTGCAGCACTGGGGGACTGGAGAAGACCTGCCCTGGGAGGGAGTACCTGAGCATTTGGGTGCTTGCTTGCTCACTCCTCTGGGTTGCTGTCTCTTGAGACAGCTGAGGTCCCAGGTAAGGACTGCGAGGACTGGGACCCCTTGCCTGACCCTGACTCCAGAGAGAGGCTGCAGTCAGTCTTGTAGCCTCTTGCATCAGCTCCTGACTGGGTCAGGGACCATAAAAGCCTGGCTGCTCTTGAGTGGCAGGTCTGCCACTACCAAAGGGGTGACACCAAAGGGAGTTTTCCCTTGGGAAGTCCCGAGGGTACTGCCCCATTCTATTTTTTAAAAAACCCAATCTAGAGGAGATTGGTAGTGGAGAAGGGCATATAGCACATGAGTTGTTCCTGCACAGGGTAAGAGCCTGCGCAGTGAACTGAACGATAGGAGAAAGTAGCCAGATGCTTTCAGAGTGAGAGTCTGCAATTGGCAGAATGCTGACCCTCCCTGGGTGTGAGACTGGGAAGGGGGGGTAGATGTGTCTTGTATGAAAGTTATTAAGTGGGTCTGACTGTTCCCAATTCTCTCAGAGGTCTACTGGGATAACTGGTTCAGGTAGGTTTTGTTGGTGGGCTCTTGTTGGGTCTATATCAGGTATTTAGGAGGAGTCTTAGTACAGAGGAATATGGTGATGCCACCCCAATTTCAGTGCTTATGGGTAGAAGGAGGTATAGCCATGGAGCCGTGGTGAACTACAATAGAAAATGAGGGCAAAGCTATTGACGCCTTGTTCCTCTCTCCTACTCCTCTCATGGATGGGTTCCTTGTTGCTCATCTGCTGCCCCCACTGCCCTGGTGTGCTGTTGTTTAACACCAGATCAGTACACAATAAGACCACACTCACCCATGATTTGATTATAGATAAAGGTGCTGATTTGGTGTGGGTTACCAAGACCTGGGTGGGTGAGATGTGAGGAGTTGATCTGACCCAGCTTTGCCCTCCTGGATACTAGGTGCAACACCAGCACAGGCTGCAGAGATGGGGGGGGGAGAGGAGTTACTGTGGTCTACAGAACTTCAATCTCTGTCACCAGGAAACCACTCTGTCTTGGATCTGGCTGTAAGGGCCTGCACCTGGTGTCGGGCCAAGGAGTCAGTAAACTAGGGTTGCTAGTGTCAAGATATGGGGGTGTGGATGTCACCCCATTGTCATGGTCAGACCACTTCCTAGTGAAGTTTAGACTTACGGCTGTGATCCTCCCTTCAGGGGTGGTGGAAGTTTAGACTTACGGCTCTGATCCTCCCCTGCAGGGCTGGTGGACAGATTAAGATGGTCCACCCGTGGAGACCAGTGGAATCCACTGGATTCCTGAATGCCCTGGGGGAGTTCCCAGTAGATAGAGCAGGTGACTCTGTTGAAGCTCTTGTCACGCTGTAGAACAGCGAGGTGCATCAGGCTCTTAACATGGTTGCCCCTGAGCGCTCTCTCTGGCATTGTGGAGCCCAGTTTGCACCTTGGTACATCAGTGAGATAAGGGCAATGAAACAGGCTGGACGACATATTAAGTGCAAGTGGCGAAAAACCTTCTGTGAGGCTGATTGAGCATGAGTAAAACATCATAACTGGGCCTACTGTGTGGCAGTGAGGGCGGCAAAGAAGGCCCTCTTCTCTGCCACCATCTTATCCTCAAGTAGTTATCCACTGGAGCTTTTCCATATTGTCAGAGGTCTGTTGACATCAACTCCAGGAAATGCCGTTTTAGACCCTTTGGAGGCCCATTGTGAATTGTTTGCAAGGCACTGTGAATTGTTTGCAAAGCATTTTGAGGGTAAGGTTGCTCGCCTCTGTAGCAATCTTGATGCCCCATCCACATCTACTGTAGTCCCCAGTGAGATGTCCAGTGCAACGTCTGCTGCAACATCTTGGGATCAGTTTCAGTTGATGTAGCCTGATGACATGGACAAGGTGCTCATGACGATGTGGCCAACAATGTGTCCTCTTGACCTTTGCCCTTCTTGGCTTATTTAAAGCTTGCCGAGGGGATCCAGGGTTTGGTCAATGCTTGCTGAGGGAGATCCTGGGTATGGATCCAGAGTATGGTCAACACATCGTTGTGGGAGGGGGTGGTTCCAGCCACCCTGAGAGAGTTGGTGATCCGACCACTCCTGAAAAATCCCACCCTGGACTCATTGGCTTGTGAAAAGTACCACTTGGTCGCAAATACCCCCTTTTTAGGAAGGTGATCAAGAGGGCTGTATTGCAGCAATTGCAAGTACACTTGGATGAAACAGATTATCTTGACCCATTCCAGTCTGGGTTCAGGCCTGGTTATGGGACTGAATCAGCCTTGATCACCCCAATGGATCTGCCTTGATCACCTTTATTGGTAGAAGGACAGGAAGAGTGCAACCCTGTTATTCTTACTTGATCTCTCGGTGGCTTTTGATACCATTGACCATGGTATCTTTCTGGCCCGACTTAGTGAGATGGGTATCAGAGGCGCTGTTTTACAGTGGTCCAGGGTCTCTTCGCACTCTATTTCTCTGTAACATCTGAATTGAGAGAGGCCAAGCAATCTGTGGACTGCTGCCTGGACTCAGTAGTGGGCTAGATGAGGGCCAATAAACTGAGTCTGAATCTCAGCAAGACGGAGACACTGTGGGTTGGTGGTTCCCAGGTTTGGATAATTGGTCAGTTGCCTGCTTTGGATGGGGTCGTAGTTCCTCTGAAAGAGCAGGTCCATAGTCTGGGGGTGCTCCTGGTTCCATCTTTGTCGCTAGAGGCCCAGGGGACCTCCGTGGCTAGGAGTGCCTTTTACCAGCTTTAGCTAGTAAGACAGCTACGGCTATTTCTGGACTTGGATAGCCTGACAGTCTGGAGGTGCTCCTGGATCCATCTTTGTCGCTAGAAGCCCAGGTGACCTCAGTGGTTAGGAGTGCCTTTTACCAGCTTGGCTGGTAAGACAGCTGTGGCTGTTTCTGGACCAGGATAGCCTGACCACTGTTGTCTTGATTACTGTAATGCACTCAGTGTGGGGCTGCCCTTGAGGCTGGTCCAGAAGCTGCAGCTGGTACAAAATACAGTAGAGAAACTGCTCACTGGGGCAGGGTGTCGCCGGCATGTCAACCCCCTGCTGAATGAATTGCACTGGCTACCTATTAGCTACTGGGCTAAGTTGAAGGTTCTAGTTTTGGTATACAAAGCCATATACAGCTTGGGACTAGGATACCTGAAAGATTGTATTACCCCTTACATATCCAGTTGATCACTGTGCTCTGCAGGTACCATCTTATCAGGAGGGCTCTTCCGCTCAATATAGGAAGCAGACTTTTAGTGTAGTGGCACCGACACTTTGGGATTCCTTCCCCTTAAATATTAGACAGGCGCCATTTCTGTTATCTTTTTGGTGCCTACAGAAGACCTTCCTCTTTCAACAAGCCTTTTAAGCAGAGACCTTATCCCAGTTTGCGTCTGTGCTGGTCAATTGTTTTTTAATGCATTTTTAAAGCTTTTTAAAAAAATCAACAACACATTTTTCAAATCAAATCAAATTTTATTATGCGGTCATAATATAAAACGGAGCTCATAGGTGTTAAACAAAAGATTGATTAGCTAAGAGGAGGGGATCTTCATACGAATCAGTTGGGCGGCGAAGATGAACTTGGCAACCGATAGAGTTGTTGGTTTATCTAGGCCGGCCAAAAGGTGTTGCAGTAATACGGTTTTGGGCCTGCCGGGAAGATTTTTTAAAATAGGGTTTAAGTACCTGAAGTGTTCAGTGCAATAATAGGAGCAGACGAAGAAGACATGGGACAAAGACTTGACATCTGCATTCTTGCAGGGGCATAAACTAAGTTCTAGGGGTGTGCCCTAGAGTGAGGAAGAAATACAGTTAAATCGGGCCCTAGAGAAAGCATGGCGAAGTTTGGGTGTGGTCAAGTATTCCAGATAAGGGGCAGGGTTGGGAAAGGTAAAATTTAAGCCAGAGTAAATAGGGGAGCAAGTTTTGGTGGCATTGGTCATCGAACTTTGGTGGTAGATGTCCTTAATCCGAGTCTCGATGGTCCATCTGGCTGTCTCAGGATCCAGTGAAGAAAGGTAGTCTACTGAGAAGCCCAGGGTGGCAAGTTTGGCGAGGAGAGCTTTGGACCATGAGCTGGAAAAGGCATCAAGCCAGAGGAAATGTAAGTATCCAGAAGGAGGGTTTGTGTAAGCTAGTTTAACCCAATATCTGAAAGTTAGAGCCCAAGCGTAGGATTCAAGTGAGGGCAGACCAGCCTCTAGCCTGAGGCCAGCAGCTGGGGCACATCGGGGAACTCCGAAAATTAATCTTAAAAAGGTTGATAAAATTGATTCAATTTTAGAGTTAAAACTTGGAGCCCAGAGGGGGACACCGTACAAAAGTTGAGGGAAAATTTTGGACTTAAAAACTTGGGAGGCAGCTGGTATGTACTGTCTGCCCCTGGTGTAGAAAAAACGGGAAATGGCTTTAGAAGTATTCTGGACAGTTTGGACCGCAGAGCATATGTGAGGGGACCAAGAAAGAGAGGAGTGGAACATGACCCCCAAATACCTATATTGCCTGACCTGGGCGATTTTTCAACCATTGATTGTCCACTCGGAAACCGAAAGGCGCCAAGAAAAAACTAGGATTTTGGTCTTATCAAAGTTTATGGATAATGAGTTTGTGGTACAATAGGCCATAAAGGCACGGAATAGCCTTCTTAGGCCTGTTTGGGACAGGGAGAGAAGAGCGGCATCGTCTGCGTAGAGCAGCAAGGGGCAGTTTTGGTCAGCCACCTTTGGGGGATGAAAAGCGGGAGAATGGCAACGTATACTAAGATTGTTTAGGAAGAGGTTAAAAAGTGCAGGGGCTAAAATACAGCCCTGTTTGACCTCGTTGGAGACAGGAATAGGGTTTGTTAATGTCCCATCGGCACCACAGCGGACGCGAATAGTTGTAGTTTGGTGGAGACAATATATAAGATAAAGGAGTCTCTTGACGATGTTAGATCAATAAAGTTTGGCCCAAAGTTTATCTCCTGGGATGGCGTCGAAAGCAGATTTAAGATCAACAAAGGCAATGAACGGGCCGTTACCCAGAGGGCCCATGTATTTTTCTGCCAAATGGTTTAATAGGATGCAGTGATCGATGGTAGATTTCCCTTTCCTAAAGCCTGTCTGTTCCCGGCCTATAACATTCTCCTCCTCAAGCCAGCAGGACAGATTTAAATTTAGATTGCTGGTGTAAACCTTTCCCACGACCGAAAGAAGGCTGATGGGCCTGTAATTCGATGGCTCATCTCTGGTTCCTTTCTTAAAAATAGGGATGACAATGGCCTCAAGCCAGGCCGCTGGAAAGTGGCCAGAGTTGTTGATCAGAGTAAATAGACTGGCCAGAAGGGGGCCCCACCAGGCTTGATGGGACTTCAGTAGTTCTGGAGGAATGGCGTCTAGGCCGGGAGCTTTGCCAGGTTTCAGAGCGCTGATCAGAGCCTTAATCTCACTCTGTGCAACAGGTGGCCAGGGAGGTAAAGCGGCACAGTCCACAGAGGGTAGATAAGTCAAAGTCTGATTATTTTGGGCTGCAAACAGGCCAGCAAAGTGCTGCTCCCAAATACTAGCAGGGATGTTGCAGGGAGTAGGATTGGGAGAAGTTAGGGCATCGGTAACAGGGGACCAGAAGGTTTTAGAGTTTTTAATTTGGGAAGCGTTTATCAAGGCTTTCCATCCATCGAGAGTTGCCTGTCTCTTTTTAATAGATATCAGGTATTTATAAACTGGGGTCGTCTGTGTGGATATGACCGGCGAACTCAACCAGATTTCTGAAATAAATTGACAAGGCAACTCCTCAATAACCAAATTCACAACTCCACCCAACCTAAAATTAGGTTCTCCATCCTTTTGCCCCTCCGAGCCTGGGAAACCAAGCACTTCTACTAGAACTCAGCTTAACTTCCTTTCTTGGAACATTACAGGATGGGCATCTAAGCAAGATAACCTAGAGATCCTTGCTTTTTTCAACAATTTTGAGATAATTTTCCTACAGAAAACTTGGTCTACTAAAAATCTCCTTCTAGACAGCTTTTCAACAATTGATCTCCCTGCTGGGCTCCCTAACAGGAAAGGCAGGCCTAAAGCTGGCTTGGCCATATTGTTATCTACCATTCTCCGTGCAAACATCAAAAAACTCCCTCCCTGTGGAAACTCTGCAATAGCCGCTCTAATGACTTTTCCATCTACTTCCCTCTTATTGATCAATGTTTACATTCCTCACTTTCCCTTCAGGAAAGAAACAACTTTAGCCTGGGAAGCTCTAGAACAACATACAGTGGACCTTGAATCCCTCTATCCCAGAGCCTTCCCTATAATAATGGGGGGTTTTAACGCAAGGATAGACCCCAATAACACCTCACTTTTTTCATCTGGTCTCTGGGCAGCTGCAGACACTGAAAATTTCATCTTTAAAAACGACTGGTCTTCTAAAGACCTTAAGGTGAACTATGGGGGAATTTGCCTAACTCGCCTGGTTGGCTGCTTTAATTTAGTAATCCTGAATGGTCACACACAGGTTGATAACAGTGCGGAATTCACCTTAGTCTTGGGCCGCGGTAATAGCATAGTTGATTATGTCCTGATTCCCCTTCCTTTGATTAACCTGATCTCCAATTTCACTGTGGGAAACAGACAAGATAGCGACCACCTTCCCTTAAATTTCTCTTTCCTGTTCCCTGAGAAAGACCTCTTGATAGCTAAATGCGACCCTGAGGACAAAATACCATCCCTTAAACATTGGAGAACTAAATGGTCAACAGGAATGTTACACAAGACACAAGACCACCTTTTATCTTGACTCCCCCCAGGGGTTGAGTCTTAAAAATTGTATAACAGATGCTCTGGACCCTTGCTCTGCTCTAACTGCCTACTCTTTACTGACCTCAGCTTTGAGCACAATTCTAAAATCTAAACCCTTGGTCTCCAAGCCACAATCTGCACTAGGCCTCCCCAGGTGGTTTGACAAAGCCTGCCTTGATGCCAAGCTAAACCTCAGAAAGACATATCTTCAGTATAGGAGGGAAAATTTAAACTCATTTCCTCCAGAATACTATACCATCAACAACACATTTTTAAAGCTTTTTAAAAAAAGGTTTTTAAGGATGTTTTGTTTTAATATGTTTTTAAGGATGTTTTTAAAATATATTTTAAAGTCTGTTTTTATGATGTTTTAGTGTTTTTAGTGCTTTTGTTTGCTGCCCTGGGTTCCTACTGGGAGGAAGGGTGCGATATAAATCCAAATAAATATCTTTTTATTTGTTTTTGTTCATGTTGGCGATCTGAGCCAGTGTGTTTGTGTAATTTGATTTTTGGAATGGGGGCTGTTCTAATTGGCAAAGCATGAGCAAAACATTCCCCAACATAAAACCAATGTCACCTTACAATAATTGATTTTGAGTTTCAGTGTTTCAGAATAAAATACCATACAGAACAAAATCACAATGTACCATTTGTAATTCAGTAATATGAGAGCATTTGTCAGGGGTCTGATTACTTTTGCAAGGCACTGTATATAATCCCCATGGCCAGCACTCACAAATTAGTTAGTGTCACAGGTGTCAGTCCTGCAGCTTCTCTGCAGGTCAGAGTACAGGTAGGTAAGGGAAGCTTTGAGTGCATACCCATGAAAAATAACTTGGCACACAGTATGTTTCATGCATTGTTAAAGGCTTTTTTAAAAAAACCCAAAACAATATTTTCATTTTGATGTTGAACTGAGCTAGTTCCAATCCCCACTCAGCAGTGAAGCTCATTCAGTGACCTTGGACCACTCATTGTCTCTCAGCCTAACCTACCTCACAGGGTTGTTGTGAGGATAAAATTGGGAGGGAGAGAACCGTATTTGTTTGACACCTTGAGCTCCTTGGAGGAAAGGTGGGATGTAAATAAACAAACAAATAAACAGATGCGTTCCTGTTGGCCCAGCAGTGTGGAAAAAATAGAGATTCCCTTACTAAACCTGTAAAGAAGAATGTAGAGGGAAAGAAAGTGGTGTAATGACTAGAGTGTTGGACTATGACTTGGGAGACCAGGGTTTGAATCCCCGCTCAGCCATGAAGCTCACTGGGCCAGTTACTGCCTCTCAATCTGACCTACCTCCTAGGGTTATTGTGAGGATAAAATGGGGAGGGAGCTCCTTGGAGAAAAAGGTGATATACAAATGTGATAAATAATGTTCATGGCAGTGTGTAATGTGTAGGGGTCACTATAATAATGACTTAAAAATACATCTAGATCCAATACGTAGTTAAAGTATGAGTTGCTCTTCTAACAGTTAAGAGCAAATAATTGTCTTTTTCATACTGCTTTATAGCTTATGTGTTGCTAGGTGATGGAATTCAATTTAAAACACTGGATTGCAAGATGTTTAACTTTACAACAGTTGTCCTCCTGCATTCTCTCACTAAATAAACTTGCTGAGTAACTCTGTTAAAAGCCTGGATAAAAATCCAAAGTAAGCACATCACACAAAGTGAGTAACTTTAAGGTCCTCTCATTTGTAATCTCTCTCTCTCTCTCCCCTCCCCCTTTCCTGCCCACATTACTTTATTTACAAAGAAACTTGATGTGTTCCTAGAACCTCAGTTTAGGCCGTAGCTACTTTAACCCTCTGCGTACTGTGTGAATATTTTTTAAGGAAGAGCCCTGGGTGTTTTTTGCTGCTTTTGCCTACATCTCTTTGGGAGGTGTTCTTGAGCACGGCTATTTTGTTATCCTAAAGAAAACAAAGTGGCTCATTTTACATATGTAAGAGAGCTTTTGAAAACTCTGCCAATGGCACTTCATCCTGCTGCTTGACAAACTGTCTTTTACACCTTTGGCATTCAGTAGGAGAAACTGCAGATCAGAAAAGGTACCGCCAGGGCCAAGAAGATGCCAGCATGGTTAACGAGCAAAGTCAAGGAAGCTCTTAGAGGCAAAAAGTCTTCCTTCAGAAAATGGAAGTCTTGTCCAAATGAAGAAAATAAAAAAGAACACAAACTCTGGCAAAAGAAATGCAAGAAGACAATAAGGGATGCTAAAAAAGAATTTGAGGAGCACATTGCTAAGAACATAAAAACCAACAACAAAAAATTCTATAAATACATTCAAAGCAGGAGACCATCTAGGGAGACAATTGGACCCTTGGATGATAAGGGAGCCAAAGGTGTACTAAAGAACGATAAGGAGATTGCAGAGAAGCTAAATGAATTCTTTGCATCTGTCTTCACAGTGGAAGATATAGGGCAGATCCCTGAACCTGAACTAACATTTGCAGGAAGGGATTCTGAGGAACTGAGACAAATAGTGGTAACGAGAGAGGAAGTTCTAAGCTTAATGGACAATATAAAAACTGACAAATCACCGGGCCCGGATGGCATCCACCCGAGAGTTCTCAAAGAACTCAAAGGTGAAATTGCTGATCTGCTAACTAAAATATGTAACTTGTCCCTTGGGTCCTCCTCCGTGCCTGAGGACTGGAAAGTGGCAAATGTAACGCCAATCTTCAAAAAGGGATCCAGAGGGGATCCCGGAAATTACAGGCCAGTTAGCTTAACTTCTGTCCCTGGAAAACTGGTAGAAAGTATGATTAAAGCTAGATTAACTAAGCACATAGAAGAACAAGCCTTGCTGAAGCAGAGCCAGCATGGCTTCTGCAAGGGAAAGTCCTGTCTCAGTAACCTATTAGAATTCTTTGAGAGTGTCAACAAGCATATAGATAGAGGTGATCCAGTGGACATAGTGTACTTAGACTTTCAAAAAGCGTTTGACAAGGTACCTCACCAAAGGCTTCTGAGGAAGCTTAGCAGTCATGGAATAAGAGGAGAGGTCCTCTTGTGGATAAGGAATTGGTTAAGAAGCAGAAAGCAGAGAGTAGGAATCAACGGACAGTTCTCCCAATGGAGGGCTGTAGAAAGTGGAGTCCCTCAAGGATCGGTATTGGGACCTGTACTTTTCAACTTGTTCATTAATGACCTAGAATTAGGAGTGAGCAGTGAAGTGGCCAAGTTTGCTGACGACACTAAATTGTTCAGGGTTGTTAAAACAAAAAGGGATTGTGAAGAGCTCCAAAAAGATCTCTCCAAACTGAGTGAATGGGCAGAAAAATGGCAAATGCAATTCAATATAAACAAGTGTAAAATTATGCATATTGGAGCAAAAAATCTTAATTTCACATATACGCTCATGGGGTCTGAATTGACGGTGACTGACCAGGAGAGAGACCTCGGGGTTGTAGTGGACAGCACAATGAAAATGTCGACCCAGTGTGCGGCAGCTGTGAAAAAGGCAAATTCCATGCTAGCAATAATTAGGAAAGGTATTGAAAATAAAACAGCCGATATCATAATGCCGTTGTATAAATCTATGGTGCGGCCGCATTTGGAATACTGTGTATAGTTCTGGTCGCCTCATCTCAAAAAGGATATTGTAGAGTTGGAAAAGGTTCAGAAGAGGGCAACCAGAATGATCAAGGGGATGGAGCGACTCCCTTACGAGGAAAGGTTGCAGCATTTGGGGCTTTTTAGTTTAGAGAAAAGGCGGGTCAGAGGAGACATGATAGAAGTGTATAAAATTATGCATGGCATTGAGAAAGTGGATAGAGAAAAGTTCTTCTCCCTCTCTCATAATACTAGAACTCGTGGACATTCAAAGAAGCTGAATGTTGGAAGATTCAGGACAGACAAAAGGAAGTACTTCTTTACTCAGCGCATAGTTAAACTATGGAATTTGCTCCCACAAGATGCAGTAATGGCCACCAGCTTGGACGGCTTTAAAAGAAGATTAGACAAATTCATGGAGGACAGGGCTATCAATGGCTACTAGCCATGATGGCTGTGCTGTGCCACCCTAGTCAGAGGCAGCATGCTTCTGAAAACCAGTTGCCGGAAGCCTCAGGAAGGGAGAGTGTTCTTGCACTCGGGTCCTGCTTGCGGGCTTCCCCCAGGCACCTGGTTGGCCACTGTGAGAACAGGATGCTGGACTAGATGGGCCACTGGCCTGATCCAGCAGGCTCTTCTTATGTTCTTATGTTCTTAAGTGCAGCAGCAAGATGTGAGGTGTAATGGTACAGCAGTGGGTGTTACACGCTCTGCAACTAATAAGAACAAAAGGGCATTTTGACTGCATGTGCCATTAGTCAAATGGTGCTGAAGGGTCCGTGGCCCCATTGTCTCCCTAGTGGTCTTGCTTTTGCTTCATACACATTTTTAAAAAAGAAAAATGCCTCTCAGTATTACCCATTCATTAGTTTGTGTCATCTCTTGCTTCAGTGTGCACAGCATCCCAAATGGCCACCTTACAGGCAAAACCCAAAACCACACACAGAGTAAAAATCAGCTGGGTTTTAATGACACGATCGTCCAGAATTGTAACTAAGAACTGGTGTCTGAGTTTTCAGTTTTCCTCTTCTCTTTTCCTTTTGTGTCATTTCTTCTAAACAGTAAGCCTCACAGCAGGGTGTGTCCCTTTTCTTTTAATTGATCTGTAGAGTGCTTTGGGAGCATTTTCATCTGAAAACCTGCATAGAAATTCCTTGAGTAGTAAGTCTAATCAGGAGGCTGGCACAGGTGGGCTGCACATAGGTTGCCTGGCCTGCATCTACAGAAGTTACAGGAGTACCACACAGGTGTTTGTGTTTTTCTTTGTGGGCCGAGGGTAGAGCTGGAGGAAGCACTGGCTACCAATATGTTTCCGGGCCAGATTCAAAGTGTTGGTTCTTACCTATAAAGCCCTTAACGGCATCGGACCGCAATACCTGGTGGAACGCCTCTCCCGCTATGTACCTACCCGTTTGCTACGCTTGATGTCGAAGGCCCTTCTCCGGGTCCCAACTCATAGGGAGGCCCGGAAAGCAATAACTAGATCTAGGGCCTTCTCAGTGGTGGCCCCCGAATTATGGAACGCCCTCCCTGACGAGATACGCCTGGCGCCTTCTTTGTTATCTTTTCAGCGCCAGGTAAAGACCTACCTCTTTGCCCAGGCATTTTAATTGTAATTGTAATTTTATTTTATTTTAATTTTGGTCTCAATCGTGTTTTTAAAATGTTTTTATTGTTATATTTTACCCACACTCACTTGTATTTTAATGTGGTTTTATTCTGCTGTACACCGCCCTGAGAGCTTGTCGCTATAGGGCGGTCTAAAAGTACAATAAATAAAAAATAAAATAAAATAAATAGGTGGCTGATGTTGGATTGCAGTTGCCCATTAATATCTCTGCAGTTGTGGGCCTTGCTTTGGGAGAATATCACATCTTTGCAGAGGTGGGGTAGTCTTGGTTGGAGGAGAGGACAAGGCATATATTACCAAGCATCTGTTGAGTTACCATGGGGAATTATTCTCCTTCTCTTCCTCTGAAAACTCATCCACAGTCTCATGAGAAAAAGGGTTTGTCTGTCTTCTGTGACTTCTAGAAGAGAAATGAATGTTTTGGATTAAAGGGGAAATGAATTTGAAAGGGAACTGGTTTTTAAGTAGATGTGAGGCACAGGAATGGTCATTCAGAGTTCTATTCTTGTGCTGGAATGCAAGAACAGCTCTGTTGGATCAGAAGAAGGGTTTGTCTAGTCTTACAATTCTACTCTTGCCATTTGCTAAGCAGGTATAGTACAAGGAATATGCAAAAGCAACTGCCAACCTCTGCTGAGTGTCCTTGGCATCTAACACTTTAAAACATACCCTCTCTGAATGTTGGTTTCCTTTAGCTGTCCTGACTGATGCCTAATACTGCATACTGCAGGAGTGTTAGATGACTTTGGGGTAGCTGGAAGGGAAGGTGTGGTGGGAATATTGGGCAGTGTGGGAGGGACATCTGGCACCCCGACTTTCTGGCATCAGTTGCAATCTGAACTTCTTTGTTCACAGTAGGCCTCAGCTGACTTTCATCTTTGTTATACAGCTGGAGGTTGTAGAAAATGGCCACGTCTCTGGCACTCTTACAAGTACCATATAATACTCATTCCGGATTTGTAAGAAATCAGTCTTTTAGTGAGGCAGCACCTACACCTTTCAACCCTGCCTATTGAAAGCTGGCAGACGCCTTTGCTGTACCATTTTTGGCATCCACTTAAAATATTTTTGTTTAGACAAGTCTATCCAGACATGTAAATGTTGACGTGTGTTAATCTTTTTAGTTTACTGTTAATTTTAATTATGCTTGAAATGTTTTAATTACTTGGTATTAACTGTTTTAATGAATATTTTTAATATTTCTTGTGATCTGCTTAGACGTTTTGTTACAATCCAAGTGGTATATAAATTTTGCTAAATAAATAAAATCTCTCTCTTGTGCTACATTCAAATTAACCTACGTGTACACTTAAAAAAAGAAACTATTGTAGAACAGAACCCTTGTTTTGTAAGCTATGCAGAGAGGTAAATATCTTAAAAACAGCAATTCTATGTATTGAATTCACTAAAGCTTAACTCCCAGGTAAGTGTGCATCGGATTGCAGCCTTGGTTTCTTGGCTTAATTTACAGTGCAGTGAGAACATCATTGTAGTGGGGAGAGAGGAATGGAAGGGATGATTTGGTATATTCATTTCAGCCAGCCATGCCTGTGGTTGATCTTTGTGTGTTTTCATCAAGAACATGTTTAAAACAGAGGCTGAACTTGAAATTTTGACATTTGCAGAAAGCTAAAAGATCTGATTGTGCCTTAAAATATATTTTAAAATAGATGGAGACATCATTAAGGCTACCTTGGCAACTTCTAAAATGGGCTTTTTCTATCAGAAGCAATTAATTTTTAAATTCCTTCCCAGTTATATGCATACAGAAAAACCTTTCTATATTGTTCATTCATATAAGTAAAAAGTAGGATATAGAATGGCAAATATCTTTGTGTGTGCCTTTTAAGAATGTTACTCCTTTTTTCTCCCCCCCCCCGAAAAATCCCTGTTCAATATATTAAATGAAATACTTTGCACCTTCTCTCCTGAGTCGTCATGAAGTTTACTTTGATAATCCTTTCCAGATTAACTGATTTTGAGTAGTATTCTGTTCCTGTAGGGTGCTCTTGTTTTTTTAAAATTAAATTTATATCCCTCCCTTCCTCCCAGAAGGAGCCAGGACGGCAAACAAAAACACTAAAAGCACTTTAAAACATCTTAAAAACAAAAGACTTTAAAACATATTAAAACATAACATCTTTAAAAACATACTAAAACAAAACATCTTTAAAAACATACTAAAACAAAACATCTTAAAAACATCTAAAAAACAATTCGATATAATCTAACCCCTGCCACTAATCCCCTCCATTCCACAATTCCCTCTCTCTTGTTTTTAACTGCATGCTATTAAAGCAAATGAGCACCAACAGTTTCTGCTCCAAGTCAGGTATTTTTCTTCTCTCATCCCAACTTCTCTGAAAACACCCAACGCCTCGTTAGTTTCCACTTCTTTTTTTTAAAGAAAGTTTTTTTGCATATAAGAACAATATGCAAAATATAAAGAGAAAATACTTAAATATGAACAGAAAAATTTGAATATTCAATATATAAATAACTTGCATAACCTGCTTATTTACCTATTGTTCATTTATCAAATCTATTAAGTAACGCTATTTCCCCTTCATTCAAATAGACATATATGTGTGTGTGTGAATTTGCAGACAGATCTGCACATATATGAACACATTAATATATGGTACATATATTACTATAATTTTTTTTAAAGATAATATATATATTAGTTTTCATGAGGAATTGGGTGGTGTGGGAACCCTTTAACAACCTAAGGTCTTCCTCAAGACTACACCCTTTCACCAAAGTTGCCCTGCAGGCCCATTTGCTTCCCATAATTTATTTTATTTTAACAAAATTAATATACCATTTGATTGTCTTGGATTGACAATTTTAATGTTTGTTTTGGTTTTTTTGTAACCTGCTTAGAGGTTTTGTGTACAGAGTTAAAAACAGGAATTCAAACTTTCAAAATGCAATTAAAATCAACAATAGCTAAAACAGACTAAAACACAAGTCAACATCTATATGTCTGGATAGGCTTGCCTGAATAAAAATGTTTTTTTAGCAAGCACCAATAAGAGTACAGCAAAGGTGCTTGTCTGATGTTTATAGGCAAGTTTCCAAAACATAGGTGCTTCATAATCATTGCATGATGCCAGCTATCTTCCTTGAGTTGTCTGTTCAGAAGCCAGACTTTGGTTCAGTCTCCTGGTTTTCATGCCCTGCTCAAACTTAGCCTGTAATTAAGCCCTAAGCACAGACAACTTGAAACAATCCCATATTCCTTCCTTGTTTATCTTACACTTCTGTTTCCCTTCTGTAACATCCAGTCTGAATAGGATTTCTGGAGAAAGCTTCCTTACAATTTTTAATACTTTGGTAGGTCCCAGAAATGGTGTTTCCCTGCTGTGGCTCTTGGATTCTCCCCATGGGCCAACATGGTTACCTACAATTTTTGCAAAGTTCCATAGGATATATTCTTCAACAGTGGTTTTGCAGAAAACAAGTGCTTCAAGATTTCTAAAAATCTCTCAGTTGTCAATGTTCGTAAGGTTATTTGTGCTTGGGCCTTCCTCCTTGATGCCTCATTTGCCAGAAGCCTGGTATTGCATGAAGAGATCCAAGGTGGTCCTGAATTCTTCATTGGTATAGCCTCTTATAGTATCTTTTGATATTTAAGCATGTTGTAATGTAGCACTAAAGAAGTGGCATGGCAGTGCAGCAACAGGAAATGGAGGTGCTTATGTAGATATGAATGAAGCAGAGACTGGTTCCTAAGGCTTTATTACCACCAACTTCTTCTGCGCACCTAGTTTTGAGTGCTGTGTGTGAAAGAGAGACACTAGTTTGAGGCATGGCCACCTTTGTTGGCATGAATTCTAGAGCAGTTTCTGGTTTTGTTTCCAGTATATCTGGTTTATAGTACATGTGCTTTAGATTCCAGATCTTTTTTTAAGGAACTTTACAGAAAGACCAGACATACATTCTATACAATTGAAAAATATTGTAGCATTTGGAAAGGGGTTTCTAATTAAGTGGGTTATCTGCAATCTTTCAAAAGGATCTGTTAAAACAATGGCAGGCAGATTTTACTTCGTCTGCTGACACAGTTTCAAAGTTTGTTCGCTTTTCCCCCTGTGAAAGTGTTCAATTCCTTACATGCTTGAATGTTGCTAGGCAATTGACTCTTTCATTTTACTTTGGCTACCGTTTGCTTTTTCGAAATTGGCATTGCTCATTTTTGCTATTAACTGTGTGACTAAAGCCAGTGGGGAGATGGTGGATGCAAATGGAGAAAACTGCCTGTTCTTCTGGCAGAAATGGAAGTTAGAAAAGTAGGTTTTGTTTTCTGGAGTTAGCTGTAGTATGTCCATATTTTGCCGTGCTCTGCGTAAATAAGGTAGCTGAGCTTGCTTTTAAAGCTCATGGAAAACTGAACTCTAATAATTCTAAGAATGCCCAGTGTGGTAAGATGTTTTCAGGGCTGCTATTCTTATTCCTCTCACCAGCAACTTCTGTTCACTGTAGTGATGTTTGTTTCCAACTGAATTGTACATCCAGTTTATTGCTCTTGAGCTGCCAAGAAAAGGCAACATGTTCAAAACTTGCACTTAGGCTAAACTTCAATCCCAACATTTTATAATTTAGTTAGCTAAAAAATTAGAGATGCAGTATTTACGCAGCTGTCATATACAGCAGCCTTCACCAACCTGGTACCCATGCTGGCTGGGCCTGTTGGAGAGGAGTTGTAGTTTGAAACATAGGAGTGCACTAGTTGTTGAAGGCTACTCTACAGACTTATTGGGGTGTAAGTCCATTGATTCAATGGGGCTTGCTTTGGAATAGACATGTATAGGATTAGAATGCCAATTTTCAATCAGTTAGATCATCAATTTAAAAAAGACTTTTAGTTCACTAAAAGGTGCACAGCAGATTTGTAGCATGTACCTGTGTATCCACTGTGGTGTCATCTGTACGTTGTTGGACCACAGTTTTCATTCGCCCAGCCAGAATGGCCAATGCTCAGAGCTGATAGAAGTTGTAGTCCAAGAGCATCTAGATGGAGCCAGGTTGGCTACCTCTAGTGCAGGTATGGGGAACCTTTGGCCCTCCAGGTGTTGCTGAACTACAACTCCCATCATCCCTGGCAATTGGCCATGCTTGCTATGGCTGATGGGAGTTGCAGATCAGCAACATTTGGAGGGGCCACAGGTTCCACACCCCTAAACTAGTGTGTGTGTGTGCGTGTGTGTGTGTGTGTACAGTTTTTAAAATCAGTGTGCATATAAGCAATATCAAAAGCAAGGAGAAGCAGCAGCTGTGTCTCTTTGCCTTGCCCCTCCTAGGCTGTGTTGTGGATTTGGCCCAGAGGGAGTGGAAAAGCAAATGAGCAGCAGCTATACTGGCAAGAAGATGAGCCCAATCAAAAGGTGGTGGTGGGGATTCGTCTTTACTAATATGGAAATTTAATAAATTAAAACGATATGCTTGATTTAAGATTTTATTTCATTGGGGGTGAGCCATGCTAAATATACATAAAACCCCACCTATCACAAAGGTGGAACATGCAATGTGAGAAGCATGAACTAGCGAAAGTTAGAAATTGTCAAGCAAGAAATGGAACTCATCAACATTACAATACTTGGCGTGAGTGAATTAAAACGGAGGAGTCCACCTCTTTTGGGGTTTCGAGCTTGCTGGATTCAATGCCTTCTTTCACTTATAGAGCAACTCCGCCACCAATACGTCCTGCCCTGTCCTTCCGATATAGTTTATATCCAGGGATAACCGTATCCCACTGGTTTTCTCCATTCCACCAGGTCTCCATTATGCTCACTATATCAATGCTCTCCTCTAAGACCAAGCACTCCAGTTCTCCCATCTTGGTTCGGAGGCTCCTAGCATTAGCGTACAGGCACTTGTAAGCAGTGTCTCTCTTCAAGTGTCTTTGGCACGTGTGGTTTGGCCTGTGGTAATTTTGCCCTTCTGAATTGATACCCTGTGCCCCTGCTCTCACAATGCCTACTTCTAGGCCTACCCCTTTTAAAATTTCATCATTTCTTTGGTCTGTATCCCAGGGGGGAGGTTTATTCTGAACTGGACCTTCCTCAGCTCCTGTCAGGTTTCCCCCCTCAGTCAGTTTAAAAGCTGCTCTGCTACCTTTTTAATTTTAAGTGCCAGCAGTCTGGTTCCATTCTGGTTCAAGTGGAGCCCGTCCCTTTTGTACAGGCCCGGCTTGTCCCAAAATGTTCCCCAGTGCCTAACAAATCCAAACCCTTCCACCCGACACCATCGTCTCATCCACGCATTGAGACTGCAGAGCTGGGCCTGTCTGGCTGGTCCTGCCCGTGGAACCGATAGCATTTCAGAGAAAGCCACCTTGGAGGTCCTGGATTTCAGCATCCTACCTAGCAACCTAAATTTTGCTTCCAGGACCTCACGGCTGCATTTCCCCATGTCATTGGTGCCAACGTGCACCATGGCCACTGACTCCTCCCCAGCACTGTCTACCAAACTATCTAAATGACGGGCAATATCCGCAGCCTTCACACCAGGCAGGCAAATCACCTTGCGGCCTGCATGCCCACCACACACCCCACTGTCTATGTTCCTAATGATTGAATCACCCACTACAAGGATCCCTCCACCCCCTGGAAATATATCCTCGGCACGAGAGGATAGCTGCTCATCCCCCAAGAAATGGGTCCTTTCTAAGGGATCGTTTCCCTTTCCCTCAGCTGGATGCTCTCGTTCCCTGAGACCATCGTTCTCCATGATAGCAGAAGAGCTATCATCCTTGGGGCACAGCTATAACGTCCCTGGAGGCCTCCTCCACACACCTCTCTGCCTCTCTCAGCTTTTCCAGGTCAGCCACCTTGGCCTCAAGGAAATTAAGTCGTTCCCAGAGAACGAGGAGCTCATTGCACCAAGAGCACACCCACAACTTCTGTCCAACAGGCAGATAGTCGTACATGCTGCAGGCAGTGCAAAACACTGGGAAGCCCCCACACCCCTGCTGGCTTCTTACCTGCATAGTTTTGTTTAAGGTTTATTACGTTAATGGGTTGGAAACTGCGGTTTAGTTGAGGTCAGGGAACAGATGGGCAGAGTGGGGGGCCCTGGCCTCCTCACCCTGCTGCCGAACTTGCTCTGCTGCTTAATTCGCCTTGACGCTTTGTCAGCTGGGGCCTTGATGCTTCGTCAGCTGGGGCTCCCTCTAGCTCACCCAGTAAAATATAATAAAGCCACTTTTCCTAAGATGTTCCCCCTGCTTACTTCTGAGACTCAGAGGCCAGCCTGAAAAGGTAGGCGTTGCAACACTTCCTGAAGTTAGCCAGGATTGCACTTTGAATTTGCCATGGAGGGAGTTTAATAATTGGGGAGAGCAATCTGATGCATAGATGGTAACAATATGGCCGAAGAGAAATCCTAACAGCGTAGAAAATGGTATGAGGGAGGCATTGATTTTGATGTGCTCATCAACTGCTTTTTCATCCAATGTCTGTCTCTGGACAAGTAGGGGTTTAAGTGAACAGGTGCAGGTTTCTCTTCACTTATAAGAGGCAACAATGTCTATCGGAATACTACTTTTAAACCTTCAGTCGCTTGTCTTATGATGTTGGGTGATAACAGATTTTTGGTATTGGAGTGATACCAAACACCGTGGCTGCGCAGTTGGCACTGACCTGTGACAGGGCCTTTTCAGTGGCAGTTCCCTTGCACTGGTGATTTGATGGCTGAAAGATACTATTCCTGGCAACCCTGAAATCACTGGTTGATAGAATACTTTTGAAGCTGTGTTTGAGAAAGTTTCTTTCTAAGCTGTGTTTTAAAAAGTTTTTATTATTGATGTGTTTGCCTCCCTGGATTCCTTTTGGTCAGAAGGGTAGGATGTAACTAGAAAGAAAGAAATTGGATGTTTTTTATTTAAAAACTTTTCACATACTGCTTTTTCATACAGAATTCAAAAACAGTTCAGAGATTCAAATAATATTAAAATAAACACCACAGCAAAAAAAAAAATACATAAAAGGGCCAAAGAAAGAGAAAGTTTCAAATGCCCACAGACTGAGAAGGGGGTTGGGCTCTGTCTTTGGGAAGATTAACAGGGAAGACTGTATGGATTGCTCTTGGTAAACAGTTTCATAACCTTGGGCAGCTATGGAGAAGGCCCTGTTCCTAATAGACGCAAGCTCAAACTAAGATTCATTGGCTGGTTTTTAAATGCTGGGGACCTCGTATGGGAAAAGGTACCCTGAGATAATCAGGGTTAAAATATATGGCCTTAAACGTAGGAAAACAAAAAGGATACATGCTCTGGCACAACTGGTAATGGACTGCTTTTTAAGCCCAATTCATTTATGAGAACTCTCCTTTGTCAGGAGCTACAGACTCTGTTCACTTTCTTCACTCCCACAAATTCTGGAACAAAGATATTTAAATAATAATAGTAATGGCATTCTCAGTGGGAATATTGGCTTGAGATTAAAATGACATGTGCATACATTATAAGAATAATTCGTTGTTTTTTTATATTTTTGTCCCTGAATTTGTTGGAATAAAGGAAGTGAATGGTGTTAGTAGCCCCTAGAGAAAGAGAGTTCTCCAAAACTTGTTGATCTTAATAAACAGGCCATTTTTGTTTCCTTATCTTGGTGCTTTGCGCCCTCCCCTTTGTCTTTAAGCTAAGGACCATTTTGAATTGTGCTCAGTGCAGAGGCTTCAAAATAGGTGAAATATCTTGACTTTAGTTTGAGAAGAATTTCAATGACACCCCTCAAAGGTGGGGCTAGCCATGCTGGTGGATGCAAGAATGTGCCTGTGTCTGGCTAGGAGCATCTCTGGAAAATGGGAAAGGACTACCCAACCCTCCCCTAGCATTTCTGGTTTGATCAGATTTAGAAACCACTTTCCTCCCACCCCTCCCCCTATAATAAAAAGAGAGAAAATGGGAGCCAGCCATGTGGCACCTCAGTAGCTATAAGAAGAGAGGGCAGCTGGTATCAGGCTTATGAGGTTTGTGAGAGCAGAAGGAAGGCAGCAGTAAGTAACATCAGCCCCCCTCGTTCCTGAGAAACAGCCATTGTCTGATTGGCTTGAGAGAAAGAGAAAGCTGTGCTGGAGAGTTGTGGAGGAGTGGCTGGCTGAATGAGTGTTGAACATTTGCTCCCACGTCCCTGTGATTGCTAGCTAGCTGAGTTAGGACAGATAAAGAAGAGAGCCAGCCATGAGCAGTGGATAAACCCTAAAAGGGTGACACCAAAGGGAGTATCACCTTTGGGGAGTCACAAAGGCAGGATCATGAGAGCAGGGCGTCAACAGTGGCATGTAGTTGTGGTAGACAAATGAAGGACCAGAGTGAGAGTCTGGAACTGGATTTGGGTTCCGAGTGAGAGGCAGGAACTGGGTGCAGGTGACAAAGTTTCCCTGAGTGAGAGATGGGAAGGTGGTTTTGAGTGAAGGTTTAGACTATCTACAGGTCGCTAATCTGGCCAAAACTTCTAGCATATGCATCATTCAATCCTGGTTCAATTTGCTCAGTAGCAACCCAGTGCAATGGGAGTAAAACATAATCACAGGAAAACTCACAAACTCAAAACTGTAACTGAAACAAATACACTGTTTAAGTTCTTTGCATGTTACACAGGTACTTACACTCTGAGCATAGAATACTCCTGTTAAGCAGGATAATGGCTACTTTATCTCTTGAATGCCTCCCTTCCCCAAATGAGGGGAGTAAGGTCATCTTGAGCTCTTCTCTGGGGGGACTGAGCAGATGCTTTGTGGTGGAGGGGAGCACAACAATAACAACAAAAGCATCATGTGCCTGGGTCACAGGAAACAGGTAGGAGAGGTATGGAATGGGAGATCATAGGAGAGTGAGGGGTAGACATAGCTACCGGGAAGGGCTGTAGCTCAGTGGCAGACCATCTGCCTTGCATGCAGAAGGTCCCAAGTTCAATCCACGACATCTCCAGATAGGGCTGGGAGGGTATCTTTGCCTTCGACCCTGGAGGGCTGCTCCCAGTCAGTGTAGACAATACTGAGTTAGATGGACCAATGGTCTGACTCAGTATAACATAGCTTTCTGTGTTGCTGTGGTATCTGTCACCCTTGCTCAGCCTCCCTCCAATAGAAACTTGGATAACCATGCTAACTTCCCCTCCCATCTGACAGTGCTGTTACTTAATGTCAGGTCAGTCAACAATAAAGCAATTCTCATCCATTATTTGATCTGTTCAGTTCAGTTATTGTAGCCTGTGCATGTGGACAGGACTAATCTAACATTCTCTTCTTGAGCAATGTGATCGACGGGGTGGTGGCTGGTCAGTTGCAAGTATGCCTTTAGGAAACAGACTATAGATCCATTCCAGCCTGGCTTCAGGCCTAGTTCTGGCACCAAAATAGCCTTGGTAGCCCTGATTAATTACCATTATTGGCCCTGTTTGTTCTCATTGACCTTTCAGTGGCTTTTGACACCATTGATAATTATGTTATTCTGGAGCACCTCAGGGATGGTTGTTGAAGACACTCTTGCTGGTTCCTTTTCTGCCTGCAGGGTTGCTACCAGAAACTAGTACCAGGAGTCAGTTGGTCGGCTCTGTGGCTTTTGAGCTGTGTGGTCCTGCAAGGGTCCATTCTATTCCCTATGTTATTCAACGTCTGTATGAAACTATTGGGAACTGTCATCGTAGCCCTTGGAGCATGGTGTCATCAGTATGCTGATGGCACGCAGCTCTGCCTCTTCATTCTGTCAGAATTGGGAGAGACTGTGAAGGTGTCAGACCAGCATGTGTAAGCAGTGATAGGCTGGATGGAGGCCAATAAAGTGACGCTGAAGTCTGATAAGGCAGATATGCTGTGGGTAAGTTGTTCCTGTGTTTATGTTCTGGGTGCGGTTGTGTATGACTTGTTCTGGGATAATTGGTTGTGATAGATTTTATTGATGGATTGTTGTTTGCATCTTGTATCTGGCAGGAGTTTTGGGAAAGAGGGACATGGGTGATGATGCCCCAATTTCAGTGATCATGGGTAGAGGGAGACATAGCCATGGGGAGGTGATTAGTTATCATGGAAGAAGAGGGCAAGGTTATTTATGCCTTGTCCCTCTCTCCCACCTCTCCCATGGCTGAATTCCTGGTTGCTCATCTGCTGTGCCCACTGCCCTAGTATTATATGCTCCAAATCAGCACTCATCCATGACCAAATCATGGTTGAGCAAGGTCTTCTTATATTGCTCCACCATGATTTGGTCATGGATGAGTGCTGATTTGGAGCATATTACCAAGACCTATATGGATGAGCTGGGAGGAGTTGATCTGAGTTGGCTGTGCCTGCCTGGATTGCTGTGGTCCATAGAACTTCCATCTCCATCACCAAAAAAAACACCCTTTGTCTTTGGAGCTGGCTATGGGCCCTCTACCTGGTGTCAGACCAAGGAGACAGTAGCCTAAGATTGCTGCTGGGGTACCATTCACCCTGCTGCGCTGCAGCTTCTCTAACCGAACTGGCAGAAGCAATCTCAGGTGTGGTGTTGGAGGTGTCCAGAATGATAGTCCTCGGTGATTTCAATATCCATGCTGAGACTGCCTCTAGAGTTGTGGCTTGGGACTTCATGGCCTCTGTGACAACCATGGGGCTGTCTCAGATTGTTCCTAGTCTGATACCTAGGGCAGAGCACACTCTCAGTTTGGCTTTTGCTCAGATGGTGAGAGTGGGTCTGGAGATGCAAAGTGGTGGATGTTACCCCATTGTCATAGTTGGATCATTTCCTGGTAAAGTTTGAACTTATGGCTTTGGTCCTCCCCTACAGGCTTGATGGACAGATTAAGATGGTCCACCTCTGGAAACAAATGAAATCCAATGGATTCTTGAATACTTAGGGGGTGGTTTCTAGTAGACAGAATTTGTGAGCCTGTTGAAACTCCTGTCACACAGAGGAATGATGAGACATGTCAGGCCCCTGAGTGCCCGCTCCTCATTCCACAAATGGGAACCACCACCAAGAAGGCCCTGTCATGGGTCACTGCTAACTGGGCAACTCCCAGTGGCGGCATTACCAACAGGGCCTCCCTTCCCAATCCTGGGCCCAGAGATGGATGATACTGGGGAAAGTGCTGTTTGAGGTTTTTAGGTCCAAAACTGTTTAGAGCTTTCTGCACTAGTACTAACACCTTGAATTGTTCCAGGCTATGGTTTGAAGGCACATAAGGCCAGCTCCTTGCTGAAGTTAAGCAGGGTCAGGTCTGGTCAGTGCCTGGATGGGAGACCGCGTGGGAACCATATGTAAGCCACCTTGGGTTTCATGAAAAAAAAGTGGGGTATAAATACAATCAATCAATCAATCAATGGGCCTGGTAGCTCACTGGTACCCAGTGGAGTGCTCTCAGGACCTGTGACACGTGGTCCCATTGGACTGACCGACGTACAAACCTTAGTAGCTGCATTCTGTATTTGCTGCAGTCTCTGGACCATCTTCAAAGTCAGCCCCATGTTGAATGTGTTAGGTGGGAGGTCACCGAGGCACAGACAAATGAGGCCATCCCAATCCAGGAATGGCCATAGCTGGCAAAACAGTCTAAGCTGGAATAAGAATTCCTAGCCACAAAAGCCACATGAGACTCCAGTGCTGTTACCTTATAGAAAACCTTTACATGGTGCTTAACAGCAATTGTGCCAATGGGGAAGGCCTCTGTCTCTTGGTTTTCTTGTTCTGAGGTAGCCGAGTTGAATTCTCTGGAAACTATGTATCATTTCTTGATGTATATTTTTCCATGAAAACAACAGTGACAATTTTAGGAACCTTGTAAAAGGGATGGAATGTGCAGAATCATAGAATATCAAGCAGACACGAAAACATATTGCGGTCTGCCTTTCATGCTACCTGCCAGAAATTACAGGATCAAGTCAGCTCTCCCACTGCTCTGCTCCCATTCTTCGTTGAAAGTGCAAATACAGTGTCCATGATCCAACACACAGTAGGCATTGTGAAGAAAGCTGTCAGTTTTTGAATCCAGGGAGGACCTCAGTAATCACCTTTGATCAGTCCTTAGAATTGGAAGGGGCCTCTAAGGCCATCAAGTCCAATCCCCTGCTCAATGCAGGAATCCAACATAAAGCATACCTGACAGGTGGCTGTCCAGCTGCCTCTTGAATGCCTCCAGTGCTGGAGAGCCCATCATCTGTCTTGGTAATTGGTTCCATTGTCATACTGATCTAACAGTTAGGAAGCTTTTCCTGATATTCAGCTGAAATCTGGCTTCCAGTAACTTGAGTCCATTATTTGTGTCCTGCACTCTAGGATGATCCAGAAGAGATCCTGGCCCTCCTCTGTGTGACAACCTTTCAACTACTTGAAGAGTGCTGTCTTATCTCTCCTCACTCTTCCTTCTCAAGGCTAAATATGCCCAGTTCTTTCAGTCTCTCTTGAAAGAGGCAATAGAGCTTTATTTCTAGTTCCCTGATCATCTTTGCTGCTGTCCCCTAAGCCTGTTCCAGTTTGTCTGCATCCTTCTTAAAGTGTAGTGTACAAACCTGAATGCAATACTCAAGATGAGGCCTAACCAGTGCCAAATAGAGGGGAACTAGTACTTCACATGATTTGAAAACTATGCATCTGTTAATGCAGCCTAAAATTGCATCTGCCTTTTTTGCGGCCACACTGTACTTTTGGCTCATACTCATTTTGTGATCAACTACAATTCCAAGATTTTTCTCACATGCAGTATTGCTGAGCCAAGTATCCCCTCTCTTACAACTGTGTGTTTGGTTTCTTTTTCCTAGGTGTAGAACTTTGTACATATCCCTGCTAAATTTCATTTAAATGGGAGCCCATTTCAATTTGGAATTCTAATTGAAAACCATATCTTTGTGAGCTATGATCGGGCCCCTCCAAAGAACTGTTGCTCCCTAGGGAAGCCAGTATTGATGAGATCTCAGCCTTGGTTTGGGACCCTATAAAGGAGAGGAAACCTATTTCAATCTCCCCCTACAGTACTATATTGGTACCCAAACAAAGGAATCTGCTTGCTTAGCACCCGTTACTGAAACTATATAAAGGCAGCAAAACAGGCTGACTTGCACATCATGTTCAGATGTTGCCACAATATAATGTACTTTTGAATAGTCAAGCAATATGTAAATGCTGTTAATAATGACTTCTTGCTTATAAAAAGAGAAACTGTGATTGGGATGTTTAATTAAGATTTAATTTTACTCATTCTGAATGGCTTGAGCAACCCTTGCTTACATCATGGATCTATTTAAGAGACCTTTGTAAAATTACCAGTTCTGAAGTAGTTGTGCTTTAATGAGCTTGATCCTGCTGAAGCTGGTTGAAGTATCAGGATGCTGACTTGGCAACTCGAGGATTTTGTTCTGAATCTATGTTTGAAGCCCATCTGGTATTGTAGTTGGGAAGCTTCCTTTATAGAGCTGGCAGTAAGATTAAGGGGACAAGAAAAGTGAAAGCGATGCAATGACATGCTGCATTATTGGGCCAGTGGCAGCCAGGGCAGCCAGTCCTAGTGGAATTGGCTGGGGTCGCAAATAATTACTGGTTTAGGTTTATCTAATTTATATATCACTTCCTACTACAAAAAGTCCTGAATCGAATTACAACCAAAGTAAAAGTATAATAAGAAAAACCACACAAGCGTGTTACAAATCTGCAAGAAAACAACTCTACCCAATCTACCAACACCAAATTGAAAAATATATATAAAACATGAAAGCAAGGCTTCTCATCTACCCTTCTCCCTGATGAGTTCATTTTCCACATGCAGGGAGGTTTTGTCATTGGGGTGCTTGAACAAGCAATACGATGGCAGCATTCTACGGGCGGTACAAGCCCTTAATAGGAATTTTACTATGTGTTCCCTACGTATTTTTGGATTGGACCTTGTTTTGACATGGAAGAAGCAGAGAACAGTCTAGGACCAATTCACATGACTTGCTGGCATGATTAGAGGAAAGAAGGCCAAGAATTGCTGTAGTGAGTTTGGCTTGTGTTTGTGAGCACCACTTGCAGCTCAACTGTTTTGTGAAGCAACTGTGTGACAAACTTAGCAGCAGGGCAGTTCAGCCCAGGTCAATGGAAGCCACATTCTTGCCATTGATAAGACCAGTATATCTGGGTGGTATGGCTGCTTCCTGGAAGCAAAATAACCTGACCCTGCTATATCAGGAGTAGCTAATCTTGTTTTGTAGTGAGAGCTTCAATCACCCTTGGCCATCCTCTAGGGTCTGTGTGCCAGTGGTGGGTGTGACCACCCCATACTCACACTGCCCCCCTCCTGAGTCGTTCCCTCAGCTATTCTGTGCAGATCAGTTGAGGGGGATGGAGATTGTCACCTCCTCTCTGTTCATCAGTTGATCCATCTGAAGACTAGGGAGTGAGCCAATTTGCATCCCCATCAGGTGTCTGGCATCTGTCCACCCCACCACTGACTACCACCCCCTTGGTGCTGCCACCACCATAATCAGTGGGATCTTGTGGGGGCCAGTCCTCATTTGCTTAGACTTCTGAGTCAGGCCCTGAACTGGGGATTAGCCATCCTGAGCTATGTAGTTAGCTGCTGTCTCCATGGCTTGGCCTGACTACCAACAGTGCCAGGGAAACCCTCACTGTAACTTTGGGTTTTCTGGGTGCCCATGTTGTTTGACTTGCCAGCAGCAAACATACAGCTGAGCTAAACTACATTCTGTTCTCATGAAGTGGCTTGTGGCAAGCTGGGATGAGCATGTGGAGACATTTGAATGAACAAGAGATCAGGTGTGGTTTGAGACTTTAAGGAGGCAGCTCTTGCAGCTGTGTGGGAGGAGGACCTGGCTAGTCTTTTATAAGAGCAGTTGCAGCTCCAACTCAAGGAAGACTCTGTCATCTGGAGTGCAGGACTGAAAGGAGAGGCTTTTCTGTTTTGTCTGGCTTTCCCTGCGCCTGTGGTTCTGAGAGTCCTTACCAGCTGGATTTGGGGCTATAGCTGCTACAGGATAGCTGGGCAGTTGTGGTGGGTTTTTTTCCTTTTTCCTCCTCCTGCTTGCTACTGAGTGATTGGCTCATAATACTCAAACAGCTGCATGGGGAGGGCCTGGCTAGTCCTTTATAAGAACAGCCATGGAGCTTATCTCTTTGGGGTTAGCACTTCGGGGTTGTGGCAAGGGTGTCATCCTATTTGATTTGGGGTTTTGCTTCTTTATTGTCCCTGGGGAAATGAGTGGTATGGTGCTAAAGTGTGATGGTCTGTATTGGATTTTGCCTGTGCTGTCAGCTCTTCACTGAGACAGCAGTGTCGGTGGGGGTGCAGGCAGGGCTGGAGATTCCTTGGTAATTGCCAGGCTGTAAGTCCTCAGCCAGCAGCTTGGCTATAAGTCTGCCAGGCTAGCAAGGAGGAAGCAAGATAAGGGCAGAGGCCGTTCAAAGCTTACATGCCAAGCCAGAAATCCAGAAGAGATGTCAGTGAAGGTCCGGGTCTAGTTTGCCGAGAGATCAGTCCAAGTCAAGGTTCAGGGGATAGGAAGACACACAGTGGTCACGCCTGATGTTGTAGTCAGCAACAAGCTGAACCCAAGGTTTGACTTTTAAGGAGCAGGTTTGTCAGCAGGTGTGAGCCATCAACGTTTGGCCTTAAGTGGACAGGCCTGCCCCTCTTCTGCCTGACCTTCTGTTGTCTACGTTCTGCAGGTGAGGGGGGAGTATCCTGTTCACTGTCTGTGTCTGGCTGAAGGGCTTCAGCTGTGTCTGGGGTGCTCTGCAGCTGAGGGGGAGAAGGAGCTGGGTTCTCAGGAGTTTCCTCCATTTCTCCTTCTGGGTCTGCTGCTGTTACTCCCGAGTCATCCTCGTCTGATGAGTCCTCTGACGGGGGCCATGACAGTGCTTGTATGTTAATAGTCCCAGGACTAGCCAGGGTGTGAAACTGGCTCAGTTCTGTGGGTTTGGAACCCCTAAGTGAGAGAGACCAGGGGGTATTTGGTCGTTTCCCAGGTGAGAGCTGTGTGGTTGCTCGAGCTAACTGATATTATTGTTTGATTATTGTGAGAGCTTGGGGTGGTTGGGTGTTGTGGTAGGGAGGGCTTGAAGATGTGTTTGGGAGGTGGACAGGATGAAGAGGATCCCCGGATATCACTTTCTCTGGTGATCGGGGAGGTGGTGGAGGCATGGCTTGTGTGGGGTGGTGGCTGAGAGGTGGGTTTACAGATGCTTTTGGTCTGTCCCCTGCTGTGCCCCCCCATCCCATCCCTGGAGGTTCATCCAGTGTGCCCAATAGCCTGGTGCTGTTGTTACCGAACGCCACATCTGTTAATAATAAGACTGTGTTGATCCACAATCTTATTGTGGATGAACAGACTGATCCAATGTGTGTAACTGAGACAAGGGTGGGGGAGCTGAATGGGCCTGACCGGACACAGCTTTAGCCGTCTGGGTACTCGGTGCAACACCACCCCAGACTAGAGTGGGGGTGGGGAGGCATTGCCATAAACCACAGAAGTGCACTATCTCCCACCAGGAAACCTCTCCACTTAGGGGCTGCTCTAGAAGGGCATGCTGGAAGACAAGCTGGGGAATGCTATTTGTTTACCACCCTCCCTGCTGTCCAACAGCCTCTTTTACTGAGATGGCTGAGGTTGTTTCTGGTGTTGTATTGGAGGAACCAGGAATGTGGTCCTGGGTGACTTCAACATCAGGCTGAGGCTGCTTTAGGGCCAGCTTGGGATCTTGTGGCCTCCTTGGCAACCATGGGACTACCCCAGATAATTACTAGCCCAACATACAGTGCATGGATTTAGACTTTGCCTCTAGTGGAGAGGGGGTGGTCTGGATTGGGGAGGGATCATAACGCCATTGTTATGGTCAGGCCACTTCATAGTGAAGTTTGAGCTTCTGACAGTAGCCCTACCTCACAGAGGAGGGAGACCAGTTTGGATGGTCTCCTCCTGGGGACTAATGGAACATGGCAGATTCCTGAATGTTCTGTGGCGTTTACCAGTGTATAGAGTTGGTGATCCTGTTGAGGCCCTGGTCTTGATGTGGGATGGAGAAATGAGGAGGGTTGTTGACACAATCACTCCCAAGGATCCTCTCTGATGCTGCAGGGCCTGTGCTGTGCCTTGTTTTACTGAGGAATTGTAGGCAATGAATCAGGCTGGAAGATGGCTGGAGTACAGTTGGTGGATTACTCGGTCTGAAGCTGACCAAACACTTGTTAGGTTATTCAGTTCTAGAGATGTGAAAGCCCAGAAAAAAGCTGGAAAAATTGACAGTTTCCCCCTTTCCCACTGGGATTTTTTCTGTTTAATTTTTCTGGACCCCCCCCGAGAAAAAACGGGGAGAAAACCAAATTTGTTTTCCCCAAATTTTCCAGTTTTTCTCTGGGCCTTCACATTTCTACACAGTTCTGCCTACCAAGTCACATACTCAATGTGCCACCCAGCAGATCTATTTCAGGTGGCTAACGGTACCAGAAATGGTGGGTGGCCCTCTGGAACGCTTGGTAGCATGTTGTGAGCAGTTTGGAAGTCACTTTGAGGAGAAAGTCGCTCAACTCTGTAGTACTTTATTTGCAGCGTTGCAACACCTTCCCATATTTTATGGGATCAGTTCACATTATGTGCCCTCAGGATGTGGATAGGACTCTTGCGGTAATATGAGCAGCTTCCTGCCCTCGTGAGGACTGGGTGGGTTCAGGGTGTGATGAATACATCTCTATGTGACAGCGTGGTGCCTGCTGTCCTTAAACAAACAGTAGTATATCCACTCCTGACAAAGTGCACCCTGGACCCTGCAGTTTACAGTAACTACTGCCCAGTTGCAAATACCTGCTTTTGGGGGCAAGGTGGTGGAAAGAATGATAGTGGAGCAGTTGCAGGAGTTCCTGGACAATACAGACTGTCTGGATCCATTTCAGTCTGGGGGTAAGGTGTGGTTTTGGGACTGAATCAGTCTTTGGCACTCTGATGGATGACGTGTATCAAGAGTGGGACAGGGGAATGTGTCTCTTCTCCTGCTTCTTGACTTCCGGTGTCTTTTGATACCATTGACCATAGTATGCTCCTGGACAGGCCCTGTGGGATGGTTACTGTGGGAACTGTTTTACAGTGGTTCCGTCCCTACCTCCAGTGCTGTGTCCAGAGAATAGTATTGCAGTCTTTGTGCTCTTGTGTGCCACAGGGCACAGTCCTGTCACCAATGCTATTTAACATCTATCTGAAGCCGTTGGGACTGGTAACGGTCATTAGGAGTTTGGGAGTTTGGGGCAAAGTGTCATCAGTACGATAATGATGTGCAGCTCTCTTTCTCCTTAATGGCTGAGTTGGGAGAGGCTGAGCATGGTCTGAAATGTTGTCTGGATACCGTTGTGGAATAGAGGAGGACTAATAAACTGAGCTTGAACCCTGGGAAGACAGAGGCACGGTGGGTGGGTGGGTGGTTCTAGTGTCCAGGAGATTGACCATTTGCCTGTGTGGTTACACTCCCTCTGAAAGAACAAGTGCATAATTTGGGGGTGCTCCTGTGTCCACCTTTGTCACTTGAGGCTTAGGTAGCCTTAGTGGCTAGGAGTGGCTTTTACCAGCTATGACCATTCTTGGACAGGGATAGACTGGCTGCAGTGATTCTTGCACTGACAACCTCAAGGCTTGATTATTGCAGTGTGCTCTATGTGGGGCTACCCTTGCACCTGTTCCTGAAGCTCCAGCTGGTGCAAAATGCTGCAGCTAGACTATTGATGGGGATACACTACTGCCAGCATATAACTCTGGAGCTTAAAAGCTTGCACAGGCTGCCAGTGTGTAACTGGGCCAAGTTCAAGGTTTTTGTATTAATTTACAAGGCCCTTAACAACTTGGGTCCAGGTACCTTAAGGACCACCTGGTTCCTTATATCCCAACCCAATCACTGAGATATTTCAGGGAGTCTCTGTTGGTGGACCCCCATGGCTCAGATGCTTTCAGTTTAGTGGGTCCAGGTCTGTGGAACCACCAACTGAGATTAGACAGGCACCCTCCATATTGAACTTCAGGCATATGACTAAAACTGTCTTGTTCCAGCAGGTACTTTAAGGTAGTGTTTAGTTTTATGGTTTTTCATGCATGGCTGTATGACTTGTTTTTATGTATGCCACTTAGGAATGTGAATTATTAAGCGGTTTATAAATATTTTAAGTAAATAAATAAATAAAATACATAACTTTCTGCTATGAAATGCATTCTTTATCTTTGCATTTGTCTCCTTCCCAAGTTCTAAATCAATACAATAGGTTTAATGCTTAAGACTGTTCTGCCTCTTTGTAGCTTCAGCAGATGGAAAAGGAAAGGCTGAGCTTACCAACAGAGAATTTTCCTTCCCCCCCCCCGCATCTGGTTTTGGAGTTTTTAAGTTGCACTGGGGGATTATAAGGGCATTCTGTTATTAAATTGGTCTCCACAATAGTGATTATCCTGTGCACGCTGAAAGCCCCTTCTGCTAAACCCATCAGGGCTTGCTTCTGGGTGACTATTTTAGGAGTGAGGCTTCTGTTTTAAGGCATGCAGAGATGAAAGTGTGACTAGGTATGAACTGCATAAAGCAAGAAATCAGATTAATGTTAACCTCTAACTGTTGTCTAGGGTGCTACAGTTACCTTGTTTCCCTGTAATAATTTCAGTGGCTATAATGAAAAGACTACCACTCTCTCTCTCTCTCTCTCTTTTTTGCAGATTTTAATATATCTTGTTTATTTCACCTCAGGAGAGGTCCTGTTCACCACAGTGGAAATGACTTTAAACAATCTGACACTGAAGGCTGCATCACTTTATGATGAGTGGATTAAAAATGCTGGTAAGTCGTGCTCCTCAATAGCATTTGTCAGTTTTATAGTCTTTCACCACATCTGGTACTGTATTAAGAATACTTACGTAAGACCAAAATGTGTAGTTTGTTACTGAGCTTGGGGCATTCTTGTCTAATCAGGTATGTGTGGGCATACAGGAAGGTACGGGAAGAAACGAGTCAGGTGTTAAAGAAGTACAATTGAGGATGAAACACAAAATGAATAATAGACTGCACCAGATATTTATCATGTGTGAACATCATTAAATTACATGAAAATGTGTTGGTGTTGACACACCCATCATCATCCAGCATCCTGTTCTCACAGTGGCCAAGTAGATACCAGATGATTCCAGGAAGTCCACAAGCAAGGCATGAAAGATCCTGCTCCGCACCCCAGGACTTACTGGGTCGCGAGGTGAGCTTTGCGGCTGTGGCCGAACCCCGGGCCGCCATCTTGAGGGGGCGGGTGTGCATGCGTGGTGTGAACGTGCTGATGTGGCACGCCACCGGGGGGTGGGAAGGCCGGGTGAATTTAAGCCCACGCCGCCTTGTCCCAGCCCTCCTTGGATTCCTTAGCATGAAAGATACAGCACTTCCCTGTTGTGACATCTCTGCATCTGGTATATTGAACTATACTGAACCTGGTAATTCCATTTTGTCATCGTGGCTAATACACATGGGTTTTTTCATGGTCTGTCTTCCATGAATTTGCCTAATCCTTTTCTACAGCTATCTGAACCAGTGTCGTTGCTACATCTTGTAGCAATGGTTACATAAATGATGTGTTGTGTGAAGTACTTTTTTTTTTATCTGTCCCTAATCTATTACCAATCAACTTCATTGAATGTCTCTTGAGTTCTAGTATTATGAACAGAATGCATGGTGTGTTTCTGAGGGACAAATTCCACGTGACACTAATCATGTGTGTAAGCAAGCTTGCTTAACCTGGCTACTCTTATTTTCAAAGGGGGAAAAAAGCAGCCCCAAGCCCCCAATCTGGACTGCGCCCCTGATCTGTATTGGAGTCCGTGCTGTTTTTTGTTATAAAAAATTGCCCCCTGTGTGGCTGTCTGCCCCTAGAGGTATAGTTTGTAGTAAACATCACTGTTTGAAAGCAAAAAGCAGTGATTTTTAGCAGAAAATCATGAAGGACTTTGGACCACATAGCTGGCTTTTGTCCAAAATAAAGAGTGGCTAAATGAAGCATACTTGCTTACTCACAGAATATAATAATGCCACGTGTAATTTGGCCCTGAGGTGCACACATTTGCCAAGGCTGCTCCAGCAGTATGTCAGCAGGATATGTAAGTTGGAATACCTCTCCACACTAATAAACATTCTAGCAGAACATTAATTGACACTGACAAAATTGCTTCAGGCTTTGTTTTATAAAAGTTCTGTCAAACATGAGCACTGCATATTACTGATTTTTAATTCTATCACGTTTTGTATGTTCTAATGCCGCCTTGATATACTTTGATTAAAAATGCAGCTTATAAATATTTAATAAATAAATAAATACCATTTATTACCTGCCCTTCACCCAGAGGTCCCAGGGTGGGTTACAACAACCTTAAAATACTGTGTTTAAAAAATTAAAAACAACCAGAATCACAAAATAGGGTGGGTCCTAAAAATATACATCTCAGGTGTCAAAGGCCAGGGTAAAGAGTTGTGTCTTCAGCATTTGCCTAAAGCTGTACAGTGAGGTTGCCAGATTCATCTTGGTGGGGAGGGAGTTCCACAACTTAGGGGCTGCCACAGAGAATACCCTATCCCAAGCTACCACCCCTCGAGCTTCTGAGGGTGGTGGAACTAACGGAAGGGCCTTGCTCTGTGTTTGAAAAAGGATCAGAAGAGCCATGCAGACAATTAGCCACTTGCCATGCTACTACACTAATGTGCCCCCCTGTCAATGACAACTCTGAAAAATCACTTATAGTACCTGCTGGTTCAACATCCGTTAACAGAGATGGCTTCCAAACAACTGAAAGAGGAAGAATACCAGTGGCTAATGCATAAACAGGAAACACTGGAAGACACACCAAGCAGACATGAAAATGTAGTTGTCTGCCTTTCATGCCACCTGCAAGAAATTACAGGATCAATTCATCTCTCCCATTGCTCTGCTCCCACTCTTCCTTGAAAATGCACATACAGTGGCCATGATCTGACATGCAGTGGGCATTGTGAAGAAAGCTGTCGATTTTCTGAATCCAGGGCAGACCTCAGTAATCATCTTTGATCAATCCTTAGAACAGTAGAGTTGGAGGGGTAATATAAGGTCATAGAATCCAACCCCCTGTTCAGTGTCAGAATCCAAGTTAAAGCATACCTGGCAAGTGGCTATCCAGCTGCTTCTTGAATGCCTCCAGTGCTGAAGAGCCCACCACCTCCCTAGGTAATTGGTTCCATTGTCGTACTTTTCTAACAGTTAGGTTTTTCCTGATGCTGAGCCAAAATCTGGCTTCCTGTAACTTGAGTCCATTATTCTGTGTCCTGCACTCCAAGATGATCCAGAAGAGATCCTCGCCCTTCTTTGTGTAACAACCTTTCAGGTACTTGAAGAGTGCTATCATATCAGAGCCTTCGCAAAACAGATTCAATGGAGATGGCCTGAGAGCTACAGGAAAGACAAAATAGTGGTGGTGTTAAGTGGTCTGTACATTGAAATGGCAGCCATGAAGATGTTGGAAGATTGGTTGCAACATTGGTTGCTGTGGTGAAGCTGTAATAGAAGCTCAGATAGCAAACCTGGCACAGCAAATTCATTCTTATGAGCAGCCCATGTCGCATGAACAAGATGAGCTCACTTGGTCACTGTGGCTGCCTTATCCATCCTGCTGAGATGAGGATATGACTGAAGTTGTCAGATGCATGTAGAAGGACTAGAATTTGAAGAATAGTGCTGTAACAGAGAAGATACTTGCCCTCAGTTCCAGTTTTGGTCTACCACTCTTGAAATTGAGCTGGAAATACTTGGTTGTTCTTTGTGGCAGTCATCATTCATAAGTGTATCTCGATGCCCTGACTGACCGAGCCCCCTAGTTCCATGCATTGGACCTCACCAACTATGCCAGATGAGTCCCTGTTCACCTGACAGATATGGCTAATCTTCCAGTACAGTGCCCAGATGTGGCCAAAAAATTCAAAGGGGGCTGTTTCACTGCACAGAAGACCAGAAATGTATTATTTTCAATCCCTGTTGACCAGGCTCGTGAACAGAACAAAGCTCTCATCCAGGGAAATGGTGGCGTAGTTCTGCTCACTGAGAACTCAAGCGATCATTGCCTTTGGATGATTGCTGGTCTAGAAGTTGTATGGGTTGCAGTGTTTGATGGAGGGCAGCAACAAAGATTTTGGAGGGATACAAGGCACCATGACCAGACAACCAGTGTCCAGGCAGCATTTATCAAAGATGTCTGCTGTCTTGTAAGCATGCTGGAAGACCTTGGCAACCCCTTTGAGGAAGACAGTATAGACCTCATTACGTTGTGTCCAAGGAAATTGCTAGTCCTGAAGCAGTCGAGGTTGTAAGGAAGGTAAAAGTTACTGGCCAGGACCATTTTAAGACCTTTACCAAAGAGTGCTTGATCCAAAGACCCCTCGCTGGATCGTCACCTTGCAGTGGTGAGTGGGCTTGCATCTTCCAATGAACCCTGTGAGCGATGCCGTCGGGAGTCATGTACTCCCAGCAGGGTCACCCATGGCGGTAAGGTCAAGGGAGAGGAACCAGACAAAGAACGATCCAAGAACGTCCTCAACGGCAGAACAGGTGGAGGATAACAATATGTACGTTACAACGGCTGTGAAGGCAGATGAAGGCTGCAGCAGATAAAAGACTTCCAATCATCATGGTATCCATGCCATTGGATCAAAGCCTTTTCTGTCAAGATTGTATGTTGATCGTCATGCACCGATCTCCTCACATAAAACAAATTCATGCACAGGCGTCTTCCAACCCAACCAAACTAAAAGTCCCATGGCGATCAGCGAATGGCAACGGGGGCAGGACAGTGAAATCTGGAAGCCCCTAGTCATGGACCGGCACATGGGCAGTGGATGCAGACTCAGTTGTCCTGGCTCAAGGACCGAGGCAATTGAGTAGTTCGGCAGCTGTATCTACGACTGAGCAGTCCTATTCAGGATTCACTCTGCTCACCCTGTATGCGGAGGGGGCTAGAAAAGGTGCCCTAGACATAGTCTGCCTCATCTCTCTCCCTGACTGGATCACTGCGTCCAGTGGGGTCACCACTCAGCAGTTGCAAAAGACAAATGAACTTTGGAATGTGGAATATACGGACATTGCTGGACAAAACAGATAGCGAGGATCCTGAATGCAGGACTGCCATCATTGCAAGGGAGTTGAGATGTTATTGACATAGTAGCACTCCAAGAAACTCGAAGAGCAGGAGAGGGACAATTGAAGGAAGAAAAAGGAGGCTACACCTTCTTCTGGAAAGGACCGCCTGTACAAGAACAACGAATACATGGAGTAGGCTTTGCTATTAAAAATGATCTTGTGAAGCTCTTGTCAGAAGTTCCTACTGGCATTAATGAACGACTCTCAACTCTCCGATTAAAACTCGCCAAAAACCAGCAGGTAACTATTCTAAGTGCTTATGCACCAACATTAGATGCTGATGAAGACATCAATGAAAATTTTTATACCCAGCTGGACACCATCTTATCAGAGACACCTAAGGAGGATAAAATTATCCTCCTGGGCGATTTCAATGCAAGAGTTGGGTGTGATTTTGATTTATGGCCAGAAACCATTGGGGAAGAAGGAGTTGGCAATAGCAACCTGAATGGCATTCTACTTCTGACTAAGTGTGCAGAGCATAATCTTGTTATTACAAACACACTCTTTCGCCAGAAGGATAAATTTAAAACAACATGGAAGCACCCTCGGTCGAAGCACTGGCATCTCCTGGATTACATAATTGTCCTGATGTACTCCTCACCAGGGCCATGACGAGTGCTGATGAGTGCTGGACAGATCACCGATTAATTCAATCCACTATGGCCATTGATATTGTTTCTCAACGGAGGCTCCAAGGGAGAAAACCAAGGCGTAAAACGAACATCCATGCCCTTCAAGATCCTATTAAGTGAGCTTGCTTTCAAACAACTCTCAAGAAACATCTACCTACGGAACTCCCTGAAAACAATGAGGAACATTGGATTAAACTGAAGACTTCCATTATTGCAGCATGTGAACAAACTACTGGATACCAAACCAAGAAACATCAGGACTGGTTTGATGAGAATGATAGTGAAATTGAACATATCATTGACAAGAAAAGGAAAGCCTTCCAGATATGGCAAAAAGACATTAACTGTGCTGCTAAGAAAAAAATCTATGCCAGTGCAAGGGCTGAGGTCCAAAGAAGAACTAGAGAACTTAAGAACGCCTGGTGGATAAAGAAAGCTCAAGAAATCCAGCATTTTGCAGATGCTCATGATGTACGAGGCTTTTTTAATCCCACAAAGGCCATCTACGGACCAATTATGGTACAAATCCCTTATGTTCAATAGATGGTACCAAACTTCTAAAGGACAAATAGTCTATTGCACTGCGTTGGAAAGAGCATTACCACGACCTCCTTAATCATAACTCTATTGTGGCTGATGAGGTCTTCTCGCAAATCCCACAACAACAAATTAGAGATGAGTTTGCAGTATCCCCTGATTTGGATGAAGTCAATAAAGCCATTAATCAAATGAAGAATAACAAAGCTAGTGGACCTGATGGGATTCCTGCTGAAGTCTTTAAAGAAAGTGGGCCTGAACTTACACAACAACTTCATAAGCTCATCGAAAAAATCTGAATGAGGGAGGAGATCCCGGAAGACTTAGGGATGCCATAATTATCACTCTTTTCAAGAAGGGTGATAGAACAGATTGTGGGAACTACCGAGGCATCTCTTTTCTAGCTGCCGCAGGTAAAATCCTTGCAAGGATCCTCGCAAATCGCCTCCTACCTATCTCAGAAGACATCCTCCCTGAATCCCAAAATGGTTTCTGCCCTTCCAGGGGGACAGCGGACATGATCTTCACTGCACAACAGCTTCAAGAAAAATGCAGGGAGCAAAACCAACCTCTGTATATGGCGTTTATTGATCTGACTAAGGCCTTTGATACTATAAATTGAACTGCTCGCTGGACCATCCTTCTGAAAATTGGATGCCCTGATAAATTTGTGAATATTTTGCAACTGCTCCATGACAACATGACGGCAACAATCTTGGATTACAATGGCTCTGAAAGTGATCCATTCAAAGTGGGATCAGGCATCAAACGGATGTGTCATTGCTCCGACCTTATTTGCTACTTTCATCGCCATGATTCTACACCTTGTTGAGGGGAAATTTCCCACTGGCGTGGAAATCACATATCGAACAGATAGAAAGCTTTTTAATCTCAGTAGGCTGAAAGCAAAAAGTAAGGTAATTACAACCTCTGTCACAGAACTTCAATATGCCGATAATAATGTAGTCTCCGCACATTCAGAGGAAGATATTAAAACTATCCTAAATGTCTTTGCAGAAGCATATGAAAGCTTGGCCTTTCGCTTAACATCAAAAAAACCAAAGTGCTTGATCAGCAAGTGCGAACCAATCCCTCTGTAGCACCATCAATCCAGCTTAATGGTGCGACGCTGGAGAATGTTGATCACTTTTCCCCTCTTGGCAGCCATCTCTCTGTAAAAGCTGACATCGACGCTGAAATTCAGCATCTTTTGAGCTCTGTGAGTGCTGCATTCTCCCTACTGAAGCGTAGAGTGTTCAAGGATCGGGATATTCGCAGGGAGTCCAACATGCTTATTTACAAAGCCATTGTACTACTGACCTTACTGTATGCCTGTGAAACATGGACCATCTATAAACGCCACTCCCAACTTCTTGAAAGATTCCACCAACGCCTCTGGAAAATTCTGCAAATTACTTGGGAAGATAGGCGGACTAATGTGAGTGTATTGGAAGAAGCAAAGACCACCAGTGTTGAAACCATGATCCTCCAACATCAACTTCGCTGGACCGGGCATGTTGTTCGAATGCCTGATCACCGTCTTCCAAAGCAGCTACTTTACTCCCAACTTAAGGATGGAAAATGGAATATCGTTGGACAGCAAAAGAGGTTTAAAGATGTTCTCAAAGCTAATCTAAAAAAATGTAACATAAGCATCGAGAACTGGGAAGCCTTGGCCCATGAGTGTCCCAATTGGAGGTCGGCTATTATCAAAGGTGCCATGGACTTTGAAGAAGCACGAGTACAGGGCGAAAGGGACAAACAAGCCATCAAGCAAATCCTCGTCGTGACCATCTTCCATCTGGAAACCTATGTCCTCACTGTGGGAGGCTGTGTGGATCCAGAATTGGCATCCACAGTCACTTACGGACCCACTGTTAAAGACCTTACCCTGGAACACAATTTTACTCGGCCACGAGTGATCGCCAGTGAATGATGATCCAAAGAACCAAACCCATTGACGATACCCTTCTTCACAACAAGCTGAAAGTCTTTAGACAGAACACTCTGAAAAATACTCAGAAAGCAAAGAACCAGATAGTGACTTTGAAAAATTACATTGGACTCTTTGCAAGATTATACATTGGGTGCCAGACAAGAGGTGGAAACCTTCAAGAATTCATTTACCATGACAACCAAGAATACCCTTCAGCATTCTCTGATGGTGGAACTCTTTGTCTAGGTTTAAAACGTGATGTCCTTGAATGTCTGGAAGAATTTTGTGTGGACCAGCCAAACACTCCTGCTACCTGTATTATTCTTGATGGAGCTGCCATAATTCAGATGTTGAAACCAACAACTGGAAAGACCTTTATGCTTTTGAATCCCTCTTCCATACAAGGATCGACAGATATGAATATTCTTTGTATTGTTGGAAAGATCTTACAATGTAAAACGTAAGTGCTAATTAATTTAAATAAATGCAAAACAATACCAAGATGTAGACATTGCTGAAGTGATATAAAGGGAGCTGAATCTTCAGTTATATTAACGTATAGGTTTGTTGTACATCTCACTGGGTAACATATCTTTGACCAAAATGTTGGTATTGGATAATATTACCCAGTATAACATTTAAACATAACATATAATATGCAACAAGTAGGTTCAGTCTAATTTTCGCTTACGATATACTTATGCATGGCTGCCATTTTGAAAAATGGCTGCCATCGTCATCAGGAGCCAACTCAACAATTTATTTATTAATTTATTATTTATTAATTAAACTTATATACCGCCCGACTAGCAATAGCTCTCTGGGCGGTGAACATCAAAAAATACAATAAAATTACACAACCTCATAAAACAGAATATATAAAAACTGTACAAACTGAAATCAGATTACAACAATTTAAAATTAAATTAACTTAAATTAAAATGCCTCAGAGAAGAGGAAGGTTTTAACTTGGCGCCGAAAAGATGATAGTTTCGGCGCCAAGCGCACCTCCTCTGGAAGACTGTTCCATAGTTCGGGGCCCACCACTGAGAAGGCCCTAGATCTTGTCACCACCCTCCGGGCCTCCCTATGGGTTGGGACCCGGAGGAGGACCTTCGTAGTAGACCGTAGTGAACGGGCGGGTTCATATCGGGAGAGGCGTTCCGACAGATATCGTGGTCCCGTGCCGTATAAGGCTTTATAGGTTAATACCAACACTTTGAATTTTGCCCGGAAGCATATGGGAAGCCAGTGCAGGCGAGCCAGAACAGGTGTTATATGCTCAGACCACTTGGTTCTTGTTAGCAGTCTGGCCGCCACATTTTGCACTAGCTGTAGCTTCCGAACCGTCTTCAAAGGTAGCCCTACGTAAAGCGCGTTGCAGTAGTCCAGACGCGAGGTTACCAGAGCATGTACCACTGATGTGAGGTCTTCCTTACTCAGATAGGGACGTAGTTGGGCTACCAACCGAAGTTGGTAGAACGCATTCCGGGCCACCGAGGCTACATGAGCCTCGAGTGAGAGGGAAGAGTCTAAAACAACTCCCAGACTACGAACCTGCTCCTTTAGGGGGAGTGTAACCCCGTCCAGGACAGGGTATATATCCACCATCTGATCAGAGAAACCATCTACCAACAGCATCTCAGTCTTATCAGGATTGAGTCTCAGTTTGTTAGTTCTCATCCAGTCCATTGTTGCGGCCAGGCAACGGTTCAGCACATCGACAGCCTCACCTGAAGAAGATGAGAAGGAGTAGAGCTGCGTGTCATCAGCGTACTGATGACAACGCACTCCAAAACTCCTGATGACCGCACCCAGCGGCTTCATATAGATGTTAAAAAGCATGGGAGACAAAACTGAACCCTGCGGGACCCCACATTGGAGGACCCACGGTGTCGAGCAATGTTCCCCAAGCACTATCTTCTGGAGACGACCCGCTAAGTAGGAGCAGAACCACTGCCAGGCAGTGCCTCCGACTCCCAACTCCACAATCCTCTCCAGAAGGATACCATGGTCGATGGTATCAAAAGCCGCTGAGAGATCAAGGAGAATCAGCAGAGTTACACTCCCTCTGTCTCTCTCCCGACATAGGTCATCAAACAGGGCGACCAAGGCCGTCTCAGTGCCAAAACCAGGCCTGAAACCCGATTGAAATGGATCTAGATAATCGGTTTCATCCAATAGCGCCTGGAGCTGGTCAGCAACCACTCGTTCCAAGATCTTGCCCAGGAATGGAACATTTGCCACTGGTCTGTAGCTGCTGAAATCCTCTGGGTCCAAGGAAGGTTTTTTCAGGAGTGGTCTCACCGCCGCCTCTTTCAGACAGCTAGGGACCACTCCCTCTCGTAAAGAGGCATTAATCACTTCCTTGGCCCAGCCAACTGTTCCATCCCTGCTAGCTTTTATTAGCCAAGAGGGGCAAGGATCCAGTACCGAAGTGGTTGCACGAACCTGTCCAAGCACCTTGTCCACGTCCTCGAACTGAACCAACTGAAACTCATCCAACAAAACATGACAAGACTGTGCTCCGGACACATCAATATCCAAATTGGTTTAATATTTAGTAAGCAAGCTCTGTGCCAAATTTCATGCCATATTTTTCAGCTAATCCGCCCTATAATCTGAAGAGTTCTGCATTAATTTTTAAAAATCATAATAACATATAAAAATTATAACCATGGTACACGCATAAAGAAAAACCAAATAATTTGAATAGGAGAAAAATTATTCACCATACTCATCAAGAAACTTGCAGATTATAAAAACCACATTATTTACATTACCTATTCTGGCAGCTTATTTAAAACATCCTAAAAAAGGAAATTCTAAAAGCACAATGGTAAGCAATTCCAGCAAGGAAAAAAGGGGGGAAACAACAGAAGAAGCCAATGTGGCTTCACAAAAAGCTTAGAGATGACCTGAAAACAAAAAAGGACACATACAGGAAGTGGAAAGAAGGCCAGGCCACAAAGGAAGAGTACAGACAGGTATCACGGAATTACTGGGATGGTGTCAGGAAGGCTAAAGCTGAGAATGAGCTGAGGCTAGCAAGGGATGCTAAAAGATACAAAAAAGCTTTCTTCAGGTATGTCCATAGTAAAAGACAGAAAAGAAACGGTGGCACAGCCACTCGATGAGGATGGCAAAATGATAACAGATGACAAAGAAAAGGCAGAAGTGCTCAGTTCCTACTTTGGCTCAGTCTTCTCCCAAAAAAGGATCTGTGAACCTCCTGGGAAACATGAAGTAGAAGGGGCAGGATTGGAGCTTGAGATTGATAGACAAATGGTCAAGGAATACCTAATCACTTTGAATGAGTTCAAATCTCAAGGGCCCAATAAACTGCATCCTAGAATATTGAAGGAACTGGCTGAAGAACTCTCAGAACCGCTTTCTGTTATCTTTGCAAAATCATGGAGGACTGGTGAAGTGCCAGATGACTGGAGAAGAGCTAATGTTGTCCCTATCTTCAAAAAGGGCAAGAAGGAGGAACCGGGAACCTACAGACCAGTCAGCCTAACATCAATCCCTGGAAAAAAACTGGAGCAGATTATAAAGCAGTCAATCTGTAAGCACCTTGAAAGCAATGCAGTGATTACTAAGAGCCAACATGGATTTATGAAGAACAAATCCTGCCAAACTAATCTTATCTCATGTTTTGATCGGGTAACCTCCCTCGTAGACTGTGGGAATGCTGTGGACATAGTATATCTCAACTTCAGCAAAGCTTTTGACAAAGTGCCCCATGATATTCTGATTAGCAAGCTAGCTCAATGTGGGCTGGATGAAACAACTATCAGATGGATCCACAGTTGGCTCCAGAATCATACTCAAAGAGTGCTTATCAATGGTTCCTTCTCAAACTGGGCAGAAGTAACGAGTGGGGTACCACAGGGCTCAGTCCTGGGCCCAGTGCTCTTTAAATTTTTTAACAACAACTTAGATGAGGAGGTACAAAGCATGCTTATCAAATTTGCAGATGATACAAAATTGGGGGGCATAGCTAATACCGTGGAAGACAGAAAGAAAATTCAAAGGGACCTTGATAGACTGGAGCATTGGGCTGAAAACAACAGAATGAAATTCAACAGGGATAAATGCAAAGTTCTACACTTAGGAAAAAGAAACCAAATGCACAGTTATAAGATGGGGGATGCTTGGCTCAGCAGTACGACATGTGAGAAGGATCTTGGAATTGTCGTTGATCACAAGGTGAATATGAGCCAACAGTGTGATGTGGCTGCAAAAAAGGCAAATGCTATATTAGGCTGCATTAACAGAAGTATAGTTTCCAAATTGCGTGAAGTACTAGTTCCTCTCTAGTCAGCACTGGTTAGGCCTCATCTTTAATACTGCGTCCAGTTCTGGTCTCGGCACTTCAAGAAGGATGCAGACAAACTGGAACAGGTTCAGAGGAAGGCAACAAGGATGATCAGGGGACTGGAAACAAAGCGCTGTGAGGAGAGACTGAAAGAACTGGGCATGTTAACCTGGAGAAGAGAAGACTGAGGGGAGATGTGGCACTCTTCAAGTACATGAAAGGTTGTCACATAGAGGAGGGCCGGGATCTCTTATGGATTGTCCCAGAGTGCAGGACACGGAATAAAGGGTTCAAGTTTCAGGAAGCCAGATTTCGACTGGACATCAGGAAAAACGTCTTAACTGTTAGAGCCATATGACAATGGAACTAATTACCTAGAGAGGTAGTGGGCTCTCTGATGCTGGAGGCATTCAAGAGGCAGCTGGACAGCCATCTGTCAGGAATGCTTTGATTTGAATTCCTGCATTGAGCAGGGGGTTGGACTTGATGGCCTTATAGGCCCCTTCCAACTCTACTATTCTATGATTCTGTGATATCCCAACTACATTTATTTATTTGTTTGTTTGTTTGTTTGTTTGTTTGTTTGTTTATGTATTACATATCATAGATAGGACCATAGTTTTGAATATATTAAGAAACTTCTGTCACTTATCCAGAAAAACCCTATCAATTCTCATTCTTCTTGTATCCTCAAGAAGTCTGTCACTTTAGCTATAACAACATAATCCCACATTTTTCTCGCCATTATTTCATTGTTGGTATCTCACCTATTCTCCAGTATTTAGCATACAATATTCTTGCAGTCACTAGGAGGTATGAAACCAATTCAGCATATTGTACATTTACAGAGTATTTTAAATAATTTCACAGAAATATTACTGGGTGTAACAGTATTGGAACTGTTTCTGGATTGCTCTCCAGTATTTCTTTGCAACCTCACATCTCCACCGAAGGAAGAAAAATCTCTTTTGTCCTTCTGACATTTCCAACAAACTGGGGAGTAATTATTATTTATCTTACTACTTTTGAAAGGAGTGATATACCATTTACTCATTATTGTATAACAATTTCTCTTATAGTCCCATTGTGATAGAATTTATGTGAGATTTTCCAAAAGTTCTCCCTTATTTTCCCTGGATGCCAGTCCATCACGTGGGTAGTAGTCTGTCGTCTGGTCCAAGGACAGGAAATGCGCTGACGTTTGCAGTCTGAGGGGGCGTTGCTGGCCTGCAGACCCCAGTTCATTTCCTGTCCTGGTCCAAGGCAGACGCATCTGAACTACTATCCACGTGAGTTGTTTTACTTAGGGTTAACTCCTTGCCTTTTCTTCCCTTTTTATTTTAGGGGCTAAGGGGGTTGGAGTTTTTTTTCCCCCGTCCCTCTTTCTTGTGCTTTTCGAGGCTCCCAAACTTCTCCTTTTGTTTTTTACTGCCCCCTTTAAGTTCAGGGGACCTTTAAATTTTTGGCACGAATGGGTGTCATCTTGTCGGGCTCCACTGTACCGCGTGTTGGGGAGTCCGACCCAGGCCTTGCTGCCTGGAGGAAGGGGGTATACCCCCGGGGGGGTGCCTCTCGCCCAGGATCTGACCCTCGCCGCCTCACCTCCATGGTCCTACCGGGACAGAACAGTGGCGGCCGTAAAAGGAAACATTTATAAAATTCTCTGTGAGGATTGAGGACATTAATACATACTATATAGCATTAATGGTAGGTAACAGTTGGCACTGAAGATGGCTTTATTGGTTCTGAGTAGACTTATTTCATGCTTGATGATGTCCCAGTCGCTAGGGAGGTGGGTGGAATATATACATGACCAGTTGCTTCCTTTTCAATCTTGTATTTTGTTAGGCCACTCAGGTAGGTTATTGAAGGCTGACACTTTGGTCTGATTTGCAATTTAACTGCAGCAAAAATTCTGGGAATGAGTAAATCAAGGGTCTTCAGGATGTGTCTGGACTAAAGTTGACCATTGGCCATACCAGCTGTTCCAATGACACCTGGCTAGTCAAAGGTTAGCTACCCCTGAAGAAAATGGTGTAACTCTTCGAACACTAGATGAGTTTGAACTCTGGAACACTGCACAAGGTCTTGAAGCTAGCAGAAGTAGCTAATTTTCACAAAAGTATTTCACGTGTGCTTAACTTCCGAGATGGGCCATTGGCACGATCCATTAGGCTGTTATGTTCTCATGATGCAGGTTTCTTTTTCACTGAGTAACATACGACTTTTTTCGTAAAGCGGGGGAAAAAGCTGAGGTAAACAATAAATGTGAAGATCTTTTTAAAATGAGCAACCCAGTATTGCTAAATAATATTCTTGATGGTTAGTAACCACTTTGGCTGAGTGACTTAATTCTCTTTTTTTAAATCTCTCTTCCAGATCCACGAGTCGATGGCTACCCGCTTATGTCTTCGCCTTTCCCACAGACATTTATTATTGTAGCTTATATCTATTTTGTCACTCATCTGGGACCAAAGCTCATGGACAACAGAAAACCTTTTGATTTGAGGCAAATAATGGTTTTTTACAACTTTGGTGTAGTGGCTCTTTCAATTTATATGACTTATGAAGTAAGTACTCCCTGAGAGCAGACTGATAACTAGCTCTTCCAATTAGGTGCGCACAAAGGTTTTTTTCTTCTCTTCTCAAAAATGTTAATGAGGTTCTGGTATGGGCAAGATTGCAACATGTATGTTTGGAAACTCTCCCTCCAAATCTGATTGTCGCTGTGTGTGTTCTCCTGGCGATAAGTTCATTGTCAGATCCTCTTTTTGAAGAATGGGGACTTCCTTCTATGTTGTAGTTCCCTCTATCCAGCAAGTGGGAATTCTAGTACATATTTGTCCAACATGTGAAGTGAATGAAAGGGATGAGTCCACACTAGGCTTCTATCTCTACTCCTGGGGAAAGTGTGTGTGTTTGGGGAAAGTAAGAATCCTGCTTCCCTCCACTGTTCAAACACGTGCTGTGGCAGTGTTAATCCTACATGAACATGCTTTCAGCAACAACACAGTAAGCAGCAATGGTATCCTAAAAACTGCTCTACATGGCTCTGTGATATGTACTCTTGACATTAGCGGTGACTAACCTATGGCCCTCCTAGATGTTAGACTACAACTCTCATGTCTGACTGTTGGCTATGCTGGCCGGGCCTGATGGGAGTCCAACAACAACTGGATGGCCATAGGTTTCCTATCCCTGTGCCACACATTCAACATTATTACTGGGATTGGAGAGGGAACTGGAGCAGGTTTTGGTCGTGCAAGCTTCACACACTCTAGTACTCACAATGACAATCAAACAGATAAACCAGATCTTGTTTACTTGTCCATGTTTATGAGAAACGAGGGAGTGAGAAGACAATACTAAGACCCATACTTGATGATTTCACTTGCATATATCGGAGCGGGGGGGGGGAACACAAGGTATATTTACCTGTGAAGCAGGCACCTAATTGTGAAGTGTCATCTAACTTATACCTATAGGTACAGCTTGTTGAAATAATAATACATTGCATTTCTATCCCACCCTTCCTCCTAAAGGAGCCCAGAGTGGCAAACACATCAACAAAACAGTAACAACAAAATTTTTAAAAAAGTTAAAAATATTCTAAAAGCAGTTACAATTTTAAAAACATTCTTTCATCCAGTGTTCTCCAGGTTGCCAAGAACAGTCTCCTTCAGTCATCAAATGCCTGTGTAAACAGGAATGTTTTCAAGTTCCTCCTGAAAGTAAATAATGATGGAGGCAGACACATATCACTGGGGAGGAAATTCTGCTGAAAAGCCCGTGACAAGACAACACAAACTGGGCAGCCCCGGTAGTGGTACCACCAGCAGGGCCTTGTGGGGTCCAAGACGGCTGATAATGGGGAAGGCACTCTTTTACCATCCCAAACCATTTAGGACTTTATATTCTAGTACCCTGAATTGGACCCAGTAGCTCACTGGCAGCCAGTGCAGCTCTTTCAGGACCAGTGACACATGGTCTCATTGAGCTGCCCAACTTACCACCCTAGCAGCCGCATTCTGCCCTAGCTACAACCTTTGGACTGTCTTCAAGGGTAGCCCCACATACAGTGCATTACAGTAGTTCAGATGGGAAGTCACCATCTGAGGCCAGGCTATCCAGGAATTGCCATAGCTGGTGAAATAAGCATGGCTGGCCAGCATCACTGAAAGTAGGAAACTGCCTTATACTGAGTCAGACCATTGGTCCATCTAGCTGAGAATTATCTAGTCTGGCTGGCTTTGTAGGCAGGAGATTTCTGCATGCAAAACATGTTCTCTGCCACTCAGCTGTGCACTGGAAGCTGCTTTCTGTGTCTTTCCTTTGTTCTTTGTGGACACTTCAAGCATTATTTGACTTCTGGGTTTTCCTGTGTGCTTTTTTCTTTAGCTGGGATACTTAATCTTTCCATCACAAAGATTGCTTTCTTTTGTGATGCTCAGAATGATCTCCATATACTCACTTTTGCAACCTTCTCTTTCAGTAAGACACTCCTGATTATATGGCCTTGCATATAAGTATCCAAATGTTTGCAAGCCCACAAAAGTATATAGTAGTTTGCCTGCCAAGTGCACCTTTGTAAGTAATGCATGCCATAGACAGCTGGAAAAAATAACTCCACTTCAAGTTTATATTCGCTTTGCCTGGAGTAACCTCTTTGTTGCCATGGTGAAGGGCAAGTAGCTGTTTACAAGCCAGAAGTGCCCACCTAGAAAGAACAGTGACCTTCCATTTAAATATACAGAGTTCAGGTTTTTTATTGCACGATACTTGTACTGAGTTGTTTGTATTTGAATCTCCTTTGCTAATATCACTTCTAGAACTCTAACCAAAGATTTTGGTTCTAAGTATACAAATTGGGTAAAAAGAGGAATATGCTTACTTTGGATCCAGTATTATTGCTTGTTAAAACTATATTGTTAATGTTGGTTGGATTCCAGCCTGTGTTGTGTGTTTCTGCAAGCATAGGAAAGTCCAAGTGAGGAAAGAAAATGTTTAAACATCAAGTTGAGCTGAGACAAGTCAGTGGAGAAGATGACTTCTTAACAAAGAGTGTAAAAAGCTATATGGTTGCTGTTGATCTGTGAAAGGGCCTTTTCAGTGGTGGCTCCCAATTTATGGAATGACCTCCCTGATGAGGTGTGTTTGTCTCCATCACTATTGACTTTCAGGAGGAATTTGAAAACATTCCTGTTTACCCAGGCAATTGATGACTGAAGGGGACTGTTCCAGGCAACCTGGAGATCACTGGATGAAAGAACATCTTTAACTGTAATTGTGTTTTAGAATGCTTTTAACTGTTGTTAGAATGCTTTTCTTTTTGTAATCAAATTGTTTTGTTGATGTATTTGCCATACTGATCTCCTTTAGGAGGAAGGTCAGGATATAAATTCTATACTACTACTGCTAATGCTAATACTAATATTAATATTAATACTAATACTAATATTAATAGTAGGGGTATTTTTAAAGATGTCTTGGAAGCTTTTTTAAAAAAGTTTTTAAAGATGTTTTGTTTTAATGTATTTTAAAGTCTGTTTTTATGATGTTTTAAAGTGTTTTTAGTGCTTTTGTTTGCTGCCCTGGGCTGCTGCTGGGAGGAAGGACAGGAAATAAATAAATAAATAAATGCTATCAAGAGGACCTCCTCTTTATGGCAGCTGTAGCATTCAACTCTATCTGTGTCCACCATCTACGTAGTGCCATGACCCATTTGCTAATAATTAGCCATGAGTGTCTCTGGTTCTGATGTGCTTAACTTATGCAAACTGAAATCATCCCCCCCTCCAGTCACTCCATTCTCCTTCCACTTGCAGTTCCTTATGTCTGGCTGGGCTACAGGTTATTCCTTTCGCTGTGACATTGTTGATTACTCCAGGTCACCTATGGCTCTAAGGGTGAGTAATGTCATGGCTTTGTTGTGGTTCATTAATTCCAGGAATGTGTGCAGTCATTAAACTGCACTGGATACAAGAGAAGAGTTACAAATAAATGTGTGTGTACACGTAATGAAAAGACTAGCCATGAGAGGCATGGACACCAATCCAGGAATCTGTTTACACCCATGGAGAAAGGATTTGCTGCTTTTTACACCTATGCAGAAAGGATTTGCACCTTCCCAGCACATTACAAGTTGCCTCTTAGACTCATGGAGCTATTTAGAAAATGAACAGAAGCCCCTTTCTATGTGCATGTGGATTTCTCCCTTTGTGTTTCTCTGGATTGTATCACTTGGTGAATGGTGATAAGATGTAATTTCCAACTCCTCTGCAAAGGTGTTGCTCATAAATTCAACCCCAAAGCTTAAAACTTTCATATAGTTCAACAAAAACTAAGTTTGGGTTCAAAGCTATTTGAGTTTTTAATAAATATTTTTGTTCTCTGCAGATGGTTCGTGCCTGCTATATGTATTATTTCTCCAAATTTATTGAATTGCTAGACACTGTAAGTATGATTATAGAATTTAACCAACAAAAGAGTAGCACAGTAGCATACTTCAGATTGTGCCAGGAGTGTTGTATTTTCCTCTTCACCAGAAGTGTGTTAATTTCCCGGTGTGGATGTAAACTTTCCACATGCTGTAATTGATTTGGATTAATGCAAAACTGGAGAAGCTTTAACATACATATTTTCTCTTTCTCACTGACAGCAACAGGGACGTGTGTGTGTTAAGATTTGCACAGTAATTATTTTTCATAGTGATGGTGCCTATAACTCAGTCAATTGTGTTTGGTCTTCAAGTTTGTGAGACCTTGCTCATGGAGAATAAGGCTATCAGTGGCTGCTAGCAATAATGGAACAATGACTGTGTTCTACTTCCATTGTCAGAGGCAATATGTCTCTGTATGCCAGTTGCTGGGAACTGCAGGTGGCAAGACTGCTGCTTCATTCATGTTCTGCCTGTAGATTTCCCATAGGTATCTGGTTGGCCACAGTGAGAATAGGATGCTGGACTGGGTGGGCCTTTGGCCTGATGCAGCAAGACTTTTCTTATGTTGTCATGACAAGTCTCTAAGAAATTAGCAAGCTGTGCATTGAGTTAGTACATAGCTTGCAATATTGCACCCAACGCTCCCCTTCAAAAATATTCCAGTATAATAGATTGGCTGGGGCCAGGAAGAATAGCAGCACAAGACTATTTTCCAGATCAACTTTGTGAAAACATGTATGCCTTTTAAAAACCAGGTACAAGTGTTTGTGTAGAAAAAACAGGATCTCGAGTACAAGTTACGTATCACAGGATGCTTTCTAAACGGCACTATTTTTGTACCAGATTGTCTGGGAAAAATGGTGTTCTGTATATACCAGTAATTCTGAAACAGTCTGCATCTTATGTAAAACAAATGGCAATAGATTATTTATCTATTTATGAACACCTTTATGTTACTTTATAGTTTTTAAAAATATGCAAAGTGATGTACAAGACAATAAAAAATAAAACAATTGTACCAAAATTCACAGTAATATAACATCCATTTTCAGCAGTAATATGTGCATTCAGTAGTAACACTCAGGGAATGCCTGTGTGAACAAATACATTTTTAACGTGACGAAAACATGATGTGTTCTTAAATGCACTGCTTGAATAGCACATGTTGCTAACTTTAAGTGTGACTTACAGTAAGATCTGTTTGAATTATTTCAGCTCTTCTTTGTCCTCCGAAAGAAAAATGGCCAAGTTACATTCTTGCATGTCTTCCATCACTCAATCATGCCTTGGACTTGGTGGTTTGGAGTCAAATTTGCTCCAGGTAGTTGCAATCCTATTTGCTTTATAAATAATACAAATGCTGTTAAATGGACATTTTCTTTCTTTCTTTCTTAACTTAACAAATGGATACTTTTCCTAAAAATTCTATGCATGCATCCCAGCTGCTTTGGAAAGTCATATATCCATCAACCCTTAGCTCTTTTGTGCATTTTGTCTATGGGTGGCTTCTTCAACTGGATGGCTAAATGAAGGGCAAGTTGTACATAGTGTGTGTTTGTTTTTAAAGTGACCCAGAGAAAAAGGCACACAGTATAAGGATTCTGTAGCAGGTGCATTATTAACCTGTTAAGATTTCTTACAAGACTCCTTGTTGACTGAATCCAACACACAATTAGGTATGCTGAAGCATATTGGTTTAAATGGGCATCAGAATGCCTAACTCTGTTAGATTTAGGACTGTTTTAGCGGTTTGTTGATAGTTGCACGTGATTAGTGCTGTCTGATTGCTATTTTTTTTTCAGCCTAACACTTTAATGTTCTCAGGCCCACAATCTCTAGCAAGCTGAAATCTGTTGGGAGCATCACCATAGCTGGAACAAATTATTTATTCTGAATTATGCAAGCCTCTTTATTTTGCACCAGTCGGTTAGCTTATTCTACCAGAAACAGTTGGGCAAAAACTGGAGTGGGGAAAAGAAAGCAGTGGGGGCACAGGGGAAACTGCAGGTAACTATCTAGCACAAAGATAATTAAAATCTCTCATCCAAAGGTTGCCTTTTGCTTTTCCAGGCATTTAGAAGACAATTTCTGACCCAGATGCTATTCCCAAAATACTCTTGTTTTCAGATCAATATTAACTGCATGTTGTCCACTGAGACTTGATACCTTAGACCCAGAAATGTCCTACTTGCTAATGTGGAAAACTCTGCAAGACAGATAGTCTTATAGGAAATTTGCCATGGGTGTGTGTGATGATGATGATGGTCTGGACAACTTACCTAATCTGAGGAGGCTGAGGCTGCGCTGTCTTGAGAAGCCCATTATTATGATGTGATGAGTATGTGCACTGTTGCATGTGGTTCCTCCCTCAGTACTAGAGACACTAGATACCAGCAGGACCAGTGTCTGGAGTATCTTCCTGGGCATTCAAGGGAGGCAGCTGCCCTTGCTTCAAAGTGTTATCTGAACTGTGCAGCGTAGTCTGCAACAATGTGTTGCCTCCTCCTTTGCAAGGCTGCATTAGTTCTCCACAAATGAAATTATCTTCATTCTCTCTTGAAATAGTTGCAATATATTCTATCCTATTTAACTTTTTTTGTGGGGGCTTCTAAAAATCATTAGCCTAATGCTGCCTAATACCCATTTATGTGTTAATCCAAGCGTTTGTTATTTCTCTCTGATGGATTCGTTGTAGACAGATATGGAGTACTTTTGAGTGAAATGTCCTTGCGTTAATTAGCATTTTGAAGCTTCTCAATTTATTTATTTATTTATTTATTTTATTTCTTTTTTCAACCGCCCATAGCGAATAGCTCTCTGGGCGGTGTACAAAAGATTAAAAGTACAGAAATACAAAATATCACAATAAATAAACTGAAACAAAGAGATTTAAAATTGTAACATTAAACGCTTTAAAATGCCTGGGAGCATAGCCAGGTCTTAACCTGGCGCCGAAAAGATAGAAGCGTCGGCACCAGGCGTATTTCTTTGGGGAGGCTATTCCACAATTCGGGGGCCACTACAGAAAAGGCCCGAGATCGAGTAACTGTCCTCCGGGCTTCCCGATGGGTTGGTACCCGGAGGAGGGCCTTAGACGCTGAGCGAAGTGACCGGGTCGGTTCATAGCGGGAGAGGCGTTCCACAAGATACTGCGGTCCCACGCCGTGTAAGGCTTTATAGGTCAAAACCAGCACCTTGAATCTGGCTCAGAAGCAAATAGGTAGCCAGTGCAAACGGGCCAGAACAGGTGTTATATGCGCTGACCGGCTGGTCCTCGTCAGCAGTCTGGCTGCTGCGTTTTGCACTAGCTGAAGCTTCCGAACTGTCTTCAAGGGCAGCCCTACGTAGAGCGCATTACAGTAATCCAACCTAGAAGTTACCAGAGCATGAACAACTGAGGCGAGGTCATCCCTGTCCAGACAGGGGCGTAGCTGGGCTACCAACCGAAGGTGGTAGAATGCATTCCTTGCCACCGTGGCCACTTGCGCCTCCAGAGACAAGGAAGGATCGAAAAGAACCCCAAGACTACGAACCTGTTCCTTCAAGGGGAGTGTAACCCCATCTAGAACAGGGTAAACATCCACCATCTGGGCAGGGAAGGCATTCACCAACAGTGTCTCAGTCTTGTCTGGATTGAGTCTCAATTTATTAGCTCTCATCCAGTCCATTATCGCGGTCAGGCAGTGATTCAGCACATCCACAGACTCACCTGTAGAAGATGAAAAGGAGAAATAGAGCTGCGTGTCATCAGCGTACTGGTGGCAACGCACTCCAAAACTCCTGATGACGGCACCCAGAGGCTGCATGTAGATGTTAAAAAGCATGGGGGACAAAACCGAACCCTGAGGGACTCCACAATAGAGAGTCCAAGGAGTCGAGCAATGTTCCCCAAGTACTACCTTCTGGTGACGATCCGCCAAGTAGGAGCGGAACCACTGCCAAGCAGTGCCTCCAACTCCCAACTCCGCGAGTCTCCCCAGAAGGATACCATGGTCGATGGTATCAAACGCCGCTGAGAGATCAAGGAGAATCAACAGAGTCACACTCCCTCTGTCCCTCTCCCGACAAAGGTCATCATACAGGGCGACCAAGGCTGTACTTAATGTACTTCTGATGTTTTTTTTTTAATTTGGTCTTCATTCTAAGAGATCCAAAACGGCAAGAGAATTATCAAAGACATCACAGTGGCCCAGTTTGCATGTCACAGTAAACCATAGTTAACAGTTCACCAAGAAGGTGCTATTCTAGGCTGCTTTACTCCTCCATGCTATCGCATAGGAGAAACAAACCTGGCTTAGTGTTATGTCCAAACTTGAGAGTCTTATTTATTTTGCTCAAATCATTACTATTGTAGAACAAACCTTGACTCCAGATCATGGTTTGTTTGGACCGAAACAAACCATGATCTCCAGTTCAGACATAACACTAAGTCAGGGATCATGGTTTCTTTCTCCCGTGTACTGGTGGGGAAGAGCAAAGCAGCTTAAATTGGTAATTATGGTTTACCAAAGGAGTGATTAACCTGTGGCCCTCCAGATGTTGTTGGGCTGCAGCTCCCATATGTCCCAACCAGCATGGCCAGTGCTCGGGAGATGGGGAATTATAGTCCCAACCACCTGAAGGGCCACAGGCAAATCACATCTGGTTTCCCATGACATGTGAACAAGGCCAGTAACTGTTAGTTTTGTGCCACAAAGCAAAAACATTCATCCACTTACACCCATGGAAACTTCAACTGTAGTTCTGACTAAGTGCTACCACAATCTAGATTGCTCACTTCTATACACCCAGTAGGAAGAGGTTTTCGGGGAGCGAGTCTTCAATGGAGTTCATGTCTTATTTTGCTCCCTGGGTTTCCCAGGCTTCAGACTAATGTGAGAAGTGCTTGATGATAAGAATTACCAAGTTGACAACTGAAGATTTTGAACAAAGAATGCAGCTTGGTTATCAGAACACAGAACATAATTATGAAATGACAGACCAGGAGACCATTTCCTAGTTCACTTTGCACGTATTATAATATCATGCATCTGAAGAAGGCAATCGCCCATAAGAGCTAATGTCTCAATAAGCCAGTGGTACAATCTTTAACGATATTTCATGACCTTCAAATATTGTGTAATATTATCTGGCAGGCTTCCCTGCTTGCATATTCCTGCTAAACCAGCTTCGTGAAAATCCTTCAGGTACTGTTGCTTGTCAATGGGTTGTGAGTCTTCCAAGTTTTGCATACTGTAGAATGTTTTTCTATACTAACTGGCAGTGTCTCTCCAGGATTTTCAGGCGGGGATCTCTCCCAGCCCTACCTGGACATGCCAGGATTAAATCTGGGATCTTTTGTATGCAAAGTAGATGCTCTGCCCCTAAACTATAGTTATTATTATTAATTAAACTATTAATTTATTATTTTAAGTACCACACTAGACTGAATTCAGGCAATCCTATCTCTGCTTTTAATAAGCCAAGACACAAATAAGCCTTTTGTCCGTGCAAGCATCCCTTTGCTTGCGCTGCAGGGGGATGAGCAATCAATCCAGGAAACATTTCCTCCAAACTAGGAAACCTATAGTTACCACCTGGGAAACAAGACAGGGTATTAAACCATGATTTGCAATTGGTTTAATATTATGGCTTGTTCCAGTGCTGGAAATGAAATGGGAAACTGTGTGGTTAATTAGATACTTCCTTGTTTTATTGTTCATAACAATAATGGGCTATGGAGTGGGCAAAAGGTGTGTTCATAGCTCTGCTGTGATCTGAACCAGACTATTATTTCACTAGAACCTGCTTAATACTTTTTATCAACTTTGTTGTCTGGGCCAACCTTTTTCCTTTCTTTACTTTTAATTGATACATCAATCTTGAGCACATATGTGCATTTCCAGAAATGAGAAGTGTCCAATACTTTTTAATTCATGACTGTAAGTTAGCCTAAACAAAGGCAGGGAAAGGTTAGAATGCAAGCTTTGATATACAAATGGGGGTGGAGGAGAGTGAGTTGAGTAATGTTTAAAAATATGGTGCCAAAAATGTAGATTAGCTGGAAACAAATGCAAACGAGGCTGGGTCTATTCCAAGGACATACTTTTTATAAAAACTGGTGCAGATGTTACCTGAAGACAGTAATTTCAGTAAACTGCTGTAAAACAGGCCAAGATCTGCAAAATCTAGCTCAGCATTTCTCATGTCTGAAAATGTGCAGATTATGTTAATTAGTAGCAAGTAAATATCCAGAGCTGTGGTCCATGGACTTAGGATAGAATTCCCAAATTAGCACTTAGTCCTGTTTCTTGAAGGGAAATAGAGGCACATCGAGATTCATTTATTATGTTACTGCCTGTGAAGATCATGCTTAGAGTGTTGAAAGTGGACTGGAAAGACTTGAGTTTAACTCCCCAGTAAACTCTAAGAATCTCTTGGTGATCTTTGGACAGTCATTATCTCTCAGCCTAGCCCAGGAGTAGCCAACATGGTGCCCTCCAGATGTTCAACTCCCATCAGCCCCAGCCCACATGCACAGTTGACAGGGATGATGGGAGTTGGGAGTCCAGCAACATCTGGAGGGCACCACAGTGGCTGCCCTGGCATAACTTACTTCACAAGGTTATTTTGAAGATAAAACAGATTTGGGAGAGAGCTCCTGGGAGGAAAAGTGGGATGTTAACATAGTGTGTGTGGACTTCCCACTCACGGATTCTGGTTAAGTAAAAGGATTGTATTAGCGCCATATCATAGATTGCTCTTTTAGCAGACACATGGCAGATAGTCCCAGTGCTTGCCTTAATGTATGCAAGGGGTTGTAATATGAATTGTTGCTTCTCTGTGGTGTGTCTCTATGAACCAACACACACACACACACACACACACACACACACACACAGATCTAGAGCTGGCATGGAGAATTTGCAAGCAATAATGCTGATGTACATAGTGCAGTCTGTAGATATATCACAGCAACCACATAAAGCTTCTGCCACACTATCGTCTTTGTTAATGGCAACCACATCATTATGGCGTTACACAAAGTGGTCACAAGATTACCTGAAGTAGCCTCAAGGTTTGGTTTTCTTCATCTCATGAAATTAAATCCAGACAAAACAGAAGTGCTCCTCGTTAGTCGTGGGATTGATCTGGAGATAGGGAATTTACCAAGGTTAGATGGCGTTGCACTCCCCCTGAAGACCCAGGTACGCAGTTTGGGTGTACTTCTGGATTCTGCGTTGAACCTGGAGGCCCAGGTATCGGCGGTTTCCAGAAGCGCTTTTGCCCAGTTAAGACTGGTTCGCCAACTACGCCCATTTCTGGAGATATCCGACTTGTCGAAGGTAACACATGCCTTAGTTACATCCCGGCTAGACTACTGCAACACGCTCTACGTAGGGCTGCCTCTGAAAACAGCTCGGAAGCTTAAATTGGTTCAAAGAGCGGCTGCTAGAAAGTTAACAGGAGCGGGCCTATGGGCCCACACAACCCCTTTATTACAACAATTACACTGGTTGCCGATCTGCTTCCGGGCCCAATTTAAGATACTAGTTTTAACCTTCAAAGCCTTACACGGCTTGGGCCCTCTTTATTTATCTGATCGTATTTCCTTCTACGAACCTTCTCGGCCTTTGAGGTCCTCTAGTGATCCTCTTCTTGTAATTCCTTCAACCTTTAAAGTTCAGCTGATGGGAACCAGAACAAGGGCTTTTTCTGTGATTGCTCCCATACTCTGGAATTCTTTACCAGTTGAGGTGCGGCTGTCTTCCTCTCGTTTAGTTTTTCGACGCCAGGTTAAGACGTTTTTATTTCGTCAAGTGTTTAATTTAAGTGATGTATAAAATGTTTTTTAACTTTGATAGGTTTTTATGCTGATTAGGTTTAGGTTTAGTTTAATACTGTTTTTTAGTATGTTAATTTTAACTCTTGTATCTGATTGCTTTGTTTGCCGCTTTGAGTTCTTTGAAAATAGAGCGGGATATAATTTTTTAAAATAAATAAATAAAATAAATCTCATTTCTCTGATTTGTCTCTGATGATGCACTTTGGATTAATACAGAGCTGACGTAGACTTGATCTTGTTCTCCTGACAGGTGGTTTAGGAACATTCCATGGCATGTTAAACTGCATTGTGCATGTGGTCATGTACACCTACTATGGACTCTGTTCACTGGGACCAACTTATCATAAATACTTGTGGTGGAAAAAACATTTGACCACTGTTCAACTGGTGAGTAACTTTCAGAACATGTATAGGAAAATTTGATTATCTGATAGGGCTTGATGAATTTGCTGAGTCTCAAATTATGTGCAGTAAATATGCATGCTACAAAAAGCTTTAAACTAGCTGAATTCATTTCATGGTTTACTATTCCTCTTCCGTTACTATTTAGCCTAGTCTTCCAATGAAATTGTAGCTAATGGATGTGAAATTCTAAGGGTGTCATCAAACACTGCATGAATAGATTTTCCACTTCCTTTCCTCCCCTACAACCTCCCATGCATCCCCAACTTCTGCTTTAGAGAGTTGGAGGACCCTCCGGAACAGACTTTGGGAGATGTGTGGGGGGCCAGAAGGAGAAGCAAAAATGTGTTGCACAATTGGGTGGGCATCGTTGGATGTCATCCTAAATATTTATATAGGACTATTTCCAAGTTCTCAAAGAAATTCTTACAACCCTCTAAGAGGAGATCCAGTTCAAGATATCTTCACTGCACACCTACTATAGCCAAAGATTTACAGTGGGGAAACAACAAAATCTTAAGTAATCATCTATTAAATGCAGACTAATGAATAATGGGTGCAATCCAAAGCAAGTTAGGCAATCTGAAGTCTGTGAACTTGGCTTAAGCACCCATGTCTTTATAATTCCTTAGGTGCACAAACTATCCCCTCCCAAAATTTTGCTCAATGTGTACTAAATAACATACCACAAATAAAAAAAGTTTCTGCAGACAAGAAGTTCCACGGTTGTGAAATATCTGGGCCCAAAATTAATTTCTGTACTAAATGTACATAGCTTTATGAGCCCACTTAATTTAATCATATTATGAGTTGACCCATTACTCTGCCCCTCTAAATAGGTGTGTGTGTGTGTTAGGATTGCACTGTGAGTAAAGCAAAACAATTTGTAGTTTCAGTAGCCTGCTTTGAGAGCTGAACATCATAAATACCCCCTTTTTCCTAATGCCAAGAACATTGTTCTAGTTTTGCAGAACTGCCCTTACTTGTGTTTGGTGTATAACAAAGAAATGGTTCCTCATTAGTTTGCCTTAACTTTTTTTCACTGTCGTAATGATTTATTGTATTCTTTTCTAGATCCAGTTCATTTTGGTTACTGCCCATATAGGACAAATCTACTTCATGGATAGTTGCCCATACCAGTATCCAATCTTCATGTTCATCATCTCACTATATGGTTCTTTGTTTTTAATCCTGTTCCTACACTTTTGGTACAATGCTTACACTAGAGGCCAAAGACCCCCGAAGAATATACAAAATGGCACTATCAAAGGCAAAGCTGAATGAAGCACTCTGCCACAAACATGATACAATGTTTTGAATTGACAATCAAGATGCTAAAGATGCACAGCACACTGTTTTATATGGTTTTCCAAAACAAAAAACCTTGTATTTTTACTATAAGTTATTTGGGATGTAATCTTTATGGGGGAGGGAGGGTTAATGTAATGATTGAGTTACTAACCTGCTATTTTCAGCAACAATGTACATATTAGAAAATTATGTATCAGAGGAATGAATACTGAGTTGCACTCTTGGAGATGCATATAAATATTCATTATGGAAATGAAGTGTGCCTGATAAGTATAAAACAGTACTTTGAGCACTGACAAAGATACAATTGTTTTTAGCAGGTGTCACAAGTTACTGGGTTTATAGGCTACTCATTGAAATGGAATCCAATTTCATGAATGATTTATGGACTATAGACCTTATTGTTAAAACTACTGTAAACATTAATGTGTTTTATACAAATTGTACCATATTAAAGACTATGATTATTTAGTCTTGGTAATTCTTTTGTGTAATTTTGAGGTGTCCTTGGGGTATGAAGAAGGGATTATTTTAAAGACTTGCAACAGTATCCTCATGCCTCCTGTTTGAATTATAAAAGCTGTTGTATCCTATACCCACATACATGAGTCATACTTACTTGAGTGTAGCCATACTTATGGGCTGAATGTTTCATTGAAAACTGAAGACAGAAGGCTTCTGACCACTGCTTAACTTGCAGTAAAATTAATCTGAAAGTCACTTCTACTGCCACATGAGTATATGTTAGAAATGGGTTGTAAAAAGAGAATTATGGATTATTGTGTATGAAAGATTGTGTATTGTAAGTCTGTACCTAGTTTCACATTTTGGACCTAGAATTTATACATTAAGTTCCTTTTGGGCAGCGGTGCGTAACCTGTGGCCCTCCACATGTGGCTAAGACCAGTGGTGGCTGGTGGCTCCATGTCAGTGGGGTGCTTCAGCACCTTGGATTGCTTCTTGAAATTTAGATTATAACCCAGAGCGTTTTCCACAGCCCCACTAACATGGAGCTACCAGCCCCCACTAGCTGGGACTAATTGTAGCAACCAAGGCCAGTGGTCAGGGATAATGAGAGTTGGAGCCCAGCAACACCTGGAGGCCCACAGGATGGCCACCTCTGCTTTATGCTTTGGTCTGTAGACATGCATTTCTGCTTCCTGATGACTAAAATAGATTTAAAAAATAGATTTAAAGGAAAGGACAGCTCTATCCTCTTTCCCTTTTGTAAGGCCAATCATTGTCTTTAGCACTTATTCAGCAGCAGTGGTAGAGTACATTATTTACATGCAAAAGGGGCTAGGTTCATGCCTTGATATCTCCATGTACAGCTGGGAAGGCCTCCTGTCTCAAATCTTGCAGCACGTCATTTTTTAATTTTGTTATTTAGCTTAATAACAATAATAATAATAAAGGGAAAGGGGGGACCCAATAAGATGAATACATATACATACACCTTTCCCCTTTAAAGCAGAGTTAATCATGTATATGGTCTTACATCCTCACCCATTTTCTCGTTCCAAAATATAAGGGTCACTCACCTTTCAATAAACGTACTTTCATATGTTTGTTTTTTCTTGCTGTGAGCTTATACATTGTTCCTAAGTCCCAGATCTTAAAAGAACCATTCTCACAAGGGATGAGGAACTGTTTCCCCCCCCCCCCAAATGGTTGAAATAGATGTTTTTACTGCTATTAGCAGGATGGTAACTATTTCAATGTCCACAATTTCATCTCGGCCCTCTAAATAAGAAGTACATTTAATGGATTCTTTGGGCCAGTCACTGCCTCAGCCTCAATGGTAAACTACCTCTGAATACCGCTTACCATGAAAATTCTATTCATAGGGTCGCCATGAATCGGAATCGACTTGAAGGCAGTTGTGACGGTCCTTCCCCGGCTCTCCTTGTCAGGTTCCAACCTGCTCTTGGCTACTGCCTGTCACTAGGCACCACCAGAGACTCCACCAGTCCGGACCGTCCTTCTTTATGGTTTCTCTCTCCGCTCTAGCATAGACCTCACCAGATCCCCCTGCTAGGCAGCACCACCAGTCACGTTCTATAACCAGTATCCCCAGAGACTCTGCCTGAGTCTCTCTCAATCAGGTTACCTCTGTGACTGCGTGCTCAAGCTGTCCCACTCCCTTTGTATCAATGCAGATACATATATTTCTGATTTGCTCTGAATGCTTGTGGTGTTATTCTTCCCTTCCCCGCTGCCACCATTTGTTATCCTTCAGCCTTGGTATTTACCTTACCCTCCCTTCTGGTATGTGAAACCCCAGCCAAGGATCAGGCCTTTGGTAAACCAAAAGTATTTATTAAATAACAAAGATAACAAGATTACTTTAAAAGGCACTTAAGCATATGGTTTCATCTATTCCTGAGGTACTGGTCTTAGTATTAATCCGAACTCCACACTCTCCTCTCATAAACCCACCAAAACAACCCACTACCATCCACCTCACATCCACCTTCCACCTCACATCCACCCAGATTTACCTGACATCCTTCCATTTATACTGTCAGCCATTTTAAACATTCAGCCAATCATCCAGCATTCTACTGCCCATTCACTCCCCCTCCTCTTTCATTCAACTTACCATGTATCTCCTATACAAACAGCACTTACCATATATACACTAATAGAGGAACATCACAGCAGTCCATTACCATTTCCATTTTGGGATTTCATACTTAGTTATTTGTTTAATATTTTCTAAGCAAGCCATGATTCACCATTTTTTTTGACTTCAGTTCCAATAAATGCAAGTAAACTGCATCATGGGCCCCAACCCCATCTCCAACAGTTAATTCTTTTTAGACAGTATTAAAGTAGGTGCAACAGTGCTTTGACTCTGTTTAAGGCAGTGCACAAATTATAGAAACGTGGTGTGATACTGCAAACTGTCTCTGTTGCTGCCATTTGCACCTCAAGATATATTAGAGGTGGGAAAGACAACTACAGTGATCGGGACTGGAGCAACTTCCCAAAGAGGAAAGGTTACAATAGTGAGGACTTACTGGTTTAGGGGAAAAGATAAGATGAGGAGGGGGAGCAGGAAAGGGGTGCATAAAATTAAGCACAGTGTGGAGAAAGGTTTTTGCCCTTTTAATATTAGAAGGGGGGGTCACCTGAAGAACCTGAATTCTAAGACATGCTTTACAGACAAAGGCAAGTACTTCCCACAGCTGAAGTGTGGGTTTGGCTATCACAGGCTGTAGTAATGTAGGTGGTTGCTGTATTTTACGTCCAGGATCGCTGGCAGCGTGCCTCTGCATATTAATTGCTGGAAATTACAAATCGAGGAAATGTTGCGCTCAGGTCGTGCCGGTGGGCTTCCCATAGGAATCTGCTTGGCCACTCTAGGGAAACGAGATGCTGGACTAGATGGCCCTTTGACTTGATCCAGCAGGGCTGCTCTTACGATCTTATCCACGCCTGCAACGGAACGCGCGCTCACGCCCTCTGTTACATTGGCAAAAGTAAATCGCATCTGAGTTTCACGGGGCTTTTATTAGTCCCCACAAAACATGGAGAGGGTCGCAGGCGAAGTCTCAAAGAGATCTGTTACTGTCACAATTCCCTCCCCCCCTCGCCGCTGTTGCCTAGCAATTGTAAGGGAGAGAGAGCTCATTGGTTATTATCTGCCGCTATGTAAAACGGGACTCTGACGTGTATCAGGGGGCCAATCAGCTCTTTGGGGGGGGTAGCAAAAAGAACTACTGTAGTGACAAAGGTTATTTAAACATATGAGTAGAAATGAGAACGAGAGGACAGGGTCAAAGAGCCACCCTCCAATCGGGTGCTTCCCAAGGATTACGTCATCATAACTCGATCCAATTAGGATTCGCTGGTCTCCGATTCAAACTCAATCGAAGAGGCTGTGTAGCGTGTGTGTCTGCCGGTCTCCGTGGAAACGGGCCGGTGAGTGTTGTTTTATCGTGGCGGCCGATGGAACCTCGACTGGTGGGTCCTGGGCCCTACCGCGCCACCCGGCTGGTAAGTGGACGGTAGCTCAGCGGAGACTGCTCTTGTTTTCCCGGGGCTCAGGCCTCCCTCTGTTGTATCTTTAGACTGAGAAGTCCTTCCCTTTGGTTCCTGAGCAAGAGCGAGCAATGTACTCTGGACGTGCTCAAAGGCGCATTCATCTTAACATTGTATTTGTTGCAGCTCTTCCAGGGCTGAGCCAGATCTCAAAGTCTTATATGAAGAAATCAGCTTCGACACTGCAAGTCTGGGACAAGCGTAATAGGGTTGCCAACTAGCTACAATTCAGCAATCTGGTTCTTTGGGCACAGGTAGCCTACCCTGCCCCCAGAATGAACGGGGAGATTCATGTGCGCTGTGGCAATGGGGAATTGCCCTTTATAAGACGTCCAAGGAGGCAGCGCAGCTGACAGCATTTCCTGTTCTGCAGCCATAAAATAGGAAGCTGGTTTAAACCAGGTCAAACTTCCTAGCCTAACACTGCCTGCTTTTGATATTAGCACTCCAGAGTCTCAGGTAGAAGTTCTTTCGCGTCATTGATTGCCTGATCCTTTTAGCTGGTGATGCCAAGAGTTGAACCTGGGGCTTCCTGCAGGCAAAGCTCTGAGCAATGGAGCCACCCCAGTCTTGGCACATTTGGATGTTTTGCTCCCCCAGCATTACAGCAGAAGCTCTGTAGACTGGCAAACCTATCTGCCAAATTCAGAGGGCACTTCTCGACTGTGGGATTCTATTGCTTACCAACAAATCTAGGTTGCACAATTGCAATTGATTGGGGGTTTTTGCTCAACCCTCTTCTCCCAAAGACTGGACTTCCTGCGATAACACAAGTGACAAGAAAATGCACTAGAAAGGGATAACATTTGCTTTGATGCAACATTGTCTAACCTCTCCACAAGTAAATTAGGATAAATGCTCAATACGCAGGTCATCTGGGTGCCCAGAATCTCCAGTCTGCCTGCTTTTCCCCTGGGCCGCCTCTCAGCTGGGTGGGTGTAACACCTGTGGAGAAGTTAGGGAAACATGCTCTGCCCTGCATGCCAGAATTTTCAAATCAAAACCTGGCTAATGGGGGGAAGCTCTTTTGCCTGTACTTTATTTCCACCAGAGTTGAGCTACTTTTTCTCTCTCTTTTGCTTTTACACAGACACACACATACATATGTGTGTACATGCATAACCATACCTTCTATTTCCTCAGCAGGAATAGAGCTGGGCCTGGTTTGCGTGACATACTAATGACAGAGAAGGATCTTAGATGAAGAATGCAGGGTCTGGGTTGGTTCACATGGGGATAGGTATTGGGGTCCTGAGCTGCATAAGGCTTTATAGGTCAAAACCAACACTTTGACTTGAGCCCAGAAACTAACTGGTAGCCAGTGCAGTTTGTCAGAATTGGTGTTATATGTTCTGACTGTCTTGCCTCAGTCAACAATCTGGCTGCCAAATTCTGCACCAGCTGCAATTTCCAAGCTATCTTCAGAGGCAGCCGCACATATAATGCATTGCAGTAATATGACCTGGAGATTACCAGAGTGTAGACAACAGAAGTTAGATTATCCCTGTCCAGATAGTGGCACAGCTGGGTCACCAGTCAAAGGCTTCTTGAGCCTCAAGCGACAGTAATGGATCCAGAAGTACCCCCAAACTACGCATTTGCTCTTTCAGAGGGAGTATGGCTCCATCCAGAGCAGGCCACATCCCATCCATCTGGTCTAGCGAACCTCCCACTAACAGTCTTGTCTAGCCTCAGACTTGTCTGGATTAAGCTTCACACTATTGGCTCTCATCCAGTCTAGTAGTAAATAAAGACATCAGTCTAGGACATGGTTGCCATACCTGCAGATGTAAGGAGAAGGAACTGTGTGTCATCAGTAGATTGCTGACAACACACTCCAGATGACTCCACTCAGCAGTTTTATCTAGATGTTGAAAAGCATGGGGGATAAAATTGAATGCTGCAGAAGCCCACAGTGCTGAACAATAATCTTCAACCACCACCCTCTGAAAATGACCATCTGAGTAGGACTGGAACCACCACATAGTGATGCCACCCATGCCTAACTTGGACAGCTGCTCCAGAAGAATACCATGGTTGAAGGTATCGAAAGCCATTGAGAGATCAAGGAGAATTAACAGGGACACAGTCCCCCTGTCTCTGCTGACAAAGCATACAGGGCAACCAAGGCAGTTTCTGTGCCAAAACTGGACATAAACAGAAATGGATTTAGAAAATCAGTTTTATCCAAGAGAGCTCAAGAACCTTGCCCCAAAAGGGGCGATAATCAAGCAGTCGGTAATTACATAAATTTTCTGAATCCAGGGAGGGTTTCTTAAGGAGTGGTCTTATACACATAGTAGAGCAGTCATTGGCCTGGAGTGTACATGCCATTCAATGAGGTGGCAGAAGGGAGGGCCACCAATGGAGGGGGGTTATGGGGGGTACACATGTATCGGCCCCAAACTGGCTGGACGCCTCAATTCTTATTTTTCATTTTTTTTTAACATAATAAGTCAATTGGACATCTAGAAGGAAAGTTAGAAAGCAAAAAGTGGCATCAGTGTTCTAAGGCTTATTAAAGGGAAGCTGCTGTTGCTAAGGATGTTTAATCACTGTTGCTAAGTGATCAGAGGAAGGAGTGTTGACCACTCCCACTTGGGACTTGAGGAGGGGGTGCTCCCAGAGTAGCAGAAAAAAAACAGGAGGAGGAGGTTGTTGCTGCAAGCCTGACACTGGGCAAAGGAGGATAGTCTGTATCCAGGGGTATGTTTGTTTAAGCGCTTTCCTCTGTGTCCACATTATTTCATTTAGTCACAAAGTGTTCTGCCTTTACAGTATAAAATACATTTAGCCGGCTTTGGTATGTGTTACTGGAAAGTAACTCCCTCGAAATAAATGAGGCGTCGCCTACTGAGAAAAAAAAGTGATATTGCAATATCCCCCTCCCCCAGTTTTCCATGTCCTCTACCCAACCACTACTGGTCTATGTATCATCACTGGGCTGTTATTTATTAATATACAGTAACCATAAAACAAAAATATGAGTCACCAATGCCTGAACGACTGTGCTCAAGCTCTTCTGGTCCAGGAATGGTCAGAGCTGTTGTAGTAGCCACAGCTGGTAGAAAGCACTTCTTTGGTCTCTGCTAACTGCCAAGAAGACCCAAAGGCTCTGGATATTTTTTGTATTGCTTTTAACAGGATGTCAGCAACCTGGGTCATCATTTGAATGAAAGGGGAGCTATAAATCTTTAAAATAAATAAACAAATAACATTAAAAAGGAAGGATTAGCATTCAAGCACATCGGGGGTCTTACATAGCATTACCATGCTGCCTTTAGATGCTGTCAGTTATGTGCACTCACCAACCCTTACACTGTGGATGGTTTCAGGAAACACCCAGGTTGTGGTTAAGACCCACTCGCTTCCTTGTTCCCACAGTGCACCAGATCAGCAATAAATAAGAGACAGCCAGTGTGGTGCAGTGGTTGGAGTGTTGGATTGGGGTCAAATCCTCGCTTAGCTGTTAAGCTCACTGGGGGACCTTGGGCCAGTCACTGTCTCTCAGCCTAACCTACCTTCCAGGATTGTTATGAGGATAAAATCAGGAGGGGGGGAGAACCATATTTGCATGCTACCTTGAGCTCCTTGGAGGAAAGGTGGGATATAAATGTAATAAATAAATAAATAATAAAAACCATCTATGGGGGTTCTGTTGTTTTATTAGCTTGCAGGATATTTTGCACTGAGGTATAATTCCTAGTTGATGTTTTTTGGGGTAGTTTGCTGTGGATTAAGAAAAAATCAAAAAACCCCCCCAGCCCTTAGCATTGGGGTAAAGGGAAAAACCCGTTGTATATGTAGAAAAAAACCTGAAGTTGTGGGAACAATAATTTTCCTGATTTGGGCAAATGTTCACTTTCAAGTGGGTTATCTTCACCTGCTCCTCTTAACATTTTCTGGGACTGCCTATGCCTGAGATTAGCAAACAAGCACTAGCTTGCCCTTGGGTAAAACTTTTTTATAATGATAACTTTTATTGTCTTCTCAGTGGAATGAGACTATTGAGCTCTTTCGAGATGGAATGCCTTTACGGAAGCATCGCTGTCACTTCAAAAGCTACGAGCGCTGCTTCACGGCTTCAGAGGCAGTAGACTGGCTACACAGGCTACTAAGGCACAATCAGAATTTTAGCCCAGAAGTTACCCGTACACAAGCAGTTCAGCTCCTTAAAAAGTTCCTGAAGAATCACATTATTGAAGATATCAAAGGAAAATGGGGCAAGGAGGATTTTGAGGACAATGGTCACTTATATAGGTAAATCACTAGACATTATGGTTATTTGGGTTGAAACCTGAAAAAAATGAGTTAGCTACTTGAGATGTTGTGTTTTATTGTGTATCTCCAGATGCTCACAAATTCTTGCAACTTTTGTCAAATTAAATTACTGTTTTGATAACTGGAAATATAGCAGAAAGGCATAATTATTATATACACTTTTTGTTGGAACAGGTTCTAGTTTGTGCCATAGACAAAATCTCCCCCACTCAACAGCTGTTTTTTTTTAAAAAACCAGTGCTTATTTACAGACTTGGGCTACAATCCAATACATGTCTACTCAGAAGTAAGCTCAATGGGACTTACTGCCACGTAAGTGTGTATTGGATTGCAGCCTTGATGATTTCACCTTAGCCTCTAGTGAACCAATGATTTAAACCAGGGTGGTGGGCTTCTTTTTTTTCTTGAGGCCCTCATTCCCTTAGGGTGGGGGTAATCTGTCACATGCTGCATGCCTGTGATGGGTAGGGCTGGAGCCAAAGGTGTGTAAGGCCAATCTTTCTTTCTTTCCTCTCTGTGATGTGGCAAGGCTCAGCAGGGGTGTAGGACACGGTGAGGTTCAGGACGGAAATACGGCAAGCTTCAGACAGGAAATGAGCCAGGGTTGAGGCTGCTCTGTGGAACACAGCACTCTGACATTGCTGCAAGACACTGCTCTATTTAAAGGGGTCCAGCCTTCTCTAGGAACCTTCTACTATAATGAAACAGGGGAGGTTCAGATCGTCTGCACTAGAGTCCTTGGGAGTCAGGGGATAGCAGTGTCACATCAGGGCAGGGTCGAGGCGATGCCTCCACAGGTTCACCAAGTGGCAACGCCTTTGGGGCTGGCCCTGCGTGCCCTTTTCCCTTCCGGTATTTATTTATTTATTATTTGATTTATATCCCGCCCTTCCTCCCAGCAGGAGCCCAGGGCAGCAAACAAAAGTACAAAAAACAATTTAAAATATCATAAAAACAGACATTAAAATACATTAAAACAAAACAACTTTAAAAACATTTTTAAAAAGGTTTGAAGACTTTTTTTAAAAAAAGGTTAAAAAACATATTGTTGTTTTTTTAAAAGAGTCCTCATCTCCATGACCTGACGGAGAGGAATCCAACATCCTGGTCCCTGGGACTACCACCATCCCCTTTCCTCCATTTCCTCCCTGCTTTGCCATGTATGAAATTATGGCAAAGACCTCATGAAACTAGGCTGAGAACTGCAGGTTGCTCACCCTGATTTCAGCCAAAGGAATCGTCTCCTTTAGTTGTCTTTTTCCCAAAACTGTGTTCACCTCCTGCAAACTCCTAGAAGAGAGCTTATGCAGCTATGCTCATCTGGAATCTGCCACCCTGGTTAAAGTAGCTTTCATAGAAGTAGTTCCTTTTGGGTGTAATTATCAACTAATAATCTGCTTATGTTCTTTCAGTTCCAATTTTTTTGTTTTGATTTGTTTTTGGTCCTTGGGTGCTGTCCTGTGATTATGGCTTTCTTTCTTTCTTTGAATGGGTTTGTCACAGTGATTGCCTAAAATGACTATTGATGGGAGTGTGGGATTCGACACAGTAAAACACGAATGTCTTTTAATGATTGTGGACATTTCTTCAATGGGCAACTAACCTGCAGGAATGAGGTGTGAGATTAGTGCTTGGCCAATTTCAGTGTGAGAAGCACCAGTTTGGAAGACACAAGGGGACAGTTTTGACAAGGGGGTATCTGGTGGCAGATTTGCTGCCTTCCAGGAGTGTCCCCTCTTATGCTGTGCTTGTATATTTGTAAATATATTACAAAGACAAATGGGACTGCAACAAAATGTTGCAGTGTGGAGTGCTGCTGTTCAGGATTCCAGGCAGGGCCAGCGCTAGGCATGCTGGGGCCCTTGGGCACCAGCCAGCCCTGGGCCCTGGCACACAGATGCACACCCCACCTACCTACCGAGTGGGTGGGGGGGTGGAAGAGAGGGTGAGCAAGCCGGGGGTGGGAGGGCAGGTGAGCGAGTGAGTGAGCAAGCGAGGTAGATGAGCGGGTGGGAGGGCAGGGGGCTAGCAAGTGGTGGGGGGCAGTGAGCGGGCAAGCGGGCAGCTCCCTCCCTGCGATCTGTGGCAGGGACCCTGCTGCGGTTCGTGGAAGGGGAGCACTACTCCCCCAACCTAACAAGGGGCCCCTGTGGACCACAGGGCCCTCCGCCAGGGCCCAACCTGGCTCCCCTTTGGCACTGGCCCTGATTCCAGGTACTCAATTCTGTGTCCACTGAGCAGACTCATTCCTCATTGGGCTGTTTTTTGGGGGAGGTTAAAGATTTTTTTTAAATTCTATAGATATTGGCATTGGTGCTGATTAAGTGTGTGTGTGAGATGTTCTTTTGGCTTTGTAAGCACTGAATATTGGGAATGGAGAAAATGGTGTCATAAAGCTTCTGTTTCTCTCTTGCCCTAAGAAAACTCAGTTTTGAACCCCTAAAATTTCTGTATCCTTCCAAGGAAACTGGCAAGTGAATCAAAATGGAATCAGTATCTGCATAGCTGTTGTATATGGAGAATTGCTATATAATGTAAATAACTTTGTTCCTTCTCCTAACAATTCATATTGGTAACACAGAGCTACAATTCGCAGTGGTTTAACGGCAATCCCACTTCCGAGGAAAATCTGGGAACTGCAGCTCTGTGAGGGGAATAGAGGTCTCCTAATAACAAACTCTCAGTACCCTTAAGAAACTTTGGGGGAAGCCATGACTATTTAAAGTTATATGATACTGCTTTAAATGTATAGTGTAGAGGGGGCCTAGATGTCCCTGCTTGGACATACAATTGGGAAAAGCGTACACTTATTAAAAATCCAATGTGTACAAACCCAGATTGCATTGATAGTCCAGAGAAAATTTGGGAACTAGACTTTTGATCTGGGCCTTCATGGGTTGTGTTTTACATGAGTATGCCGTTTGAATTTTATGCCCATTCATGAACATCCAGTGTTACCAGAGGCATAGCCAGTGTGCCACTGGGTGGTGGAGCAGGGGTTGTTTTTGCCCACCCCTACATAGAAAAGCAATCCAGGTAAGAGTGTCTTCTGATCTGGCTCAAAGATATAGCAAAAAGAAATGTGAGTTATTGGTTAGTCATTCTTTCTGTGACTGTGCTTTTCTTATGCAATTTTCTTTCTTTCATCATGCTGAATGTGTGCCACTTGAGTATCTTATATTCTGATCTGGGAGACTGGTTGGCTAGTTTCCCTGCCATTATACTACCGGTCGATAAAACACTTAGGATAAAACACTTAACATAAAGAAAGTGTGATTTATTTTTAATAAGGCATCTTAGAATAGTATCACTATAGTTCTTGACCACCACATCCCTACATAAGAAGATCACTGCTGGATCAGGCAACAGGCCCATCTATTCCATCATCTTGTTCTCATACTGGCCATTCAGATGCCTATGTTAAGCCCCGCAGGCAAGACCTACTGATTCTCAGCAACTGATATTCAGAGGCCTACTGTCTCCGACAGTAGGTACATAGCTAGTAGCCTTCTCCTCCATGAATTTATCTAAAACCCTTTTAAAGCCATAATAAGATGGTGGCTATCACTACTCCTTCTGGGAGCAAATTCCATAGTTTAACTATGTACTGTGTGAAGAGGTATTTCCTTTTATCTGTTCTGGATCTCTCAGGTTCATTGGATGGCCACCAGTTCAGGTAATACCAGAGAGAGAAAAACATATATCTGTCCATACAACCCACAATTTTATGCACTTCTAACATGTCCCCTTTGTAAATATTTCTCAACAAGGCAGAAAAAGTTAAATTACATTGCAAAGAGACATAGCTGAATCAGCAGAAAACCAGGACAGGTTTTTTCACATGGGGAAAAAAAGTTGTTTTTGCGAAGATTCTTTTCTTGTAGCATTTAGGTTGTTGTAAGCTGTGGAGGGAAGGGGGCATATTTCCTTACTTATACTATTCACTAATAGGCAGAAAACCTTGCGGTTTAAGAATGTACCTATAGCCCACAGATATTTCTACCAAACTTTAAAAAGCAGGGAAATTGGACAGCTATAGTGAATGCACCAGGGGAGCAGGAGACCTGACCTCCTCTCTGAGATATTGTACTGCCCTACAAATTGGTCAAAATGCAAACACAATTTGGGTTGGTCTTTCACAGTCCAATCCACTTCCTGTGTAGCTTGGAAGAATTTGGTAACATGTGCCTCTGAGCATATGGTGAGTGGTGGCAACACCTACCATCTCCAAAGATGGAGAATTATATTTTTTTATGTTTGTTGGTGTTCTTCTTACTTTGCTTCTTTCCTGTGTTACTAATGTTTCTACAGAGAATCTAAACCAGAAACTTTCCCCCCTCCTTGTTCATCCTAGAAATCTGTGTCAAATTTATTTTTATTAATTTCAAAGCCTTTTTATTGGTCAATGTCATATGATGGTGAAGACAGCCTTTTGTGTTTTATATTGGAAATTATGTTCTATTTCTATTTTGGGTAGATTAACAGTTGAATCTGAAACTGCAGTTTGATGTAAAATCAGACTGATCACAATATGTTGCTACTTCAGCAATGACTCTAGCTGTTGGAAAAAAGAGGATGCATGTTTTCAGCCTGCTATGTTTAAAGCACTTTATTTAAGGCAAGGTGTTCACAATCAATTAAAAACATAGAGCACATCTAGAATTTTGCTAGAATATATTTCACCTTCCACTGTCTTATCTTGTGCAAACTGAGATACTTCTGAGGTCCACTGGAGACTATTTTGCAGAAGTCAGTGCCATTATTCCACAATTATGTCTGGAGTTTTTTTAGTATAAATTTTGCAAAGTGTTGCTGTACTTCACATATTCATAGAAACAAAAGCAAAAGAAAATGATTTCCTATAGGAAACTTCACTAAAATTGCAAAGTAAATCAGACATATTTAAAGTGACCATCTCAACTATATCAACTGTCTTAATAATGTTGCTTCCTCCCAGCTAAAACAAGATCAGCACAGGACATATCTTCTTTCTATTATTTGGGCTGATTACAGGTGTTGCCACCACTCACCATATGGTCAGAGGCACACGTTACCAAATTCTTCCAAGCTACACAGCAAGTGGTTGGACTGTGAAAGACCAACCCAAATTGTGTTTGCATTTTGACAACTTTGTAGGGCAGTCCAATATTTCAGAGAGGAGTTGAGGTCTCCTGCTCTCCTGGTGCATTCACTATAGCTGCCCAATTTCCCTGCTTTTTAAAGTTTGGTAGAAATATCTGTGGGCTATAGGTACATTCTTAAACCGCAAGGTTTTTTGCGTATTAGTGAATTTCCTTGCTTTTTAATCCGGGAGGTAAGAAATGGGATCCTGCGTTTGCTGAGAATGGATTGATCATTTGCATGCTTATTGAGTTAAGTGGGATTTACACACACACACACACAGCAATCATGCTTAGGATAAGTGAAACTGACCACAGGGGATGGGGAAGGGAGGAGGGGGAGGAGGGAGGGGTGGAAAGGCAGAGGGGAGGACTGGGATGGGAGCAGGCAGGAGGGGGAGGGGAGAAGAAGGACAGATGTGTCATTTGCATGTTTATTGAGTTCAGTGGGATTTACTCCCGTGCAATCATGCTTAGGATAGGTAAAACTGACCGGTGGGGGAGGGATGGAGTGGGCAGGGGAGGCGGAAGAAGGAAGAGGGCAGGGGAGGAGAAAGGGAGAGGAAAGGGGAAGGAGGGAAAAGGTAGGTCTGATCATTTATATGGTTATTGAGTTGAATCGGATATACTCCTATGCAATCATGATTAGGATAGGTAAAACTGACCAGGCTGGGCCTGGCAACCAAGATGTCTTCTGTATCTTTCAAAGTTGGGCAGGGGGAAGGGAGAATTCTACCTTGTGGTTTTCCCCATTACATTGTTGCAAGAACAGCTGCACTTGGCTGACTTTCTCTTCTACTAAAGATACAGGATCAGGATCAGGCACTGAGCCTGGCAACCCTACCTCCCACCCAAATTTAAAACAAAGCTGTCCCTGACCACATCCACACCAGGCCTCTATTACACTTTGGACAATCATTATTTATTTATCTATTTATTTAGTGTATTTATATACCGCCCCATAGCCGAAGCTCTCTGGGCCGTTTACAATAACTAAAAACATTAAAAACAAATATACAAATTTAAAAACACATCTTTTAAAAACAATTTAAAACCATTTATCATGGCTTCTCTCAAAGCCATGGCTCAAAGCCAATCATGGCTTCTCTCAAAGAATCCTGGGAAGTGTAGTTAGTGAAGGGTGCTGAGAGTTGCTAGGAGAAGCCCTGTTCCTCTCACAGACCTTCAGTTAGAGTGGCTGACTGTTAACCATTCTCTCAGGGGAATAGGAGTCTCCTCTCAGCACCCTTCACAAACTACACTTCCCAGGATTCTTTGAGGGAAGCCATGACTGTCTCAAGTGAAATCAAGTCTGGTGTGGGTGTGGCCCTCTGATTAGCCAAGCCCAGCAGCTGTGAGGCTTTTAGAACACTGACAGTTGGTCCTTACTTAGCATGCCCTGCGTTATAATAGGCTTCCAGCCAAAATTTCTTAAATTAATTAAAAATCAGCCAGGCATTTTTTTAACTTTTAAACTGCAGAAGATGAAGGTCAGAGTATGGGGCAAGGTCAGTATTAGGATTACAGGTACTCTGTGAACATAGCTGATTTTTAATGAATTTCAACAAATTATGAGAACTCTCAGAGAAAAAAGTCCAAAAGGGCTCTGAGGTTTTTCTCTCTTTTACACTTTGAACTGTCTATTCTCTCTGACTGTTTTGTGTATCGCCATGAAAATTGACAGGTTTGTTAAGCAAGCGTTTCTGAGTTCAGAACTATAAGTTTTGTAAGGTTTTGTTTTGAAATGAGCTTATGGGAAGCATCAGAATGGCATGCGGGGGTATTTTTCATTTAACATTGCGGAATGTGAAAAATCCATGCTGGCTATAGTATACAGCCACTCTCGTGGCTGTATAATAACAACAAAACCCAACTTTCACAGCAATGATTCTAAATTTGTGCCACTGCCACCACCATTCAGTCACATTTATTCCCTCTCTACTGGTAACTTACCAGTAACTGTGGTACAAAGCCAGTCAGATATAGATACTATATTTACATTTATTTATTACAAGATTATTAAGTGCACATGTTTATGTGGTGACTTTAAAATAGTACTGTAACTTCAAATGAGTCTATGCTTTATTTACTTGTTACTGTCACTTTAAATATCAACATGTTATATTCACCTTTTATGTTAAACAAAGACACGTTTAAGGAAGCTGTTAGTTACCCTATTAAACTCTTTAGCCAAACTACCTTTTTATTCTTTCCATCCCAGCTAAGCCTCACCAACACTATAATGGAAGCCTCTTCTGGAAGCCTCTTTTTCTAACCTTTTACTGACCTACTGAAGCTCAGGTTAGTCTTGCTATACGGCCCTGGAAATCTTCCATCTGGTTCTCCTGCCAGCCACCAGAGACCAACATTCTAAGCAGCTTCTCACTTCTCCCCTGAGTGCTGCAGACAGGTTCTCCCCTTGTTGTTTAGGTTAAGCCAAGTGATTCAGCTACCCCCAGCAAGTCTTGAGCCACCAAACCACTCCTCCAGCCTCTCAGGTTTTCCTTCTTTCATGATCCTCTTTCTCTCCTGCCTTCTTCAACTTCCTCTGGCTAACTCCACAAACACCAAGCACCGACGACTGGCCAACTATCCAACTCTCTGCTGACCGGCACCCGGCCATATATACATTTCTTCTGGCTTCTCTAGGTCAGCTTCAGCCAATGACACTGGCTAGCTGAACATTCTAAACCTGCACCCACCAATCAAAAATATGCATGCCTTCTAGTCTATCCTTCTTTTTGCGCACTGAGAATTCTTAACACCAACCCTTTCTTACACCTGCCAGTTAAGGCCTCAAGCATCAGTTAATTTAACTTTCACTGGACTAGACAGAAAAGTTCCCACATCAAATATGTTACAATGTACATTACAATACAATGTCAGAACACATTACACAACACCCCTTACAACGTATTTCAAGTAAACAGGATTTCTTCATGGAAGTATGGGCAGCATGTTTTAACCTAACCTTTAGTAATCTGAGACCACTCGTGTTACATTTTGTTATTTAAAATGTAAAGTTGGTATTACAACAAAATACTTCTTGAATATCTGCGTTATAGAAGTACAGCATGAGTTGGGATTCATGTAACTAGTATTGGTTACAGCTCCTGACCGCATGTATACTCATTGGAAGTCCATGAGTAATTCCCACCCTGAGATGCTCTTAACCTTGCATTGGCTCTAGGCAGTAATCTGGGTTTGTCTTCAGATAATATTTGGAAGCTCAAAGGTTAGCTATTTATAGTCTGTAAATATTAAGGTATGCAACACACCTTCATGAAAAGGAAACGGGTCATCTAGCAAAGACCTTTAAAACCTTAATAAATGTTTCACTGCACCCAAAGGTTGTTTTTACGTAAAAGCAAAATGACGTGTAAAATAAACAGCAAAGAGGAATTGTTCAAGTGTGCTTAATTAAACTGGCAAGACATGTTAGTGTTCTTGGATAAGACCCAGCAATTAAGAGTGCGGTTATTGGACCTATCGGCTACAATTAAAATAAAATGTTTACAACAACGTGATAAGATCATTGGGCGCTATAGGCAAGAAATGTTTCCACATTTGAGTAGTTGGCCGATGATTACTTTCTGACATGAAGGAAACAGTTTACTGAAACTTCAGGGATGGGGAAACTTTGGCCTGCATTTGAGTAGTTGGCCGATTATTACTTTCTGACATGAAGGAAACAGTTTACTGAAACTTCAGGGATGGGTAAACTTTGGCCTGCAGGTTAATCTTGGCCCGCCAGGGAGTCCGGTTCGGCCCACGAGGACATTTTCCCGAAACCATGCCCACTCACCAATTAGCTGACGTCATTTGTTTTTTTTTTATCATTAATTTTATTCAAATTTTCACACACAAAACAAAACAAAACAAAAAAGAAACAGATTAAACAATAAAATAAAATGTTGACTTCCGATTTGTCGCAGATCAGTTATAGGTCTATGATATATAACAAACCTGTCTCTTAATATATTACAAAATCACTTTCCTCCAGTAGTTATCTTAATTAATCATCAAATCTCATTAACATCACTTTATTCTTTCCACAAAAAGTCAAAGAGAGGTTTCCACTCCTTGAGAAATATATCCATCGATTTTTCTCCAAATAAACATGTCAATTAATCCATCTCATCAAGTCTGCTAGGTCCAGTAATTTCAATAGCCATTTTTCCATTATCAATGTTAATTCCATCTTCCAACTTCCATCCTTGCACCCATAATAATCTTGCTGTCATAGTCATAGTCATATAGTAAGAGTCTGATGGGAATTTCCTTCATCACAAATATTTCCTTGCCATCAATTCTGAATGTGTTGCTGAAATATTGTTGTAAAGTCATATCTCTGTTCCTCTTTTTTACGAAATGCACTAGCACATCTCTTGAGAGTTTTTCCATTGTCACATATCTGGAATTAATTCTATAAATTTTCTCTATTTCAAGTTCCATCAAATCATTCCAGTCCAGAAATTCCATTGAAGCATTGATAACTTTATCTCTGATATCTTCATCAATTTCTCCAGGGACAACGCCGAATTCCAAACAGTAATCTTTGTCTCCAGGATCCACAAACTCCAAATATTTTTCCAGTTCCACACTTGATATATCTGATCCAATCTCCAGAATTTGCTCCTTCCTTTTAATTTCTTTTTCATCTTCTATTGCTTGTCCATCTGCTCCTTTTCTCATATAATCCTTTATTTCTTTCAAATCCTGTTTCACTTTACCAAATTCAGTTGCCATCTCTTGTCTACTCTGTCCCAGTTCTTGTTTCGTTATCTTAATCTCATCCATTATCTTCTGAAACATATCCAGAGGGGAAAACCCTTCCAGGGGTACATCCAGGGTCTCTGCCACTTCTTTGATTGTCATTCTTAAAGCCGAAGAAAAAACCCTTCAAATTTCCAATATAGCCACAATTCCCAAGCAAAGAGTAATTTGCTTCTTTTTCCAGCAATAAGGGAGTTAATATTCCAGGCCTGTTGACATCATCTGGCCAGCACAGTTCTTATCTCCCGCACGTCCAAGAATGCAAAACAAATGTGGTTCACAACGCCGAACAATTAGTAACATACACAAACAGCAGATTCGAGCTGACGTCATTTGTGATGGGCAGGAGAGCAGGTTTTAATCCTGCATAGGCTGTGTGCACTTATTCCCAGCGGGCAACAGGTACGCACAGGCAAGGGAGCAGGATTTAACCCCTGGCGAGTGGTTGTTAAATCTTGCTAAGTTTGACAGAATTCCATGTGAACACCTGCTAAAAGGATTTTTCCCCTCTTCATTTTAGCAGCGGATTCTGATGCAAACCCCTTCCTGATTCAGAAGGGATTCTGCATCAAAATCTTGCTAAAAGGAAGGGCTTTCAAATAGCCTCATGCAGATTCATAGCAGCCAGATATGTTCTTGTGTTAGGACAATTGCAGCGTATTGTCTTACTACTGTCTGAGACGTTTTGACATGAGGAGTCAAAGAAGATTTATGCAGGCTGGAGTTCCTGCCTTGTTACTTTTGCATGCCTGAAGCTTTAACCATTTAAGAGTCATAAGCGTGTACCACTGTGATGTTGTCTTGCATTTCACACAATGAAGCAAAGTCCTTTTGTGTAATGGTTAAGTAATGTACAATTTTGGTGTACGTAGCCTCATCATGAATGCACTAGTTGCATCCAGACTAGACTACTGTAATGTAGTCTGTGTGGGGCTGCCTTTGAAGATGATGGAGAAATGCTAGCTGGAATAGAATGCAAATACTTAGATCGTTGTTGGGGTCTAGGCAGTCAGAGCATATTACATTGGTTCTGTTCCAGTTGTGCTGGCATTTCCAGGTACAATTCAAAGTATTGGTTTTTATCTTTAAAGTCCTAAATGGTTTGGGGTAAGCATTGGAGTCCTTGCTCACTGGCCTTCCTTTAAGATCAATTTGATTGACAGGCATGAGAGACAGGGCCATTTCAGTAGGTAGCCCCTACTTTATGGAACTCCCTCCCAAGTGATGCGCAATTAGCCCTTTTCAGATGCTGTACAAACACAAAAAGGCTTTGAAAATGTGGATTTTATCAGACATGCTGCTTTTTTCTTGCCAGTTTCTCACTGTGCCTCTGGAAAGTTTTATGAATTATATTTTAACATATTGTTTATCTGTGTTTCTTATAATATTGTATATTTTAAGCTTTTCAGATGGTGGGTGGTGCCAGATTCAAAAATGGGTGGAGCAAAGGATGTGACTCTAACCTTTGTTTATTAGGCTACATTCCAGCCACACAAAAGTAAAGAGGTTTCTATATGCACACACACACACACACACACACAGTTCTCTCTCCATGTTCCATCAAGGCAAGTAAGAGGTGTGGTCCACAACACATTCCCGACAGGCAGAAAGACTCAAGAAGGGTGTGGAACAGGGCTAGTGACACCAGCATGGCTCTTAACTATTTTATTTTCAAAAAAGAAGCAACAAGGAACTTTCAGAATTCAGCAGTGCCTAATGTTAACTGTTCAGTAGTTTGATATTAGCTTTTTTTGTTACGAATTTTGTATGGCTGTCCCTGTAGAGTGAAGAATTGAAATATGCTTGGTAGCAATTAATGTGATGAACTCAAATTGTGGTTCTGAAGGTCTACTCTTGGTTGTCTACCAAAGCACTGTATTCTTCTTAGCTTTCAGGACATTGAATATATTTGGAGCACCCTCTGGTGGACCGTTGCATTATTATGCAAAGTGTTTCCTCTCTCCTCTGTCTCTCCTCCCCCCTCCTAATTATTGCAGGTGGGATCTTGTTTGTTTGTTTGTTTTTAATGTTGTATTTATTGTTAAATCGTTCTGGTATGTTTTATGGGAGGCGATTCAGAAATGAAATAAATATGTTGTTGTTGTGAAACTCTCAGCATCCTCACCACAATTCTCAGGATTCTTTGGGGTCAGATTACAGTAAAAAGATTTGTAGTGTGCCTATGTTCACAACCACAGCAAAGCCAACCCTGAAACACTGTAAAGAGAGTAGCTTCCTATGTTAGAGATTCCAGATTAAAAAATGTAGAACATCTTGGGTCATTTCACCTTCCTGGATGACCCATTTGTTGTTGTTGTTACGTGCTTTCAAGTCAGTTACGACTTATGGTGACCCTACGAATCAATGATCTCCAAGAGCATCTGTCGTGAACCGCCCCGTTCAGATCTTGTAAGTTCAGGTCTGTGACCTCCTTTATGGAATCAATCCATCTCTTGTTTGGTCTTCCTCTTTTTCTACTCCCTTCTGTTTTTCCCAGCATTATTGTCTTTTCTAGTGAATCATGTCTTCTCATGATGTGTCCAAAGTATGATAATCTCAGTTTCATCATTTTAGCTTCTAGTGATAGTTCTGGTTTAATTTGTTCTAACACCCAATTATTTGTCTTTTTCGCAGTCGATGGTATGCGCAAAGCTCTCCTCCAATCCCATATTTCAAATAAATTGATTTTTCTCTTATCCACTTTTTTCACTGTCCAACTTACATACATAGAGATTGGGAATACCATGGTCTGAATGATCCTGACTTTAGTGTTCAGTGATATATCTTTGCATTTGAAGACCTTTTCTAGTTCTCTCACAGCTGCCTTCCCCAGTCCTAGCCTCCTTCTGATTTCTGGACTATTGTCCCCATTTTGGTTAATGACTGTGCTGAGGTATTGATAATTCTTGACAAGTTCAATGTCCTCATTGTCAACTTTAAAGTTACATCAATCTTCTGTTGTCATTACTTTAGTCTTTTTGATGTACAGCTGTAATCCTGTTTTTGTGCTTTCCTCTTTAACTTTCATCACCATTCGTTTCAAATCATTACTGATTTCTGCTAGTAGTATGGTATTGTCGGCATATCTTAAATTATTGATATTTCTCCCTCCAATTTTCACACCTTCTTCATCTTGGTCCAATCCCGCTTTCCGTATGATATGTTTTGCATATAGATTAAACAAATAGGGTGATAAAATACACCCCTGTATACACCCTTTCCAATTGGGGATCAATCTGTTTCTCCATATTCTATCCTTACAGTAATCTTTTGTCCAGACTATTAGTTGCGCATCAGGACAATCAGATGCTGTGGCACCCCCATTTCTTTTAAAGCATTCCATAGTTTTTCATGATCTACACAGTCAAAGGCTTTGCTGTAATCTATAAAGCACAGGGTGATTTCCTTCTGAAATTCCTTGGTCCGTTCCATTATCCATCGTATGTTTGCGATATGATCTCTGGTGCCCCTTTCCTTTCTAAATCCAGCTTGGATATCTGGCATTTCTCACTCCATTAATGGTAAGAGCCTTTGTTGTAGAATCTTGAGCATTACTTTACTTGCATGAGATATTAGGGCAATAGTTTGATAATTGCTGCATTCCCTGGGATCCCCTTTCTTTGGAATTGGGATGTATATTGAACGCTTCCAGTCTGTGGGCCATTGCTTTGTTTTTAGTTTTCCATATTTCTTGACAAATTTTTGTCAAAATTTGGACAGATTCAGTCTCAGTAGCTTGTATCTATTGGTATGCCATCTGTTCCTGGTGATTTGTTTTTTCCAAGTGTTTTAAGAGCAGCTTTCATCTTACATTCTAAAATTTCTGGTTCTTCATCATATGGTTCCTCCATGAATGAATCTGTCATCCTGGCAACTCTTTTATACAGTTCTTCAGTGTATTGCTTCCATCTTCCTTTTATTTCATCTGGGTCAGTCAGTGTGTTCCCCTGTTGATTATTCAACATCCCTACTCGTGGTTTAAATTTCCCTTTCATTTCTCTAATCTTTTGGAATAGGGCTCTAAATATATAGGAACATATATTGGAAGTTTATTTACATAGCAGTTAGTGATGCATGAAGTCTAAATCTAATCTTGGTTATTTTCAAAATAATCCCTTGGGTTTGTTATCTTTTTTTTCTTTCACAGACAGAGTAAAAAGAGCAAAAGGTATCAGTTGGGCCTGTGACTGGACTTGATCTAAGGTCAGACCACAACCCTCCAGCTAGTTAAGAGTTAGTGCAGCTTCATTTCATGAGAAAAATAGAGACTGAGACTGCTCCCTTGAAGAACATGCTAGGTCCTGGCTTTTCACCCATCCCCTTTCCTTATATGGGCATTGTTCCTTTATATACCTCTCTGTTACTTGGCCTATTTCATAAACCAGCCCAGTTCTGGAAAGAGACCACGTTGATGAAGCAGTAGAATCATCTTCTGCTTTTGCAGTCAGAGGATTGCATCAACCAAAGTCATTGCATGAGCAGAGTGACTTTCGCTCATGCAACAGAACTTTCCCTCTCCCGGCACCCTCCCAGATCTGCTCTAGGAATTCTCCCAACGGGAGGGGAGGTCTGATTGCACTAACTGAAGTAGTTCCTCTCTCACAGTAACTTCATTGAATTCAACCCAGAATCAACTTTTTTTCCAGGTTAAGGTCAGTGTCTAAACATCATTCGTGTGCATACATACACATCAAGCAACTAGATTACCCCAAGAAAATATGAAAATGGGGCAAGGAGTTTTTCTCACAGTGTTCACAAGCTGGACTTCATTGTGGCTTTAAATCTTTATTTGTTTTTCATTTTAGATTTCCTCCTTTCTCACCGTTGAAGCCTTATCCCAAACGATCACCTTACCGAAAAGAAGTTGTTAAATTCCCAAACTGGTATGATCTTGAAAGAGATACTTTCCAAGAACACATCCCTGTGAAGCCGATTGTGTTGGTAAGATTTTCACCCACACAAATAATGATTTGATGATGACATTAATTACAAGCTTCCGCTCACTAACCTCTGTAGGATGGGCATCCTTTGTGCTTCCCGCTCTGTAGAGATTGACATCACCATGCTGTAGTCCAGGCCACCCTCTGGACCAAGTCAGAGCTCATATGTGGCCTCAGCTAGATGGCCATGGTTTTGGTTTTGCCGTTACTGATTTTCCCACCCTCCCTCATTAGGGGAAGAGCATCATTGCTCTGGACTATGGTTAGCCACTAGTTGATGAGGTTGGGATGGAATTCTACTCACAGCAGCAGCACTGTGCAGTTTTTGCCTGCCTTGTTGCAATGAAATTTATGGTTAATATGTTAATTTTGTCACAACTTCATGGCATTGGGCAGGATCTATAGTTTGATAGGGAGACCCCCATAAAGCATCTTAGGGCCGCTTGAAAGCCTCAGTTCCAGCTTGTGGGGGGGCTGGAGCAGGCTGATTCACACCCAGGTTTTGGGTGGGGCCCACTGGAGCAGCCCACACCATGGTGAGCCTGTGAGCTCAGCTTTTCACTCCTGATGCCTAGCAAGTGAACTGGGGAGGGACCATGGCTAGCAAGTGAGCTGCCTGATGGCAAGATCCTAACTTGATGCTACACCAGACTCTGTTTTTCTGTAGCCAATAAAATTATGGCCGCCTTTAACCCTCTTTGTATCTCAGTGTATTCCTTGCTTCTGGATGGCTCGCTACTTTGCACGCGGGCACAATACACCAAGAATATTGTCTTTTCTGCACTATTGTTTTGAAACACACAAAGGAATTCGCAGCTAACTTTCTTTGGATTGGAATCAGTAGGTTTTTGCTGCAGAGGCAACATTTTTATTAATGGAAAGTATTACTTTCTAAAAATTGTTTGCTTTTTCTTTGCTTCTTTGTAGAATTCTGAAACGTGGTTCAAACGTCACAGTATAGCAATTGTACCAACATGCAAACTTGTACACCGCCAACAACTGACAGAGGCAAATCTAGAAGAGATATGGAGATCTATGACTCTATCACAGTGAGTATATTGTATGAGCCATTCTCTTTCAACCTGAGTTACCACAGTAGGTAATAGGCTGTGCTTTGCCAAAAAGGATTCCAACTTGGCACTTAGGAAACTCCAGAATCAACAATTAGCAATCTATAGTGAAAATCTTGGTCTCTTTTCTACCTGCTTGTTAACTCCAGCCCCTGATCTGCATTGCCAACCCTTTTAAAGTCCTTTAATGTATGTAAAAAAAATCCAGTGCTTCTAATCCACCTGAAAACACTTGTTATCCCACTCATTAGGCTTTATTATTATCGTGCTCGACCATTGTGGCATTTTTTATGGAAATGTGGAAATAAATGGAACAAATGAATAGATAATGAACAAACCTTTCCAGTATACATTTTGTGAGAATGTTACTGGTATGTGGTGTGTGATGCCTTTAAGTGTGTTTTTCCCCCGCTTAGAGTATGTGGGCCATACTAGCATGCAGATACACTCATTGTTTTCCCCAACAGGAGGGGCATTTTTCACAGAAAAACACTTTGTTGGGAAAGAGTTATGAAGTGCCCCTCCATCACTTAGATGGGTTGTTCATTTTAACTTGCAGTTTTTGCATTGCATTCATATGTCATAGAATTGGAAGAGTCCTATAAGGCCATCAAGTCCAACCCCCTGCTCAACGCTGGAATCCAAATTAAAGCATACTCAATAGGTGGCTGTCCAGCTGCCTCTTGAATGCCTCCAGTGTTGGAGAGCCCACCACCTCCCTAGAAAATTGGTTTCATTGTCGTACCGCTTTTTCCTGATGTTCAGTTGAAATTTGGCTTCCTGCAACTTGAGCCCATTATTCCGTGTTCTGCACTCTGGGACGATCAAGAAGAGATCCTGGCCCTCCTCTGAGTGGAAACCTTTCAAGTACTTGAAGAGTGCTATCATATCTCCCCTCAGTCTTCTCTTCTCAAAGTTAAACATGCCTAGTCCCTTCAGTCTCTCCTCATAGGCTTTGTTTCTAGTTCCCTGATCATCCTCGTTGCCCTCCTCTGAACCAGTTCCACTTTGTCTGTGACCTTTCTAAAGTGTGGTGTCCAGAACTGGATGCAGTACTCAAGATGCGGTATAACCAGTGCCAAAGAGAGGGGAACCAATATTTCACTTGATTTGGCAACTATATTCTTAATGCAGCCTAAAATAGCATTTGCCTTTTTTACAGCCACATCACACTGTTTGCTTATATTCAGCTTGTGATCAACAACAATCCCAAGATCCTTTTTGCATGTAGTATTGCTGAGCCAAGTATTGTCCATCATATAAGTGTGCATTTGTTTCTTTTTCCTAGGTGTAGAATGTTGCACTTATCCCTGTTAAATTTCATTTTGTTGTTTTCAACTCAGTGCTCCATCCTATCAAGATCCCTTTGAATTTTGTTTCTGTCTTCCAGGGTATTTGCTATCCCTCCCAATTTTGGATCATCTGCAAAATTGATACGCATTCTCTGCACTTCCTCATCCAAATCATTAATAAAAATGTTGCTCTGGGACCAGGACTGAGCCCTGCATTACCCTGCTCGTTACTTACCCCCAGTTTGAGAAGGAACCATTGATAAGCAGTCTTTGAGTACGATTCTGTAGCCAACTGGATCCACCTGATAGTTGTTCCATCCAGCCCACATTTAGCTAGCTTGCTAATTAGAATATCATGGTGCACTTTGTCAAAACCTTTGCTGAAGTTGAGATATATTATGTCTACAGCATTCCTACGGTCTACGAGCAAGGTTACACAATAAAAAAATGAGATGAGATTAGTCTGGCAGGATTTGTTCTTGATAAATCCATGTTGGCATCTAGTCATCACTGCATTGTTTTCAAGGTGTTTACAGATTGATTTCAATATATACATATGAATTTCATGGTGCTTACGCTTTATAATCTGCTCCAGAATTTTCCCAGGGATTGATGTCAGGTTGACTGGTCTGTGGTTCTCAGGTTCCTCCTTTTTGCCTTTTTTGAAGATAGGGACATTAGCCCTCCTCCAGTCATCCCACACTTCATCCATCCCCCATGATTTCACAAATATAATTTATAGTGGTTCCGAGAGTCCTTCAGTCAGTTCCTTTAATACTCTAGGATGCAGTTCATTGGACCCTGCAGATTTGAACTCATTCCAAGTGATTAGGTATTCCTTGACAATTTGTCTATCAATTTCAAGCTGCAATCCTGCCCCTTCAACTTCATGTTTCCCAGGAGGGTCATAGATCCTCTTTTGGGAGAAGACTGAGCCAAAGTAGGAATTGAGCACTTCTGCCTTTTCTTTGTCATCTGTTATCATTTTGCCATCCTCATTGAATAGCTGTACCACCATTTTTTTCTCTGTCTTTTACTATGGATGTACCTGAAGAAGGCTTTTTTTGTTGTTTTTGGCATCTCTCTATAACCTCAGCTCATTCTCAGCTTTAGCTTTCCTGACGCCATCCCTGCAATTCCATGCTACCTGTCTGTACTCTTCCTTTGTGGTCTGGCCTTTCTTCCATTTCCTGTATGTACCCTTTTTTGTTTTCAGGTCATCTCTAAGCTTTCTGTGAAGCCACATTGGCTTCTTCTGCTGTCTTTCCCCTTTTTTCCTTGACGGAAATGTTTGCCATTGTGCCTTTAGAATTTCCTCTCTTAGAAACTCCCATCCATCTTCGACTCCTTTTTTCATTAGGGTTGCTTGCCATGAAACCTTACAATTGTTCTGAGTTTATTGAAATCGGCTTTCCTGAAGTCCAGGTTACACATATGGCTGCTCTCAGCTTTGCTTCCTTTAAAATCAAGAACTCTAGTATAGCATGGTCACTTTCCCCCAGAGTTGCCGTAACTGCCAGTTCATGCACTAAGTAATCTCTGTTGGTTAGGATCAAGTCAAGGATAGCCGATCCTCTAGTTGCTTCCTCCATTTTCTGTAGGAGAAAGTTATCTCCAACACGAGTCAGGAATTTCTTGGAGGGGCCGTGTTTGGCAAAATTTGTCTCCCAACACATATTGGGGTAATTTAAATCCTACATTACTACTACATCGTACCTCCTCAAAGCATTGGCAGTTTGCTTTTCAAAAGTTTTATCCTTGTCTTTTCCTTTATTGGGTGGCCGGTAATAGACTCCAACCACCATGTTCCTTTTATTCCTTGTCCCGTTTATTTTAATCCAGATACTCACAGTGGAGGTACCAAGCTCATCCTCCAGTATTTCTGTGCAGGGATATATATTTTTAACATACAGCATTACTCCGCCTCCCTTTCTATTCCTTCTCCTCTTTTTGAACAAGTTATATCCTTCAATGGCTGAATTCCAGTCATGGGAGTCATCCCACCAAGTTTCAGTTATACCTATCAAGTTGTATTTACTGTCCTGTATTAAGAGTTCAAGTTTGTCCTGTTTGTTTCCCATACTCTGGACATTAGTATACAGACATCAAAGACCATGGAATTTACAGCCTGGCTTCCTTCCTACATTTTTGTGAAGACTATTACTGTGCCCCATTAGAGCCGTTCCCTCCTCTTACTGTGCACAAGCCTTTGTTAGTCGTTACTGCCAAGTTTACATCTGCATCTCCCTTAGGATTCAATTTAAAGCTCTCCTGATGAAGTTTTCCATGCTGTGGTCAAATGTATTCTTCCCAGTCCTTGTGAGGTGCAACCCATCATTTGCTAGCAGTCCCATCTTCCAGGAAGAGTACCCCATGTCCCAGAGTCCAAATCTCTTGCATCGGCACCACTTTCATAGCTAGTCATTCACTTGGAGTATTTTTCTTTCCCTTTCTACTCCTAAGTACAGGAAGGATGGATGAGAATACTATCTGGGCCCCAAAGTCCTTGAGCTGCCTTCCCAGAGCTTCAAAGTCTGACATGATTACTTCATAGTTCCGCATGGCAGTATCATTCATTCCAGCATGGATGAGAAGAAATAGATATCTGTTGGTGGGCTCTATGAGTGATGACAACCCTTTCATCACATCTCTAATCTGTCCTCCAGGGAGACAGCATACCTGGCGAGTTTTTGTATTCAGTAGAAGTACTTAATTGTGATGTGTGATACTTCTCCATTTGTTTGTTTTGTCTTGTATAGTTTGCAAAGAACTTTAGGCTTGGATTCTCTGAATGACATATTGGACACCAAACTTGTGAATCCAAAGAATATAATTCAGAATGTGTATAATGTCAACAAGCAGGGGGTTGTCATTCTAGAAGATAAGTCAAGTGAGTGGAATAATTTGTTTATTTCTTACAGCTTTCCTAGAATTTGTGGTCAGTAATATAATTATTCGGGGGGGGGGACGGGACCATTCTTTAGATGGCAGAACCATCTAAAGACAGGCCTGTCTCTGCAGAAGAACAAAATGACTCTGTATCACCAAGAGGCATCTTGGTAATGTGTCATATTATTTACATTCAATTAGTTGTTAGTTATAAAAGATTTATACACATTAAATCAGTCACTGTTTAAAATTGTGCCCTCCAGAAGTTGTTAAACTTCAGCTTCCATCAGCCCCAGCTGGCAAGGACAATGATCAGGGATGATGAGAGTTATAGTCCAACAATATCTGGAGATCCACAGGTTCCCTACCCGTTAAATTAATGTCTAGGACAACTTAAAACTACTAAAAAACAACATCTAAACATTAACAATTCAGTATTGTCAAAAAGCAGCAATAGGCACTGCTGATAAAACCGGAATCAGACATAAATTAAAACTTACCTAAGGCTTTGGTAACAAAAAGTTTTAACTTGATGCCTAAAGATGCTAAAAGCAGCTCCAGGTGAACATGATGCAATCAGTGGACCTGACATCAGAGAGCAACAGGTAGGAAAGACAGACACCCCTCCCCCCCCCGGCTTCCCTAGGAGCGTAAAAGCTAAGTGTCAGCAATACAGGAAGAAATGGCAGAGATAGGACTATGGGACGAATATGAGGATGAAGGAGTTAAGGCAGCATCTTTATGGGAAAGGGTGAGTTTTTGGAAAGGATTTGAAGGAAGAGAGCACCTGTGGAAACACATAACTGCTCAGGGAAGGAGTCCCATGTATAAGATCACAAAAGAAGAAGTAATTTGAGAGCAGGATGCTTTCTGGAATAGGCAATTGCATTTTCCAAAGATGTGTTCCTGATATGTTGCACAACTCCCCAGCTGGGAACAGAGTATTCCTCTAAAGATTAAAATTTACAAATCAGCTCTTTTAAGACGTTTTATTGAAAATGTGACTTGTACGGGTGAGTTTCACTATATAGTTATGTCAGGAAGCATCTCTACCAAAACAGAATTCATGCTTTCCTAAGTGGCAGTTTCATATTAATTTTCTCTTCTTTTAATTTCTTCTTTTTTTTCTTTGATTAAAAAAATTGCAAAAATGAAATAAAGAAGGGATGGGGACAATATGCAAGAATCAACCAAAATACATCATCAACAACAAAAAAGAATAAAAAAGAAATAAGATAATTGCAAACCAGATTGATTTGCAGTATCACTCATAATTCTAGTCTTTCTAAATTAATATTCTAGTTCCAAATAAATTTGAAAATGGTTGCCATTTTTGCATCAGTAGAGTTCTGCTTCAAGACAGGCCTTTTTATTTTATTTTTTGAATGATTTCTGTTAATTTGTACATATGTACAATCTCAAGTATTTTTCTTCATCCATTCTGAAATAGTAAAGTCACTAGGGATTTCCAGTGGCAATCATACACCATCTTTTTGTTGCAGTAAGCAAATTAATAGTTAAGGGTCTTGCTGTTCTTTATTATCATCTGAGTAATTAAGCAAAGTTGTTAAAGTTATATGATTCATTGTTACTAGAATTATCTGCTGAATAATATCTTTTATCTGAAGCCAGTATGTTTAAGCCTAAGGACACAAACACCAAACATGATATAATTGTTTCTTATTAAGGGCTGCTTTCCCATGTGACACTTCCCTAACAAGGAGATAATCTCTGGGCAGAAAGAACTCATACACCCATGTCCCCTGTTCTGTTTGAAGACAACGTCAGTCTTTGTTTTTTTGCAAACTGCATCTGTTTGGAAGGCTCTCTGTCCAGCAAATGTTGCTACACAAAATTAAACATGATCTTCAAGCTAGGCACATTGTACACAAAGGTTTTTGATGGACTATGGTGATGCTCTTTGCTGAAACATTTTGCTGCTGTTATCAGGGGTGTGTATGCTTGCTTTGTGGATGTTTATGAATTGCATGTTTCTTTTGTTTTTTATTATGTGTTTTTCTAAAATTTATATTTTATTGGGCTTGTAAAAATGTAAGTTGCTTGGAGACCTTTTTTTGTGTAACAAGCAACTAACAAGTTCAAATAATAATAACTGTTTTTTTTCTGCAAAGAGATTATTTCCATCTGGGCCATATGCGAAGCGATTCTTAGGAGTAGCAGCCATTGCACACTGTCAAAAGAGATGGAGGGAATATTTCTGTCCACAGAGAACCATGTAATTCTTTGTCAAACGTGGGGGTTCCAAGAGGCATTCAGCTAATGAACAGATAAGGCCAGACCATAAATCTGCCAGGCAGGAGGAACCAGGGGGTCAGCCAGCTTGTTTTACCATTTGGGAAGCACCAAAGGAGGAGGCAGAGAAGTCCTTAAGGGAGTCCAAATGTCCAGAAACCAAGATATCCGATCAGGCAGGGCAGGGTTCAAGGCATGGGATTAACAAGAGAGCTGGAGTAATGTCCTCAGCAAGGTTTGACATTGACTCGAGCAAGGAGTCTCCCTTTTCTTCCAGCCTTTTGTACTCTGCATGCTGGCCCAGGTGCTTCCAATCAGCCTGTGTTCTTCTGAGCTCTCCTGCTCCTTAATCATGCTGATTGCCTTTGTTGCTACAACACCTGTTGGTGTCTTCTCTTTGCTGGGGAAGGGGGAGCCTCCTGGTTGCTTCCTGATTCTGGCAGGCAGGCTCCCTCAGGGACTTGTCTCTGGTCTGTGAAGGATCCTGCGCTGTCTCTCTGCTTGTCCCCTCTCCTGGGTCTGCAGTCTCCCATTCCTCTTTCTCCTCGGATGAGTCCTCCGAGGGGAGCATGATATTCTTTTGTATGAGCCTTTTTGTATGAGACTGAGGTGGCAATTATATTGTGTAATATCTGTCACACGAGTCATTATGATGAGTCGATGGCCATTCTGACGTTTCAAATGCACCCTGAGTTTGTAGTTTGCAAACCCCTTTCTCTGCTTTGTGTAGTCAATGTTGATATATTTAACTATTTTTTAAATTCTTATCTGTTTTAAATGCAGAGGAGCTGCCTCACTGGGTGCTGTCGGCAATGAAGTGCTTGGCAAACTGTAAGTATCAGTTTGATTATCAGAAACTCCCCCTACCCTTTTCTGTCTTAAGAAAGTGCTCTGACTATGAAAAGGGCAAGTCTGTCATTCAACCTTTAACCCAGCATTATGTTCTGAAGCGAAAGAGCCACCACAGTGTGGTTCCTTTCGTCTCTACTCAGTATCATCAGAAGGTCACTTGAGTGGAACCCACTTCACAGTAGGGTGTCGTATTCCTACTCCCTCTGCTGTTTGGCTCCAAATTCTGCCTTACCAGAAAGCCCAAGGAACTATCCAGTGGGTTGTGGATCAAGATGTTCAAGACAGCAAGAAAACTATCCACATGGAGTCACAGGATTCATAGCATATTAGATGCTGCTTCAGCATTGACGAAACCCCAACTGAGCATCTTTATAGCTGGCTGTGATGCCTCCCCCCTTCCTCCTCACAAGCTGCTTATTTGAGCATCTTGCTGCTCATCAGATATAGATACTTTTTGCAGTAATCCTACCTCCTACCATCACTGGAAGTCATCTTAAAAAAATCCACATGTTGGGCATTGTCCTACCATGCTGTATCATGTTACTTGGCACCCAGGATCAACTGATATGTGCAGGCAGTTCTGTGTAAAAGTACCAACTCAGAATACACATCTGAAACAATCTTTGCAAAGATCTTCCTTCATGCAGAAAGCTTTCATTGGATGTTAACCACTGGAGGTCCCTGGGTCAAATCCACCACCACTGTGTTCCCTGCTCTGCCACAATTACCATCTTAGAGGGAAAAATGACATTGAGAAGATGGTATTTTGTCATCAGGCCCCTTTATTATTTATTTATTATTTGATTTATATCCCGCCCTTCCTCCCAGAAGAAGCCCAACTTTAAGGGTTGGGAGTTGAACTGTTGGCCAACTACGCCTTACTCACTTCTCAAAGCAGTGCCCCAGGAATGCTTGCTGTGAACCAGGGATTTACATAGAGGGAAGGATTCTGCTGCAGTTGTTCTTTGAAGACGGGTGCTCCTTTGTGTATATTCTGAAATGGTTTGACTGAGTGAGAAGACTGTGTCATAGGAGCACCTGCACACCCAAGCCACCTATTTGTCTAGAAAATCCAGAACTGTCTTTAAAATAATGGAGTAATCCATAAAATATGAATTAGGTGGTTGAAGTACAGTAGGGCCCCACTCATATGGCAGGTTAGGTTCCCCCGCCAAAAAGCAAAAACTGCCAAAAATCAGATCAGCTATAGCACGGGGGTCTGAAACCTAACCTGCTGATCATGCAGGAGGAGGAGAGCGCTACAGCTGATCTTCCTCTCTTCCAGCGTGATCAGATCGAGCACAGGAGTCTGATCGCACTAGAAGAGGAGATCAGCTGTAGCGCTCTACACCTGATCTTCTCCTCCGGTGAGATCAGATCGAGCACTGATTGCGCCAGAAGAGGAGATCAGCTGTAGCGGTCTACAGCTGATCTTCCCCTCCTCCAGCGAGATCAGCTGGAGCGTGGGGAGCTCTAGTCCCCCTCCAGCTGATCGCACCACTGGCGCCATATTAGCAGAATGCTGAAAAGCAGGGCCCTACTGTAAGTAAATGTGGGCTTCAGGAGGACACATGTTGAAATCAGCTATCAGCGTCACACGTTTCTCTCTCTTTCCAAATAATCTGTCAGTTAATTCTTTGTTCTTCTGAAGGACACACCATTATTGAATCAAAATGTAACTGCTGATAGTTCAGTAGGCCAGCATGAGCTATTTATTTTTCCTCTCTTCCTTGCCCCCATCTCATTAGGGCCCAGGTGTCCAGATTTGAAACAGCCTACTTACTCGGGATTTGAAAGAGATGTCTTCAGAACCATAACAGATTACTATGACCACATGAAGGAGCCTCTTCTCACTTTCCAGTTTTTTGATCTCTTTGTTAGTGTACTAGGTAAGTTATCCCACAATCCCAGTGTCTAGCTCAGTGAACGCTGTAGAATTCCTTACCTCTGGAGACCTGTCCGCCTTTCTCTATTTTTCAGTTTTGTCGACTCTTCAGGATGTACCTCTTCACCCAGGCCTTTGAGCATTCCTGAGATTAAGGCTGCAAGCCAATACATATCTACTCAGAAGTAGGCTCCACGGGGTTCAATGGGATTTACTCCCATGTAAGTGTGTATTGGATTGCAGCCTACATCATGTTAGTCAGGCTGAGAGTACTATTGAGTCACAGAACAGTCCATGGAAATCTTTGCTAACCTCAGTGCCCTTCACATGTTTTGGATTGTATCTCCCATGAGCCCCAGTCAGCACATCCCTCCATAGGTGTTGCAATCCAAAACTTCTGGAGGGCATCAAGCTGGTCAATGGGAATGTTTTATCGTGCAGTTGTAAGCTTGATAGTTTTATAGCTGTAGGTTGTTGTCAGTCTGCAGGTTATATTTTTTGTGTTCTGTTTGTTTTAAATGCAAACCATTGTGATTTTTTAAAAATGAAACGCAATATATAAATGGATTCAATAAATAAAATCTTTGATGCTAAACTTGAATGGTTTTAGCTCTAGCTAGCCACTTAGCAATGTTCTTAAGGCTCTTTCAGAATTTTAAAGTGTTCCATCTAAGGACATCATAGATAGATCTTAATAATAATAATAATAATATCATCATCATCATCATTGTGTTCCTTTCTGTTACTGATTTTATTCTATATTGTATTTTAATCTCGTTTTGTACACCGCCCAGAGAGCTATTAGCTATGGGCGGTCTAGAAATGAAAATAAAAAAATAAATAAAATAAAAATAAATACTTAGATTTATATCCTGCCCTTCCTCCCAGTAGGAGCTCAGGGCAGCAAACAAAAGCACTAAAAACACTAAAACATCATAAAAACAGACTTTAGAATATATTGCAACAAAATATCCTTTAAAAATATTTTTTTTAAGTTTTAAAAACATCTTTAAAAAAAAGCTTTAAAAACATATTTAAAAGCAATTCCGACGCAAATTGGGATAATATCCTGAGGACTTTTGCCATATGAAATAGAAATGATGTACCCCTATCTGAAAAAGGATAGGGATACATATCTTCACTGTCTAGGATTATATGGGCTGCCTGACAGTTGCAGGGCCTTCTCCTTAGAAAGGCAGACATGGGGATGTCAGATGATACAGATAATCCTGACTGTCTTATTGACAGGGTTATTTTGCTGAGAAAGGCAATGTAAAAACACTGTTTGGTATAGTGCCTGAACAGGAAAACTCATGTGTAGGAGGCACAGAGCCGTGCATGCCACTCCCAGTGTCCTCAGCCTCACTTGCTCAATGCCCAACCTTCCCTTACTCCCTTTTGCCTGAACATGAGTTGAAGCTGCTGCGCAATCAGACCCTGTTTTATCAGGGTCCCGAAATGTGCAGAGGCTTCTACTCGTATTCAAATAAATGCCGTTAAAAGCCCCCTTCAGACCTGCCCAGCCCAGCACAGGAAGATTGGGAACTGAGTAGGCAGGGGAGTTGGGGGCAGGGTGGTGCATATGGCCCTGCTACACATGTCCAGTTAACATAATGCTTGAACAGGGCTGCAGTTGTCCATATTTCTGACACAAGTTGTTTTTACCTTGTTGAGATCTGAATATGATAAGCTATTGTGGAATGTTGAAATGATGGGTGATGTGTAAATACTATGAATACATAAATAAATTTCCTCTGGAATACAAACATGAGTCAGCTTTTCAGACTGCAGATTAAAATTACATAGGTGAGTTTGCAGGAAACAAATCAGTCCAGAGAACAGGGATTAACAAATACTCCTTTTTTTTTTAATCATTAATTTTATTCAAATTTTCCAACAAAACAAAACAAACAAACAAACAAAAAACAAATTAAACAATAAAATAAAATGTTGACTTCTGATTTGTCGCAGATCAGTTATAGGTCTATGATATATAACAAACCTGTCTCTTAATATATTACAAAATCACTTTCCTCCAGTAGTTATCTTAATTAATCATCAAATCTCATTAACATCACTTTATTCTTTCCGCAAAAAGTCAAAGAGAGGTTTCCACTCCTTGAGAAATATATCCCTCGATTTTTCTTCAAATAAACATGTCAATTAATCCATCTCATCAAGTCTACTAGGACCAATAATTTCAATAGCCATTTTTCCATTATCAGTGTTAATTCCATCTTCCAACTTCCATCCTTGCACCCATAATAATCTTGCTGTCATAGTCATATAGTAAGAGTCTGATGGGAATTTCCTTCATCACAAATATTTCCTTGCCATCAATTCTGAATGTGTTGCTGAAATATTGTTGTAAAGTCATATCTCTGTTCCTCTTTTTTACGAAATGCACTAGCACATCTCTTGAGAGTTTTTCCATTGTCACATATCTGGAATTAATTCTATAAATTTTCTCTATTTCAAGTTCCATCAAATCATTCCAGTCCAGAAATTCCATCGAAACATTGGTAGCTTTATCTCTGATATCTTCATCAATTTCTCCAGGGACAACGCCGAATTCCAAACAGTAATCTTTATCTCCAGGATCCACAAACTCCAAATATTTTTCCAGTTCCACACTTGATAAATCTGTTCCAGTCTCCAGGACTTGCATCCTCCCTTCAATTTTTGCCATAAAGTCCAAATCTTTTTCCAATTCCACATTTGATATATCTGATCCAATCTCCAGAATTTGCTCCTTCCCTTTAATTTCTTTTTCATATTCTATTGCTTGTCCATCTGCTTCTTTTCTCATATAATCCTTTATTTCTTTCAACTCCTGTTTCACTTTACCAAATTCAGTTGCCATCTCTTGTCTACTCTGTCCCAGTTCTTGTTTCGTTATCTTAATCTCATCCATTATCTTCTGAAACATATCCAGAGGGGAAAACCCTTCCAGGGGTACATCCAGGGTCTCTGCCACTTCTTTGATTGTCATTCTTAAAGCCGAAAAAAAAAAACCCTTCAAATTTCCAATATAGCCACAATTCCCAAGCAAAAAGTAATTTGCTTCTTTTTCCAGTAATAAGGGAGTTAATATTCCAGGCCTGTTGACATCTGGCCAGCACAGTTCTTATCTCCCGCACGTCCAAGAATGCAAAACAAATGTGGTTCACAACGCCGAACAATTAGTAACATACACGAACAGCAGATTCGTCTAAAGAAAGTAGTCCAAGAAAAAGTAGTCCCAGACATATATCAATCAAATAATCATCTAAATCAGATTTTCTCTTTGGATAAGTTGCCCCTCATACGTTTTAATCTTTATAGTTTCCAAATTCAGGCCTGCTTTTTGCCATAAAAAATAAGATAAGCTTTTTAAATTTTCTTTCCTCCTCCTTAATTCCTTGTATAAAAGAGAGAAGTGTAACTCACCCAGGTATCTTAATTGCTGATTCTTAAACAAATCCCTTTTACTGTAGTAATTTAAGCCAAATGATAAGATTAGACAGAAGAAAGCTCGCCCGTTGTGGATTGTTTAAAAGAAAAAATGTCTCGCTTTTTTTCAGCCCAGCTTGCTGGAAGTCCTAACTCCGTCCTCGGCTGCTAGGTATGCCTTCCTTTCCCAGGGAATTCCTGATCAATTCCAGCCACCGACAGCCCAACGAAGTTTCTGTGGATAATCTATTCGGTTCACCCTTGCCTGGGAGAACATTTCCACCAGTCAAAGTTCCCTTTTGACTGATTTTAAACTGAAAGAAGCTTCCTCTGAGACAGAGCTCTCTCAGAGGCAGCCACAGGCGGAGCAATCTTCCGGGAAGTCCGGATTAACAAATACTCCTAATTAGCTTGTTCTTGAGCAAGAAATGAACACATCCTGGGTTGACCAAGTCATATTTTAAATTAAAAAAAGAATTTCCATTTCATTGATTCCTTCAGTGTCATTTTATTTGAGTCCTGCTTTTCATTCCAAAAGGGAAGCACAGGGTGGCTGACATTGTACAAAACAAATTCAATAGCAAAAGGCAGACAATATAAACCTTTATTTAATTAAAACACATCTATATAGCCTCCCATATCACGTCTGTGTACAACAGTATTAAACTGCATGTCAAGACATTAAACTACAAGAAGAAAATGCAACTGAAAAACTAGGGCACAGTTAAAATAAAATATAAAATAAAATTATAATACACTGAGATCTCAGGCTCCCCATCTGACCCGTGTTACTCTTCCCTAGACCATTCCCCCTCCCCAGGCCATGCCCCTCATTGACTGTGCTCCACACTCTACAAGCGTTCTTGCTTGGCTGGAATGTGTTTTTTGAGTTGGCTAGACCTGCAAGTGTAATAAGTCAGAGCTTCAGTTTCATTTATTGCTTGTATCCTGATTTTCTGGCTCAAGGGAAGCTCAAAGCTAAAGAAATAGAAAACAACAACCCAATTAATATTTAAATAAAATAGTTAAATAAATAAATACTGATTTAAACAAATAAATATTTGTTTATTTAAACATTTATGAACCACACTTTCAGAGGAAATGCGGCAAGGCAGTGTACAAAATAAAAACAAAAAACAACAGTAATAACATTAGCAAAAGCATCGGTAACATGTCAGTCAAAACTGGTTGGTGAAAAACGACGACTTACATGAACCATACAGTTTTTAAAAGACATCTAAAAGAAAGCAGGGAAGACTTTATTGGCAAGGAGTCCCATAGGGCAAGGGCTGCCATACTAAAGGCTCAGTTCCTGGTGAAGGCCGATGGAACTTCAAGGTCATGGGGGAACCACCAAAAGTGCCTCATCCGAAGACCTCAGCAATCGAGCTGGAGTGTAAGAAATCAAGTGGTCATTAAGGTACTTTGGTCTCAAGTTTTTTAGAGTTGTGTGAATTAAGAAAAGAACCTTTGAGACCCCCAATGTCCCTGGAAACACTGCCAGTGCCCACCAATTGGGGACTGTGCTGCCAACACCACCCACATGCCATTCAGGAACAGAGTCTGTGCAGAGAAGGAGATTTCTTGCTCCAGGTCTCAGGCTGGTATAAAGTTGCTTGGGGAAGGACTGTAGCTCAGTGGTAGGGCATCTGCCCTGCATGCAGAAGATTGCAGGTTCAATCCCCTGCATCTCCAGGTAGAGCCAGGAGTGTCCCCTGCCTGAAACGCTGGACAGACACTGCCAGTCAGAGTTCACTGTACTGAGCTAGATTGACCAGTGGCCTGACCTCAGTGTAAGGCAGCTTCCTATATTCCTATGCTCTGTTGATGCGTGCATGGGCATGGATTGAAGGGTTATAGGTTACAGCTTAGGTGTGCTCCTCCTCTGTCCCACCCACGACTCCACCCCAATTTGGCTGTTCCAATGGTGTATCTTCACTGACACAGTGGCTCAACCTGTGGGATGTTCTGCCAGCATATTGGAGTTGTTGTTGTTGTTGTTGTTGTTGTTATTTATTACATTTGTATACCACCCCATAGCCAAAGCTCTCTGGGCGGTTTACAACAATTAAAAACAAATATACAAATTTAAAAACACTTCAAAAAAAACAATTTAAAGACACATGCTAAAATGTGTGGGAGGAGAGGAAAGTTTTGACCTGGCGCCGAAAAGATAACAGTGTTGGCACCAGGTGCACCCCGTCAGGAAGATCATTCCATAATTTGGGGGCCACCACTGAGAAAGCCCTCTCCCTTGTTGCCATCCTCAGAGCTTCCCTCGGAGTAGGCACCTGGAGAAGGGCCTTTAATGTTGAGCTTAGTGTACGGGTGGGTTCCTGTCGGGAGAGACGTTCCATCAGGTATTGTGGTCCCAAGCAGTGTAAGGCTTTATCGGTTGAAACCAGCACTTACCTGACTTCTCAGGTGTACCCCTCCATTGGCATAATTCCTGTATAGAAATGCACCTTGGATAAACTCAGACAAAATTTGTTACTGGAATATTGTTTTCCTGAAACCCTAGAAGTCGACTGCATCCTAACTATTTCTCTGCAAGTTACAAAAAGATGCAGCTGTTAAAAACAAAGATGCCAGGGCTCTGTTAGGAAGAAGGGTGGGAAACAAATTTAATAAATAAATTAATACATGCATACAAGAGCTTCAAGGTGATTGCCATTCTTGAATAGTAACATTTAGTATCTCATCAGGCTCCTACTGGAAGGGCGGATATAAATCTAACCCTAACCCTAATCTAACCCTAACCCTAAATCTAATAAATAATAGTAAATTTTGAAAATACCATTTTATGATGATACGGGGACTGAATCATTTCATGGTGACATTATAAAACTTGTTTTGCTGTTGTCATTGCCTTTGTAGTGGCACATTTGTTTGGAAGTTCTAACTCAGCCCTGTGGTTGAACGTTGATGGATGGATTTGTCATAATTAGTGCATGGGCAACACTTTTGCCCTGTGCAGGAAGCCAACACCTGGCACACCTGGGATCTGGGTATCCTGTTACTCATGGAATATGTGCAACTGTTGCTAATTATGCTTGCAAATGGCTGGAGCAGTCACAACCACTCTTGTCCAGGAAAGGGGTACTCCAAGCTCAGACCCATCACAGCAACATGGTCATTTCTTGCACAGGCTATGGTTGTTCAGTATATAGAGCTGGGATGAGGAACTAGATCATTCTGTCTACAAGTGTTTATGAGTTAGACACCTTATGATGTCTGACTTTATTTCACCTGCAATTAGAGCACAGTTTGTCTTTCACTCTCTGTCAGTTACAACATTTAGGGGTTGAAATAAAAATAAGATGTATAAAGCATACATACATGTGCAAATTGTACATATAATTTTGCTTTTGATGGTTAGTTTGCTGGCTTGTTGGCATCTCATTTAGGCCGAAATTAACTTCTCCCTTTATATAGCTGATTTAGATCTATTGAAATACTATACCTGAAAGCCTGTTGGAAAGGAGTTTGACTGTAGCGTTGCATGACTTAGAACAGGATGTTAAATGTACTTGCATTAGCATCTTGAAAATTCTTCACGGTAATTTTTTTTTTTTTTTGGTATAGTACCTTCTCTGTATAAAGAACAGGTCTGACAGGTTCCTACCCTGAAAGGGGACTACAGTCTAAAACAGGTGCAGGAAAACATCAAAGGAAGGGGCAGGGGGAATGAAGGCAGGGATAGGCAGGGGAAGAATATGTGCTTACTTCAGTTACGCTTACCTGTGGCTTGGTCTCGGTGGGGACAAGGGAAATGGCACAAAGTCTTCCCAGAGAATGATGATTTTTGAATAAAAGCTTAAAGAAAATAAGACAGGTAAATAAAAAGACCTCCCAAATATTCTGAGGACAGAGCAAGTGGCGGGTCAAAAAAATGTGTTTATTTTTAACATTTATAAATAGCTTAATGTTTTTTTAAAAAAACTAAGCAATGTATAACATAAAAACAGTAAACAATATCATTAAAGCATAACTACAACATTAAAACAGCAGTATAAAAGCATATTAAAAACATGGATCCAGGGAATTTATGGAGATAAAAACAGGGCCCAGTCTTATGGGTTAGGGAAAGCCTGGACAAAAATATATGCATTTGCAAGATGTCTGATATTATATGCACCCATGTAATTTGATTTCTTCCCAGTGCTTCTGCAGTAAATCTCAGTTGCACATGTTCTTCTGACAGACTTTGGCTGGGAGTAGATGCAGTGCTAGGCACTGGGGAACATTTTGGGACAAGCCGGGCCTGTACAAAAGGGACGGGCTCCACTTGAACCAGAATGGAACCAGACTGCTGGCACTTAAAATTAAAAAGGTAGCAGAGCAGCTTTTAAACTGACTGAGGGGGGAAACCCGACAGGAGCTGAGAAAGGTCCGGTTCGGAATAAACCTCCCCCCTGGGATAAAAACCAAAGAAATGATGAAATTTTAAAAGGGGTAGGCCTAGAAGTAGGCATTGTGAGAGCAGGGGCACAGGATATAAACTCAGAAGAGCAAAATTACCACAGGCCTAACCACAAGTGCCAAAGACACTTGAAGAGAGACACTGCTTACAAGTGCCTGTACGCTAATGCTAGGAGCCTGCGAACCAAGATGGGAGAACTGGAGTGCTTGGTCTTAGAGGAGAGCATTGATATAGTGAGCATAACCGAGACCTGGTGGAATGGAGAAAACCAGTGGGATACAGTTATCCCTGGATATAAAGTATATCGGAAGGACAGGGAAGGACGTATTGGTGGCGGAGTTGCTCTATACGTGAAAGAAGGCATTGAATCCAGCAAGCTCGAAACCCCAAAAGAGGCAGACTCCTCCACAGAATCGTTGTGGGTGGTGATACCATGCCCCAGGAGGGACTTAATACTGGGAACGATCTATCGTCCCCCTGATCAAAATGCTCAGGGAGATCTGGAGATGAGATATGAAATTGAGGAAGCATCCAAACTAGGAAATGTGGTAGTAATGGGTGACTTCAACTACCCGGACATAGACTGGCTGCATATGTGTTCCAGTCACGACAAAGAAGCAAAGTTTCTAGATATTCTAAATGACTATTCCCTAGACCAGTTGGTCATGGAACCGACCAGAGGGACGGCAACCCTGGACTTAATCCTCAGTGGGGACCGGGACCTGGTGCAAGATGTAAGTGTTGTTGAACCGATTGGGAGCAGTGACCACAGTGCTATTAAATTAAACATACATGTAACTGGCCAATTGCCAAGAAAATCCAACACGGTCACATTTGACTTCAAAAGAGGAAACTTCACAAAAATGAGGGGATTGGTAAAAAGAAAGCTGAAAAACAAAGTCCAGAGGGTCACATCACTCGAAAATGCTTGGAAGTTGTTTCAAAACACTATATTAGAAGCTCAACTGGAGTGCATACCGCAGATCAGAAAAGGTACCGCCAGGGCCAAGAAGATGCCAGCATGGTTAACGAGCAAAGTCAAGGAAGCTCTTAGAGGCAAAAAGTCTTCCTTCAAAAAATGGAAGTCTTGTCCAAATGAAGAAAATAAAAAAGAACACAAACTCTGGCAAAAGAAATGCAAGAAGACAATAAGGGATGCTAAAAAAGAATTTGAGGAGCACATTGCTAAGAACATAAAAACCAACAACAAAAAATTCTATGAATACATTCAAAGCAGGAGACCATCTAGGGAGACGATTGGACCCTTGGATGATAAGGGAGTCAAAGATGTACTAAAGAACGATAAGGAGATTGCAGAGAAGCTAAATGAATTCTTTGCATCTGTCTTCACAGTGGAAGATATAGGGCAGATCCCTGAACCTGAACTAACATTTGCAGGAAGGGATTCTGAGGAACTGAGACAAATAGTGGTAACGAGAGAGGAAGTTCTAAGCTTAATGGACAATATAAAAACTGACAAATCACCGGGCCCGGATGGCATCCACCCGAGAGTTCTCAAAGAACTCAAATGTGAAATTGCTGATCTGCTAACTAAAATATGTAACTTGTCCCTTGGGTCCTCCTCCGTGCCTGAGGACTGGAAAGTGGCAAATGTAACACCAATCTTCAAAAAGGGATCCAGAGGGGATCCCGGAAATTACAGGCCAGTTAGCTTAACTTCTGTCCCTGGAAAACTGGTAGAAAGTATTATTAAAGCTAGATTAACTAAGCACATAGAAGAACAAGCCTTGCTGAAGCAGAGCCAGCATGGCTTCTGCAAGGGAAAGTCCTGTCTCAGTAACCTATTAGAATTCTTTGAGAGTGTCAACAAGCATATAGATAGAGGTGATCCAGTGGACATAGTGTACTTAGACTTTCAAAAAGCGTTTGACAAGGTACCTCACCAAAGGCTTCTGAGGAAGCTTAGCAGTCATGGAATAAGAGGAGAGGTCCTCTTGTGGATAAGAAATTTGTTAAGAAGCAGAAGGCAGAGAGTAGGAATAAACGGACAGTTCTCCCAATGGAGGGCTGTAGAATGTGGAGTCCCTCAAGGATCGGTATTGGGACCTGTACTTTTCAACTTGTTCATTAATGACCTAGAATTAGGAGTGAGCAGTGAAGTGGCCAAGTTTGCTGACGACACTAAGTTGTTCAGGGTTGTTAAAACAAAAAGGGATTGCGAAGAGCTCCAAAAAAAACCTCTCCAAACTGAGTGAATGGGCAGAAAAATGGCAAATGCAATTCAATATAAACAAGTGTAAAATTATGCATATTGGAGCAAAAAATCTTAATTTCACATATACGCTCATGGGGTCTGAACTGGCGGTGACCGACCAGGAGAGAGACCTCGGGGTTGTAGTGGACAGCACGATGAAAATGTCGACCCAGTGTGCGGCAGCTGTGAAAAAGGCAAATCCATGCTAGCAATAATTAGGAAAGGTATTGAAAATAAAACAGCCGATATCATAATGCCATTGTATAAATCTATGGTGCGGCCGCATTTGGAATACTGTGTACAGTTCTGGTCGCCTCATCTCAAAAAGGATATTCTAGAGTTGGAAAAGGTTCAGAAGAGGGCAACCAGAATGATCAAGGGGATGGAGCGACTCCCTTACGAGGAAAGGTTGCAGCATTTGGGGCTTTTTAGTTTAGAGAAAAGGCGGGTCAGAGGAGACATGATAGAAGTGTATAAAATTATGCATGGCATTGAGAAAGTGGATAGAGAAAAGTTCTTCTCCCTCTCTCATAATACTAGAACTCGTGGACATTCAAAGAAGCTGAATGTTGGAAGATTCAGGACAGACAAAAGGAAGTACTTCTTTACTCAGCGCATAGTTAAACTATGGAATTTGCTCCCACAAGATGCAGTAATGGCCACCAGCTTGGATGGCTTTAAAAGAAGATTAGACAAATTCATGGAGGACAGGGCTATCAATGGCTACTAGCTGTGATGGCTGTGCTCTGCCACCCTAGTCAGAGGCAGCATGCTTCTGAAAACCAGTTGCCGGAAGCCTCAGGAGGGGAGAGTGTTCTTGCACTCGGGTCCTGCTTGCGGGCTTCCCCCAGGCACTTGGTTGGCCACTGTGAGAACAGGATGCTGGACTAGATGGGCCACTGGCCTGATCCAGCAGGCTCTTCTTATGTTCTTATGTTCTTATGCTACTGACCTCTTACCATGGTTATGAGATTGGGAGCAGGCTTTAGACTCAAATGTTCCTTCCTTCTCTTCTCCTTAGCTCAGTGGTACAAATTCCTGGTCTCTGCTGACCAAAGAATAGCGTAGGCACATATGTAAGTGGTTAAGCCTGACAAGGGAATGATGGAGAAGCCCATGTGAGCCCATGGCCTAATAACTATGGGTAAGAGATTGGCAGCAGTATGTCTGGTGTTTGCTACAACTCTATGAGAACACAACTGAGCTTGAAGTTGCCTGAAGTTCAGCATAATTATTTTTTTTTGTTAATCGCTTTTATGATATCCTTGCAGTGAAACAGATGCACATGCAAGGGTGCACATTCAAACCAGATTCCCCAGTTTTTTTCAGTAGCCTAGGGCAGCTCTGTATGCATGGCCAGTCCAAATATGGGAGCCCTTTACTATCTAATAGAGAGCGTTTGAAGACCAGACTGAAAATCTTATATACCAGTGCTTTGAACTCTTTAGAGGAATTAATTCAACCAATCGTTCTAATTTCTGATGATTGTACTATTGATCCTAACTCCTACATGGAGATGATGAAGACCAAGGAATAAACACTGCTAAAATTATCCTTTTACTTCCACACTGACAGATCCAATAGCATTTTGTTCCTTTTTAGTATCAGTAGGAAAGGGAAAGTGTGACCATTTCAAGATGCTGTTTTAAAAATATTAAACTGTAGTATGTAGCTGGTGGTTAAGTTTCTATTTTTCCTCCAGTTATAAAAAATTATTGTCATTCTTTTATGGCAATTATTACTTTGTCAACATAACAAAATCTTTATGCTGTATATCGTCCAGCAACTTATGCAATTTTCCAGCTCATTTCAGTGGGATGCCAGAATACAAATGTGCAGAACTAAAGCCATAGTTTGTTCTTGCAAATCTTCTCTAGTATTATACTTCCTACAAGTCCCAAGAGGGAAACTCACAGACAGAGCTACAATCCCTCTGGTGACAGTAGCACTTGAACGTGTGTCTGCAGAAGCCCTGTTTGGGGGTTCTAACGAATTCCCCACTTAATCAGAACCACAGGAGGGAGAGCAGGAAGAAGCATACTAGCTCCACCTTCCCTGACACAAGGTCTGCTGCCACCCTTGTCACCCCTCTGCAAGTTGCAGGCAAACGTCTGCAGCTGGGAGCTTGCTCTATTTATGTTGACTCCCTGTGTGATTTAGAACCCTGGAAGATCAGGCTTCTGTTTTTGCATTGGGGAGCCTATGCAAGTGGTAGAGCACTTGCCTTGCATGCAGAAGGTCCCCGTTTAATCCCTGGCGTCTCCAGGCAGGGCTAGGAAATGCTCTTGCCTCAAACCCTGGTGATCTGCTGCCCATAGGAGTAGACAGTACTGATCTGGATGGACCAATGGTCTGACTTGGTAAAAGGCAGCTTCCTTGATTTTTATATCTTCACTTCAGAACTTGTCCTCCTGGAGGGTTGCAGAGACAGGGAGGTGGAGCTAGCATGCTGGTCTCCACTCTCCCTCATCACATAATGGATTAGGATGCCTGAAATATTTTATTCGTCTATTTATTTATTACATTTGTATCCCACCTTTCCTCTAAGGAACTCAAGTTGGCATACATGGTTCTTACCCCTTGCCGTTTTATCCTTGCAACAACCTGTGAGGTAGGTTAGACTGTAACTAGGCCAAGGTCTCCCGATGAACTTCATGGCTGAATGGAATTTGAATTCTGGTCTTCCAGACATTCCTCCCCATTTTTTCCTCACAACAACCTTGTGAGGTGTGTTAGGCTCAGAGACTGTGACTGAACAAGGTCACCTAGTGCCATGCTCTTCAACCCTGTGTCCCCAGATGTTGTTACACTACAACTCCCTTCATCCCCAGACAGCATGGCAATGGTCAGGGATGATGGGAGTTGTAGTTCATCAACATCTGGGTACCCAGGGTGAAAGAACACTAACCTAGTGAACTTCATGGCTGACCAGGGATTTGAACCCTGGTCTCCCAGGTCCTAGTCCAACATGTTATCCTCTACTAGGGGTGCTTCTGCCACACAGTGTTCAGAATGTCAGTAGATGTTTTGGCCCACTAGGAGGGTAAATTATACTTCTCTCTTGCAAAAGAAACTATGAGAATTGCCCAACATTGAACTATGCTCTCCTTTAATATGCTTTGACCCAGGTCTCCTACAGAAAGAGAAACTGGCCGTTGAAGCATTGCAAATATGCTGTCTTCTTCTGCCACCGGCAAATCGCCGAAAGCTACAGCTGCTAATGACTCTGTTGGCCAGGATCAGCTCAAATAAGGATCTGCCGCTTCTCTCTGATGCAGTTGGGACAAGAACGCTGGTGGGTGTCTGCTGGGAACCAAGATACCTCATCAGGCTTGTGAAATCATTTTAGAATTGCTTTGGGGGAAAGGCTGTCCTTAGTTACAAACTGTGACTCACTTTCTAAGAGAGCAGCATTCCGTTTAATAGAGGGTGTGTTTTGGAAGGCTTCCCTCTCTCTGCCTTCATAACTTGAATGTAAATTTCCAGGTTGCAATCTGGAAACTGATGTTTGATCTTTGTAATCCCGTGATAAAGCTGACAAGAGTAAGCATCCTCCCACCTGTTTCCCACCTCTACCTTTTTGTCTGTCTGTCTGTCTCTTGCTACATTACCTGCTGTACAGCGTGCCTGGAGTCCTGTCTGCTGCAGGGGGTGGGAGTGGATGAAAGGTTGTCATGGGGTGGGCAGAATGGGTGGGGGACATTGCTGAACCGTGTGACGTCCTTCCCTGGTTCTCCCTGTCAGGTTCCCACCTGCTTGTGGCTACTGCCTTTCACTAGGCACCACCAGGGATACCACCAGTCCGGACCGTCCTTTATATGGTTTCTCACTCCGCTCTAGCACAGATCTCACTAGATCCCCCTGCTAGACAGCACCACCAGTCACGTCCTATAACCAATACTCCCAGAGACTTTGCCTGAGTCTCTCTCTAGCTGGTTACTTTTGTTTTTTTTTTATAATGATTTTTATTATTCAAATTTTCATAAAGTGAACACAACAAAATCAAACAACAAAAACAATACAACAAAAATAAAAAAAGAACTTGACTTCCGATTTGTTACAGATCAGCTATAAGTATATAATATATATCGAACCTGTCCCCTAAAACATACAAAATTCACTTTTTTCCATAGTCTATCTTAATTAATCATCAAATCCCATTATCATCATTTCATTTTTTTCTTTCAACAAAAAGTCCAAAAGAGGCTTCCATTCCTTAAGAAATGTATCTGTCGTTTTTTCTCTGAGAAGGCATGTCAATTTGTCCATCTCAACTAAGTCCATTAATTTCAATAGCCATTCTTCCATTGTTTGTATTGATTCCATTTTCCACTTTTGTGCATATAATAATCTTGCTGCCATAATCATATATAATATTATTCTTCCATATTTCTTTTCCTTTTGTTTGTCCATAAAACCCAATAAAAAAAATCCTGGCTTTGACTGAATATTTATCTTTAAAAATTTTTGCATCATCCTACCTATCTGTGCCCAAAATAATTTTGCCTGTTTGCACGACCACCACATATGATAAAAAGATCCTTCTTGTTGTTTACATTTCCAACATACATTAGAAACATTACTATACATTTTTGACAACTTTTCTGGAGTCATGTACCAACGATACATCATTTTATAAAAATTTTCTTTAAGATTATAGCATAATGTAAATTTCAAACCTTTTTTCCACATATTTTCCCATTGATCCATTTGTATATTATAACCAAAAATTTTTGCCCACTTGACCATACGCTCTTTTACTTGTTCTTCTTCCATGTCCATTTTCAATAAAAATTTATACATTTTTGCAATTATACATTCATCATTTGTACACAAACCTATTTCAAAATCAGATTTATTTATTTCAAACCCATACATTTTCTTATCCATTTTGTATCTTTCTAACAATTGTAAATAGGCAAACCATTGAGAACTATATCCTTTCTTTATTAATTGTTCTCTCTCTTTCATTATATGTTCTCCATGCACATTTTCTAATAGTTCTTGATAAGTTAACCATTTCTCTTTTCCAGCCATTTCTCTTCTATAAAATGCTTCTTGACTTGAAACACATAGTGGTATTTTCGAAAAAAACCTTGTTTTGTATTTATTCCATATTTTCAACAAAGGACGTCTTATAAAATGATTATTAAAATCCACATTAACTTTTACTTTATCATACTATAGATATCCATGCCATCCCCACTTCAGGTTGTGACCCTCCAAATCCAATAATCTTTTGTTCCTCAATACAATCCATTCCTTTATCCAGACTAAGCAACAAGCAGCAAAATAAAGTCTCAAATTAGGTAATCCCAGTCCTCCTCTTTCTTTGGCGTCTTGTAATAATTTAAATTTAATTCTTGGTTTTTTCCCCTGCCAAACAAATTTAGAAATATCTTTTTGCCATTGTTTAAAAGGTAAATCAGAGGATATTACAGGTATTGTTTGAAATAGAAACATCATTCTCGGCAATACATTCATTTTTATTACAGATATTCTACCCATTAATGACAACTGTAATTTATCCCATTTTAACAAATCTTTCGTAATCTCTGTCCATAATTTTTCATAATTATTATGAAACAACTTTGAATTTTTATTAGTCATAATAATACCTAAATATTTCACCTTTTCTTCTATTTTAAAATCTGTCTTCTCCATTAACTCTTTTTGATCCCTTAAAGATTAATTTTTCACCAACATCTTTGTTTTTTGGTTGTTAATCTGCTAATGGTCCAAATTCTTTTAACTTATCCATCAATACTTTGATTCCTTCCAAGGGATTTTCTAATACAATTATCAAGTCGTCAGCAAATGCTCTCAGTTTATATTCCTCTTTTTTATCTTTATTCCCGAAATTCTTTTGTCATGCCTTATGTCTCTAAGCAGCACTTCTAGAACCAAAATAAATAAAAGAGGGGACAGTGGACATCCCTGTCTTGTACCCTTTTGTATTTCACATGAGTCCGTTAAATCCCCATTGACAATTATCTGTGCCTTCTGTGATGTATAAATCGATCTGATCCATTTTATAAAATTATCTCCAAAGTCCATTTGCTCTAGAACCTTAAACATAAATTTCCAATTCAAATTATCAAATGCTTTCTCAGCATCCAAGAAAATCAAAGCTGCTTGTATGTCATTTCGTTGTTCTAGATATTCCAACACATTCAAAACATTCCTGACGTTATCACGTAATTGTCTTTTAGGTAAAAACCCCGCTTGATCTTCCTGAATAAATTGTTGCAATATTATTTTCATTCTTTCAGCCAAAATCATTGTAAAAATTTTGTAGTCATTATTCAATAAGGATATTGGCCGATAATTTTTTGTTTTGGTTAGATCCTGCTCCTCTTTAGGTATTAATGTTATATTGGCATTTTTCCAACTATCCGGTATCTTCCCCTCTTGCAAAATAGAATTCATTGTATACTGTAAAGGTAATAAGAGTTCCTCCTCCAAACATTTGTAATACATTGCTGATAGTCCATCCGGTCCTGGCGCCTTTCCTAATTTAATTTTACTTATAGCCTCAGATATTTCTCTTGACGTAATAGGACCATTAATAGCTTGTCTCTGAAAATCTGTAATTTTAGGCAAATTCTGTTTAGATATATACTCTTCTATTTTTTCAGAGGGAATTTCCTGACACTTGTACAAAGTTGAATAATATTGATGAAAAACCCTTTGGATTTTTACATTGTCTGTCAACATCTCATCTCCTTCTTGTATCTTTAAAATAAGATTTTTTTGTTGTTCTTTTCTTAATCTATATGCTAGCAATTTCCCCGGTTTATTTGCAAATTCAAAAGTCCTTTGTTTGGCAAAGTTTAATTTCCTTTCAATTTCTCTAACTGTCAACATTGACACTTGTTTCTGTAACATTTTAATTTGATTTACAGTAGAAGCTTTAGTTGGATTCTTTTTCAATTCTTCCTCTTTTTGTTTTATTTCTTCCAAGATTAATTGCATTTTCTGTTGTTTCTTCTTTTTTAATTCAGAATTACATTTAATAAAATATCCCCTCATAAATGCTTTACTTGTATCCCAAACAATATTTTCATCTGTTCCTTTTTGTAAATTGTGTTCAAAAAACTCTTTTAATTTCTTCTTACATTCCTGCACTATTTTATCGTTCTGTAATATAGATTCATTTAGTCTCCCTCTAAATCCAAGATTTTTTTTTTTTTAAAGTCAATATCACTGGATTGTGATCCGAAAAAGTTTTTGGTAATACATCGATCTTGGAAATGTCTTTCACTAAATTTTTAGACATCCAAATCATATCAATCCTCGAAAATGTTTTGTGTCTTTCTGAAAAGTAAGTAAATTCCTTTGCATTGTCATTTATATATCTCCCAGCATCCACCAATTCTAAATTTTCCATCAATTTGAAGCAGATCTTCGGCAATTTGCCCTGTGTCTCTTTAATATTTTTCTCAGAAAGTCTATCCATTTTTGGTGAAATTACCCCATTCCAATCACCCATGACACACCAATGATCATATGCAAACTCTGATAATTTTTCCATAAGTCCAGTATAAAACCTTGTTTTATCTTCATTGGGGGCATAAATGCCCACTATCAAAATTTTTGTACCCTGTATGGTGATTTCAACTCCCACAAATCTACCACTATCATCCAATAATATCAATTTAGGAGACAATTGTGAGTTAATATAAAGAACAACACCATTTTTTTTTTTGGATCCTGCCGAAATAAATTCTTCACCCAAATTTTTACAGATTAAATATTTAGAATCTTTCTTCTTAATATGAGTTTCTTGTAAACAAATTATATCCAATTTTAATTTTTTCAAATAATGAAATACTTTCTTTCTCTTCTGCGACGAATTAGCTCCATTTATATTCCAAGTTAGATATTTGTAATCCATTTTTAAGCATGTATTTTAGAAAAGTCTGTACCTGTTGCTCCCTTTAATTCATCATCAACCTTTTCTTCCTCTACCTGTTTCTGTTGACTTTGTTTCCCAGGAATTATGTCCATGTCTTTGAGTTTATCTTCTTCCATGTCTTTTGAAGCTTTTCTCAAGAAATCCCTTGCTTTTTGAACAGTATTTAATCGATACTTCTGTTGTCTAAATGTAAAAATCACTCCCTCTGGAACATCCCATCTAAATTGAATTTTACATTGTTTGAGCTTTTCTGTGAAGAAAGCGTATTCTTTTCTCTTACGTAGAAGTCTAATTGGAATTTCCTTCATCACCAGTATTTCTTTACCGTCAATTTTGAAGACATTGTTAAAATGATGTTGCAAAACCATATCTCTGGTCCTCTTTTTTAAAAAATAAACAAGTACATCTCTTGGGATTTTTTTCATTGTTGCATATCTGGAATTAATTCTATAAACTTTATCTATTTCAAATTCCATCCGATCTTCATCCCAGTCCAAGGATTTTACCAAGGCATTAACAATTTTCTCTCTGATATCTTCACCTGTTTCCTCAGGAATTGCACGGAATCTCAAGCAATGTTCTTTATCTCTAAGTTCCATGGCAGCAATATAGTCCAAATTTTTTCCCAATTCCACATTTGTAATATCTATTCTATTCTCTAAGGTTTGCACCTTATCTTTAACATTTTTTACATCCTGTGGTAGTTGCCCAATGTTATTTTTAATCTCACCCACTTCTGTTTTGATATGATCTTGTAAATCTTTAAAATCCTTTTTCATATTGCGAAATTCATCTTTAAATTGTTGTCTGTCCTGTTTCATCTCTTGTTTCATCTCTTGTTTAAAATCATTAATCCCCTCCATAATTTTCTGGAACATGTCTATCCCTTCCTGTGTATCAGTTGAACCTCTTCGCTCTAAAACTTTGGCTGCTTTCCTGGTTGTCATTCTTGAAAAAAAAAACACCTTTTCTATTATTAGCCAATGTTCCCAAACTTAGAGGCAAACTGTTTCTTTTTTCCCCCCAGCAACAAAAGAGTTAATATTCCAGGCCTGTTAATATGATCTAACCAGCACGGTTCTTATCTCCAGCACGTTCAGGAATGTAAAACAAATCCAGTTCTCAGCATCCAGCAGTTAGTAACATACACGAACAGCAGATTCGTTCAAAAAAAAATAATCCAAAATAAAAAGGAATAAAAAATAGTCTCAGATATATTTCCTTCAAATAATCAAATCATCTTATCTAATAGGTTGCCTCTCATCCATTTTAATCTTTGTAATTCCAAATTTAGCCAGCTTTTTGTCATAAAAAAATAAAACAAGTTCTTTGAATTGCTCCCTTCTTCCTTAACTTTATATAAAGAGGAAAAAAGTGTGACTCACCCAAGTTTCTGAGTTGCTGATTCGTAAACAAGTCTCTTTTATGGTAGTAATTTAAGTCAAATGATAAGATTTAGACAGAAGGAGGCTAGCTCATTAAAAACGTTTTTTTAAAAGAAAAAAACACGTCTCGCTTATTTTCAGCACAGCTTGTTGGAAATCCAGACCGTCTTCCGCTGCTAGATATGCCTTCTTATCTCAGGGGATTCCTGATCAAATCCAGCCATCTACAGCTCAACGAAGTTTCGTGGATAATCTTCGGTTCCCCTTTATCTTAGGAACATTTACGCCAGTCAAAGATTCCTCTTGACTGACTTTTAACTGAAAAAAGCTTCCTCTGAGACAGAGCTCCCTCAGAGACAACCACCAGCCAGCACTCCTTCCGGGATAGCTGGTTACTTTTGTGACTGCGTGCTTATGCTGTTCCCAACCCCCTTGTATATTTATAGATAACGCATACAACTCTGGGTTGCTCTGGATACTTGAATTGTTATTATTCCTCCCTTCACCGCTGCCACCATTAGATACTGTTTCTGTTCAGCCTTGGTAGTTACCTTGCCCTCCCTTCTGGTATGTATATCCCCCAGCCAAGGATCAGGCCTTTGGTAAACCAAATACGTATTTATTAAAGATCAGAAAAAACAAGATTAGTTTTAGAATGTTTCACAAGCGTATGGTTTCATCTATTCCTGTTTTGTACTTGACTTATTATTAATCAGAACGCCAACTCCCTCTTTCTCCACACTCCTGACCTCCACCCTCAAACACCTCTTTCTCCACACTCCCAACATCCACCCTCAAACACCTCTTTCTCCACACTCCCAACATCCACCCAGATTCAACTGTCATTCTTCCATTTATACTCTCAGCCATTCAAACGCTCAGCCAATCATCCAGCATTCTACTGCTCATGTACTCCCCCCTCCTCTTTCACTCCACTTACCATATGTCTTCTATATAAACAGCACTTACCATATTTACACTATAAGCAGGAACATCACAAACCTCTCCTGCTTCATTGGGTAATTCTACTAACTCTCATTCTCAGGTTGCAATCTGGCTTTCAGCATAGGCTTGTCCCCTTAAGGAAACCACATTTTTCAGCTTCTGTATTGTTCGTGGCTAGGAGAGCGAGGGTTGACATTTTGGGAAGCAGGTTCTCAGTGGCACCAGCATTGTGCAAAAGTGCCCAACCAGCTTTAGGGATGATGGTGGTGGATCTTGTAATCCCATGATGGGCAGAAGGCCGATCAGGATCTACTCCTAGATCTCTGGTTAATGTATAGTAGATCAGGAAGGATTTCTGACTCTAAAGGGTTGCATCCAGTGCTAGCCCTACTCAGAGTAGACCCATTGAAATTAATAAACATGACTAGCTTATTAATTTCAATGGGTCTACTCTGACTAGGACTTAACATTTAACAAAATGACTCCCCTAAAGTGCTGCTAAAGTGCTCAAATAATGACTGCTAAAGTGAAGAAAACTTGGGGATAGTGAGGAATGGATTTGTCTACTGAAGATCTGCGAGCTAAGCTGAGTCTTGGAACTTAAAACAAATCCCAGCTCTCAGCAGCTACTCAGAGACACCTGTTCTTTAATGCAAAGTATACATCTTTTGCACCTGGCTCCTGTTGGTGGATCTTGGGATTCACAAAAAACACAAAGTATATGCCACAAGCCTGAAGTCTGCCCTCCCCTGTTGTAAGGCACTCTGAAATAATTTGCAATAGAGGGACCTATAAATACAGGCATACCCCACTTAACGTTGCCTCGCTATAACGTACATGCTCCATATGTCCCCATACCCCGCTTAATGTTCGCACGCTTTGTAATAATGTACATTTTATTGTCATGATGCCACTGCCATCTAGTGGTGATTGTGTGCAGTACGGTCCCATTACGAACGTTAAAGTGGGGTATGCTTGTACTCCAAATAAATAAGTAATAGTGTTGATGTGATAACCAATCTCCTCTTTTTCAGATGGTTCAAGCCTTTTCTCGTTGTATTCTTTGCTCCAAGGATGATGTGGACTTGGATGAACTTCTGGCTGCTAAACTGGTGTCATTCTTGATGGACAATTATCAACAGATCCTAAACATACCTTCTGCCCTGAAAGTTGCAATAGAGGAACACATAGCACATCTCCAGAGGGTCCAGGTGAGAGCTCTAGAATAAAAATGTCTTCTTCCCAATGCTACTTCTTTATGACCTTCTTAAAGCTAAACCAGTTCTTCTCACATAAGAAATAATCTAACAAGTAGATGAGGTTGCAATCCTATAGCCACTCACCTGGGAGTAAGCATCATTGAATTCAGTGGGCCTTATTTCTGAATGTTTGCATGGTTAATATTGGCCTTATAGAATTTCTGTGTTGCTTACTAAGTTGACAAAACATCTTCCATTGCCAGACTTTGGCAACTGGTGCTTAATTTATGAGCTTCTTCACCACATCTGCATTCTGGGTGAGAAGCAGACATCAAACGTAATTTTTATTATTATTATTGGGGCAGCCTGTGGTCACATGCAATGCTTGCAGGCCTTTCTTATGATCCGCTGCAGGCTGCCGAACCATCTCCCACTGCCAAATTCACCCTATTCTAGCAATCTTGCTCCTTTGAGTCTGCCAAATAGTTGTTTAGCAGGCTGAAGGGTGCATACTTACAAGTGCCAGTTAGCTAGGGAGCATGGAGACGGACATGACAGCATAATGGAGATTCCATAAGGTGCTTCCTGGCTGTCTAGCTGATTGGTAATGGGAACACTGCAAGGCTTATGCACTTGCATGCTTTTCAGTTGTTTTTAGTATCAGTTTGCTGGGCACTGATGGCATCTCTGACAGCAGAGGAGGAGCTTTCAACCTCCCCATCTCCAAGGATTCTGTTAATCACTTACAAAATATACACATACACCAATGATAATCCACATATCCCTTTCCTGGATGTCCTTCTCACCATTGAGAACAACTAAAGCCACTGATCTCTACAGGAAACCCACCAATGCCCACACCTATTTAAACTGGGAATCCTGCCATCCTAAACATGTAAAGAAAAACACTGTTTATAGCTTAGTTCTCAGAATGTATTTGCAACAGCAAAGGTAAACACCAAAGAAGGATCAGCAAACTTAAAGAACACCTTTTTCTCAGAGGATATCCTCCACATGCGATCAATTGCAACATCCCCCAAACCTCCATCCTGTCTAGAGAAAACCTCCATCAGAGTGAGGTTTCAAAAAACAAAGAGCAACGGATTCCATTTGTGGTTTGTTTCCATCCAGCTTCTCCTAACTATCACATGGCTATCAGTGAGAGCTGCCAAGAATCTTACCAACCTCTGAATTCATGCAAACTATTTGTGAGAGCTGTACTTAAGCCACCTATCAGCAATCCTAGATCTCACCCTTGTCACTGTAAATGCTGTATCACCTGTGTATACCTCATGGAGACAACTACTTTCAAAAGCACATGGAGTGGTAGAGCATATTAATCAAATGGAACATTACTTGCAGGACCTGCAATGTCCTTGAATACAAAAAAACAGGATGTCATATCCAGTACATAGGTAAAACTACAACTGACTCAAACCCACATTTCAGAAACCACAAACAAGCAATTTTGACTAAAAACATGGAGCAGCCAGTTGCAAAACATTTCAGTGCTGAAAACCACAGCCTGCTAGATTTATCTATAACAGCTATACATATGCCAACAGATCCAACAACATTAACTAAGAGGGAAAACCAAATTTCAAATTTTATTTAATTACAGTCATAGACCCAGTCAGCTAAAAAACAAGGATTTGTATACATATTGTGCGTACAAATTCAAATACATGAAAATATCATTTAAAATAAGATATGAAGATATCATTTAAAAATAAGAGTATCAACAGCATTAAACGCATTGCACATGTCTTTTCCGCAGCACCTGCGCTATATAAAGGAATTTAGCAACTGCTTCAGTTGTGGATTTATTTTTGTCAGACAAAAGATGGAAAAGTATCTGTTCTGGATGTTTATTAGAGAGTCCAGAAGTAAGTGGAGAGATAATTTTAGCTCTTAAATCCTTATATAGCTCACATTCTAAAAGAACGTGATCTAGGGTTTGGGGGGTATTAGCATTGCAAATACAATAGCGTTTAACATAAGGGATACCTTGAAAACGGCCTGTAAGCAGAGCAGAGGGTAGGCAGTTGAATCTTGCTCTGGAGAACAGGAACCTATATTGCGAAAAGTTTAGCTGTTCTAAATAAGGCATATGAGATGGGAAGCTAAAATTCAAACCAAGTTGAAGGGGGGAGCAAGATGTTAATGCCTTAGAAAATGAATACTGCCGGTCAAGGTCTTTAATTTGTTGAGTAATAACTGCTTTGGCTGTTTCAAAGCCCCAGGATGACAAGAGTTCTAAAGACAGACCTAGGTGATTTAGCTTCCCTTCAAAGATTTTAGTCCATGAACTTTTAAATGGATCTTTCCATATAAGATGTGTAAGTCCTGAAGGGCCCCCCGAATAGGCTATCCTGAGCCAGAAATTGAATGCTTGCAACCAAGCTGTACATTCTAAAGAGTCAAACCCTGACTCTAGATGGAGGCCGGCTGAAGAGGCGCATCTTGGTAACCCGAAAATGGACATAAGAAAAGTTGATAATATTGACTCGATTTTTTTATTATACTGAGTGACCCAAATCGGGATTCCATAGAGGAGCTGTGATATTATTTTAATTTTAAATTTTTTTATAGCAGCAGGGATGAAACATCCGCCTTTTGTATAATAGAACCTAATTAGGGCTTTAGAGGTGTTATGGGCTGCTTGAGTTACGGCCTTCATATGAGGGGTCCAGGAGAGTGAGGGACAGAATAAGATGCCTAGGTACTTAAATTTCTTAACCTGTAAGCCTTCTATTTTCCAAAGATGTTTTGAGATTTTTGGTGAATGTCATTATTTTGGACTTAGTGTGATTAATTGTAAGAAAATTTTGTTCGCAGTAACAAATAAAAGTCCGTAGTAGGCGTTTAAGGCCAATTTCAGAAAAGGACATCAGGACCGTGTCATCGGCATATAGTAGCAGAGGACAGCTCACTCCTGCAATATTTGGGGAGTGGAGATTTTCATTAGAACATTTGTTTTTTAGGTCGTTTAGGAAAAGGTTAAACAAAGTAGGCACCAATACACAACCCTGTCGAACTCCGATGTTTGCAGAGATGGATCTGGTTAGATTTCCATCTATCCCATATCGCACTCTTAGTGAAGTGCATTGATAGAGCTGACTAATCAAAAATAATAGTCGCTTGTCTATTGTGGTCAGATTTAATTTGCCCCATAACAGGTCTCTTGGGACTGTATCGAAAGCTGTTTTAAGATCTATATATGCCACAAAAAGGCCTCTGTTTGTACCACTCATGTATTTTTCCGCCAGGAATCTCAAAATTAAGCAATGATCTATAGCAGATCTATGCTTACGAAAGCCTATTTGTTCTTGTCCCAAGATGTTTTCCTCCTCTATCCAAGATTGGAGTCTGACATTTAAGAGACTCGCAAATACTTTACCTATCACAGAGAGGAGACTGATGGGCCTGTAATTAGCAGGATCCTCCCTATCTCCTTTTTTGTGTATTGGAATAATCACCGCCTCAAGCCAAGCTGAGGGGATTTTTCCATGCTGATTTATCTTGTTAAAAAGGGATGTGAGTAATGGAGCCCACCAATTAATATTATGTTTTAACATTTCTGGGATAATTTTATCTATTCCTGGGGCTTTTCCACTTTTGAGTTTGTTGATCTGAGTGACTACCTCTTCTTGCACTACTGGGGGCCAATCAGGTAGGTTGCTTGTCTTTATCAAATTTGAAGTCCAACTTGAATTATTCCTATGTTTTGAGAATTGGAGTGAAAAGTAACGTTCCCAAATTTCAGGTTTGATGTTGCAGTGCAAAGGGGCATATGATCCTAAGGCATTTGTAACTAAGGCCCAGAATAGTTTCGATTCATTATTTAGGGAAGCGTTTATTAAGGTCCTCCAGCTTTCCTGTTGGGCCTGTCTTTTTTTAAGGGCAATTAGCTTTTTATAATTCTGCTTTGCCAGATAGTATTCAGGGGGAAGGGTTATTGCATTTGATTCTCTATAAGAGTGGTAAATTCTTCTTAGAGTCTGTTTGGAGATCTTGCATTCTTTGTCGTACCACCTCGGAAATTTCAAGTTTTCTGAACTACGTGGGCATTTTGTAACCCCCATGGAATTTTCTAAGGCAGAGGATAGTGTTGTATAGTCAGATAGAATCTCAGAAATTGAATTTGATGTCATTATACGTTTCCTAATATTAAGGATTCGTGGAGAAGCTAGGAGGTTCTCTAACTTGGAGATATTACAGGCAGACCACTGGAGTCTCTTATAGCAGGGTACAGACCTTAGGATTTTGCATGATGGTTTTATTGTATGGCAGTGGCCTTTTTTTAAGGATAGGTTGAATAGTAGAGGAAGATGGTCACTTTCTAGTCTGTCACCAATTAAAAAGTTGGTGATGCAAGAAAACAAAAAGGGGGATAACAGCACGTAGTCCACCGCACTGCTGCCGCGCCCTGAAATGAAAGTGAACTCTGCAATCGGGTCAATAGCCTCGTGCCCATTGACTATAACCAAATTTAGCCTAGCCGCTAGTTGGATTAAGCAGATCCCTGCAAAATTAATCTTGTGGTCTTTAGAACATCTAGTATATGACGGGATTAAGTGTTCTGGGTTAAGGTCACCCCATAAGGGGGATGCAGCTAAAATGTCATTTTTTGGACCCAATCTAGCGTTTAAATCACCTACAATTATGCTTTGGGCTTTTAGGTGGTCTTGTTCCATTTTATTATGTCTTTTTCCAGTTGTTGCCAGACTAAGGATATTTTATCCTTATGTATTAACGGGGGGATATATACATTTATTAATAGAATGGATATATGGTTTAATTCTAAAAGGACTGCCATCGCAATATTTTCACATGGGGCAAGTTTCTTGATTTTTACATCCATCAGAGTGGAAATCAAAATTGCTATGCCTGCCTTGGGTCTACCTCTATTTATTGCCAGTTTTGCAAATATTTCAAGGGTTAGAAAACCATGCAAAGAGATATTACTGATCGACCAGGTTTCTTGGAGGCAAATCACATCATATGCTTTTAGAGATTCTGTACATCCTGGACAGTTTAGTTTGGAGGCCCAACCGGCAACATTCCATGATATGATTTTAAGCTGGTTTGAGATAGAATCCAATTTCCCTTTCTCATAGGAGCAGCCTTCTGCAAGTAGATCATGTCTTATATTCTTGGAATAGGAATTTACTCTTTTCACAGGAGATTGATGGACTGAGATCAGGTTTTTTGATAATGGAGAAAACTGTCAGATTAAATCAGAGGGCTCGTGAATTATTGCTTCGCAAGTTATACTAGGTCTACTTACATTTGAGTAGTAATGGGGCAGTGTATTTAACAGAGTTTTTGGGGAAGGAACTTGAACTTTTGACGGAGAGCCCATCTCAAAGTCTTCTAGAACTCTAGAGCCTGTCCTTTTGGCTCTGAGGTTTGTTAACAAATTCTGTAGTTTGTTAATGACCTCGGTCTGCTCCTTATCAGAAAAGGTGTGAAAGCTATTTATTAGTTAGAGGGAAAACCTCTGGATATGTTGACACCACATGGCCTCAACCTGGAGGACAATGCCAACATTGCTTAACTTCTGAGAATGAAGCCTCTCTGAGCATTCTGTCCTCAAAGCAACCATCACTGTATCCAGTCGTTGGGCCCAGAAAGGTTGCCCACCACTGACTTTTGCAAGTCAAAATTTGTCTCTGTTTTGTGAAGATTTTCTGTGGGCCAACCAGGCTTCTACAAGAGCCTCTCCTAGAAACGGAGGGGGGGGCAGGTTGGAAGCAATTAAGCAGCCCTTTTAAGGCTAGATCTATTATGTTTATTTGTTTTTCAGTTAGGAGGATGATTCTCACAAGTCATTCTTGTGCCTGAAGCTATAGAATGTGGAAAGAGGTTTTACACATGTCAAGAGGAGGGCAACTGAAATGGTGAAGGGTTCATGCACAGGCTTTCTGAAAGCAAAACATGGGCATCGAGAAAACAAAAGCAAACCTGCAAACTGTCACATGAAACCCTGCACTGCCATTATAGACCCACCCCCTTCCACACATTCCTCCCCCTATGGATGCCCTGCCCCTGGAAAACATCAGCTCCCTCCTTCTGAGCAACTTGCCATCCCTCTGAGCCACAGAAATCTCCCCATCCCTTCCCTTGAGTGGGCCCAGAGAAGAGCAACCAGGATGATGAGGGGGTTATGCATAGGCTTTATTAAACTACCTAGAACATAAAACCCCAGAACACAATCACAGAAAACATGGTGCCACTGTTACAGACACGTCTCCCCTCCACATGTTCCTCCCGGATGCCCCCCCGGAACACAACTACTGCTCTCTCTTTTGGGCACCCCCTTTCTCACCCCTCTGAGCCATGCAGGACTTCCACCCCTGCCCTACAGTGTGGGTAGAAGAAGTGGTGTGCCAGGATGTGAGGAGTCTGGTAATTAAGTTCTATGAGGAACGGTTGGGTATGTTTAGTCCAGAGAAGAGAAGATGAAGGGGAGACTTGCTGGCGATCTTCAGATATCTGAAGGGCTTTCACACAGAAGGAAGAACAGACATGTTCTCTGTTGCTTGAACCAGTGGTTAAACATTGCAGGGAAGCAGTTTTCAGTTTAACCCCAGGAGAAGCTTCATAACAGTAAGAACTGTTCTACAGTAGAACAGACTGGCTCGGGAGGTGACAGGTAAGCTTTCCTGTGCTGGAGGTTCTCAAGAATGCCTAGTTTGTAAAGTTGTTAACTAAAATGTTTCTGTGGCAAGGAATTGTGGGGGGAACATCTTGACAGAATTAGGGCCTCTGGAAGTCCATGAGACTGTTGGTTCTCACAGCTGAGCTCAGTTAATTAGGCAGTGAGCAAGAACCCCTGCTTATCAGCCTCAGACTGGCACCTCAAGGCCACAGGCCTGGGAAGGTTGGAGAAGTGTGTGACTGTTAGTTGTGAAAGCTCTAGAATATTTCATCATCAGAAAGCCCCCTGATTAGCTAATTAATTCCTGGCTGTTGCTGGGCTTTTCCTCATAAAAATAGAAATAAGATTCCGGGTCTTTGTTTCCCAATGTTCCTTGGTGCTATCTGATGTTGGGGTTCCATCTACTATCCAGGCTATACATCTCTGGGGAGATGTGGAACCATGAAGTTACTCTGCCTGTCTTCCTATAAGCTAGACAGATTTGTTATTTTTGCTTGTGACTTGAACTCTCTCCCTTTTGTATTTTACCTAACCCTTGGGGTGTTTGGTTTAAGGAATTATTTTCCTGCTACATTGTTTGCACTTATATTTTATTTTCATAAAGCTACCTCTTATTTACCAATGTGTGTTCATTCCAGAGGGAAATTGGCTCTGAATCTAGCACCTTGGCCAGTTAGCCACAGATTACAGTTATAGTTGGGTATTTTGCCTTAAGGCTCCAAGACAAGGACTGCATCCTTGAATTTTGTCTTTTGGAATCCTTGGCAGGTCTATTTCTGGCTCTTTGGGTTTCCCTTGGCCCAGAGTGGGTGACCAGGTTTAAGGGATGGTGGCAGTCTACCTACCTTACAGGGTTGTTGTTGGTTTAACTCAGCTCTGGTAAGGGAGGCATGGGTTGTGCCTGGCCAGAATAAATTGCCTTGGGCTTGGGAGATGACCCACAGGTGAGAATGTTGAGCATTGTTGGCAGAGGTATTGAAGCAGAGGCTGGATGGCCATCTGTCAGGGATGCTGCAGTTGCATCCTGCACTGCATGAGCAGAGGGTTGGACTAGATGACCTACAAGACCCCTTCCAACCCTACAATTCTGTGGCTCTCCCTGAGAGTTAGGATGCGGGCATATTCTGGCATGATGTCTTTCTCATGCAATTTATTTTCATTTATAATTTAATACATTTATAACCTGCTATTCAACCATGTCCCCAAAGTGGCTTAACAACAACCATTCCAAAAAGCTAAGATGAAAGCTGCAATTAATGAAATGCAGCACAAAAGAGGCAATGTCTAAAACAAATTTAGTTGCCAACTATCTGCAACAGAGAGAGGCTGGCAAAATTAAAATATTTCCCAGCTCTCCTTAAAAAAGCCTCAAAGAGCATGTCAGTATCTCTCTTGCAGGAGGGAATCTGTGAGCAAGGAGCTATCGCCAAAAGGTCCTGTAATGGCCAGTTTAGCAAACTGATGGTGGGGGTGCACATTTCCTGATCTCAATTCATAAATGTTTATTAACTGTGGAGAAAGGCATGCAGAAAGCATTTTATGCTGGAATACCATAATCTGAGTTTCCTTCCTCAGTGTATCTCCCATCTGTTTACTGCAGATAAAATATCCAGGAGCTGATACTGATGCAACTTTGCTTGCGCCGTCGTTTTGCCATCAGATCAGCACTTATGAGTTTGAACACCAAAGAACAAATGGCTGTCAAGAACCACTGGCAGGTTTGTTGGAAGAAATTGCGACAAATAGAGAGATGTCTGTCAAAGAGAAGAAGAAAAAGTTGAAACTGGTAAAAGAAATTGTCAAAGTTTTCCTTTTAAAGCTTCCTCTTCAAGCTGTGTTTTTTCTAACTAAAGGGTTTTACCATCTTTTGATGCATCTAAATGTATACAGTACCTATTGTGCGATAAGGTAGATGCTAGTCTTCTGGTCTTATTTTCTTTCTCGGTCCCCTCTCCTTTAAATCTGCTTGTGCAAATATCTCTGTTGGTTCTGATCCTGCATACTCATCAACAGATTTTCATGGGATGATACATCAGCAAACATTTGTGTAGCACTGGGATGTGTTACGCTGTGATGAGGAGAATAAACGTATTGCATATGTAAATATTTCCATAAGTGAGAGTGCTACCAAAAGACCACACACATGATATTTGTAAAGGAAAGCATTCACAAAGCCAGGAGTGGTATAGGTGGTAGGCATCACCCTTGCTCTCAGGAGCTTGGCTTTTACAGAGTTTCCAGTCATGTTTAGAGCCCTCCCCCATATGTACATACACAGGTGTATGTACATGGATCCTGTACAGACTTTATATTTATTTATCAGATTTGCATCCCACCTTTCCTCCAAGGAGCTCAGGGTAGTGTACATGGTTTTCCCCGTTACTATTTTATCCTCACAGTAACCCTGTTAGGTACAAGGTCACCCGGTGAGCTTCATGGCTGAATGGAGATTTGAATTCTGGTCTTCAAGGCATGGGCATCTGCAGGAATTTTTCCAGGGGAAGCAAATTAACATACTGACGGATGGGAGCAAGCTAATTTCTCACAAAAATGAGAAGAATGGTGTTTGTACATTTTGTTTCATATCTCAGTTCTACAAATGCTAGAAACCTACTTCAAAAAAAAAGAAAGCTGGGAATCTGGGGGTTGTGGTTCATCTGGAGAGGGACAACCCCCACTCCCATGGATTTCATTGCTTCCAGGCCCTAGTCTGACATTTATTACTATATCGCACTGGCTCCAATTAATGCATGTAAGCTGGGGGTGGAGCTTCTCTTGCCCCCTATTCATTATACATGGATACTGAAGGACTGATATGGGCTAGAAACTAAGGGCAATCAGATACCACGAAAGCCCTGGGTATTTTTTTAAATATGTTTTTGTTTGACAGCTATTACATAATGTAGGTGTCTGATGTATATTGAGCAGAGCTCTCTAGAAATCATGGAAATCAGCTCAACCTTGCCCTCCTTATGACACTATATATTTCCATTGGTGGCTTCCCCTCCAGCTTCTCAGACAGAATTGGAAATTTGCCACGATATGCAGGATCAGCAACAAAATGTTGCAGCACGTAGTACTGCTGTTCAGGTTTTCTTCCATTCCATTCTCCCTCCCTCCTGGCTTTCCATTTCTCACATGCACACACAATTGACAGCGAATATGCTCAGTCCTTGCTGGGCTTTTTGCCTCCCCCTTAGGATTTCTTCCCTAAGGACCTTTGTGTACTTCTGCAAACCTCAGGGTTTCCCGAAGCCTGCCACTATCTCCCTTTTCTGCATGAGTGGTCCTATTTTGGCTACATAAGCAGTGATACTTATACGTGCAGAGTCAGATTCATTTGCCCATCTAGCTCGGTATTGTTGAGACTGATTAGGAGCAGCTCTCTGGTATTTCAGACAGGGAGGCTCTTCCAGCACTACCTGGAGATGCCAGGGATTGAACCTGGGACCCTCTGCATGCAAGGCAGATGCTCTGCCACTCAGCTACAGCCCTTCCCTTTTTTTCCCTTTTTTCTTCCCCAATAGCATCAGCATAGACACTTGGGGTAGGGGAAAAAATACTAACAAAATTGGTGGTTCATTGTAATTGGTGTTCTTAACATTTTAAAGTGGAACTTCCCCCCCTCAGTATTTACTGGATTTCTAGATATAATAGGTATCTGTTGTATACCTACGGTATGGATGCAAAAGGTCTTGTAGCTTACAAGACAGTATGGAATATTGTAGTTGTAAGGCAGGGCTCTGTGTCCGTGCATACAAACTTGCCTGGCAGAGGTGTTATGCCAGTGTATGGTTTAAGTGCAATTTGTGTGTTGTCAAATTACACAAAGTCCTTTCATAATTTAGATTCAGTCGGATGTTTTCAGAATACACTGACCTCACAAGGAAGCTCTAAAACACCTGAAAAAACGCATATATCTGCTATGCATATTGGAAAGTTGTTTGTTTGCTGTGCATTTGGACACCTCTTAAGATATTTTAACCAAATTTTGCATGATGGTTCCTGGGATCAAGCAGCATGTTTTTGTCTGTTTGGATACAATTGGACATTGTTTTGAATCAAGATGATTGACTGAACCTTACAAAACTGCACTGATTTTAACCAAATTTTGCATGATGGTTCCAGATATTTTTCCACTGTGTTTGGATATGATTGGATGCCATTTTGAATCAAGATGGCAGATTGAACCTTTCAAAACTGCAGTAATTTTAACCTCTGAAAAGTTTATTTTTCATGTATAGGACAATTTAGCCAAATGCAGACTTGCATAAATGTGCTCTGAAGAGGTTTATTTTTGATGTTGTTAAAACCAGCCATGTATCTCCCTGGGGAGAGAGTTCCAAAGATGTTGGGCCATCACTGAGAAAGCCCTATCACTATTGGCTCTGGCTAGCAGGCCAGAGAACAGGGTCACCAACACTAATCTTAATGTCTGAACAGACTCATGCAGGTAGGTGGTCTTTCAGATAACATGGTCCCAAATTGTTTAGGGCTTTAAAGACCAAAGCCAGCACCTTGAAATGAACCTAAGAAAAATGGGTGGCCAATGTAACTGATAGAGAATAGCTGTAATATGATCTGAGCAACCAACTTCCATAAGTGTCCTAGCTGCTCTATTCGATAGCAGTTTAAGTTTCCAAACCATATGTACAAGAGCAGCCCCACATAGAGTATATTACAGTAATCTAAACTGGATGTAACCAAGGCATGCAACCATGTGGTTAGATCACTTTTCTCTAAATTGAGCAGCAGCTGCTGACCTAGCCCCAGCTGGTAAAAAACACTATTGGCAACCAATGTCATTTGCACCTCTATAAACAACGCCAAATCCAGGAGCACTCCCAAACTGCTCCTGGGAGTGGCCCTTCGGGGGTAATGCAACCCCATCCAGAGTCAGATCTAATCCTCCATCAAGATCAGCAGATTTTCCAAGCCAAAGTATTTCTGTCTTGTATGGGTTTAGCTTCAGTTTATAAGCCCTCATCTCAGACTGCCCACAGACACCTGTTCAGGATTTCAACTGCATTCCCAAAATTAGATGGTGGAAAGGAGAAATTGAGCTGCATATCATCTGCATATTGATGCCACCTCAGCCCAAACCTCCAGATGACTTATCCCAGCAGTTTTATATAAATCTTAAAAAGCATGGAGGACAAGACAGAACACTGAGGCACCTCAGATGTCAGTGGCCAAAGGGTGGATCAGAAGTCCTCTGGGTCCACCTTCTGGGTCCATCTCCTCAGGAAGGACAGGAGCAACTGTTACACCATGCCTTTAAGTCCCATCCTGGAGAAACAGTTCAGCAATGCACCATGAACAGTGGTATCAAAAGTGTTAACTGCATTCTTTCCACGTTTCACAACAAAAATTGGGATTGCATGGTGAATTCCATATGCATGTATCATGGTAAAAAAGAGCTACTTACAGAGCAATATTTCTTTAAAAATATTTACAAGAAAATAACATATTATACAACATTAATAAATGTGATGGTGAATATTTGAAAACGCCATCAAAATATAATACAGTATAAATTATTATAAATGTATGTATATAAACCACCTACTTATTAAGATTATCTGGAAGTTAATTACACTGAATTAGTTTTAAATAGTTATTAAATGGTTAATTACAAATAATTTTAAATGTTAGTCACAACCCAATTGCAGCAATAAAATTCATGTCTACTCAAAAGAACTCCATTGTATTCCCAGGTAAGTTTGTATAAGATTGCAGCCGTTTTATTGTTGGGAATTAAGCTATTCTGTCATAGTGTCTGGCAAAAGATGAATATTCTGGGACATATTCTATTTTAATGAACAAGCCATGTTTAAATAGCCAAAATAAATTCATTAACTAATATTTGTGTGTAGTTTCAGAAATCCTATCCTGAAGTATACAAGGAGAGATTTCCTACTCCTGAAAGTGAAGCAGTACTGTTTCCAGAAAAAAGCAAACAGAAACCAATGCTGTTGGTGTGGGCATTTAAAAAGCCTTTCCAGCCATTTCAGAGAACAAGAAGCTTTCGGATGTAAGGCTCTGAATGAACTGCATCTCAGATTTGTGAACCTGGTACAGCTGGAATGTCATTATGTACTGAAAGCATTGCTTAACAAGGAAAAAGAATGTTGGGGCAGCAAAATGCTGTGCTGAGCCATTATCAGTATTTTTGTAAATCTCCTGGGCTGGATCCAGACTTAACTATGCTTAGAATAAATCCTTTGAAATCATGACTAACTTAAGCCCCATTGATTACAGTAGGCCTATTCCAAGGATGACGAAGTCTGGCCCCTTTGTATCTTTCTTTGTTTCTTTCTTTCTTTCTTTTTTAGAAAAGGCAAGGTTGGCTAGCAATGAGCTGATTTAATGACATGAACAAGACTTTTGATCCTGCATACAGACTTTTACTCCTCCTTTCACAAGAGAGATAACTAAACAGGAACTCTAATTAACCATAGTTTCCCATTTCATCTGAACTGGAGAACTGTAGTTACCAGTTTTGGAAAACACCAAGAGTTTAAAGTTGTCCAAAGATCCTGGCTTGTTTTATCTATGGTTAATTAGAGACTTCCTGCTTTAATTGCATAAAGGGAGGAGTCAAGGGGTTGCATGCATGGGCAAAATTCTCATTTTTTATCTTCACTCATTAATTATGAGCATTCAAACTTGGTCAGTGTGTATAAATAACTGCTTAGAGTGAGCTAGTTCACACATGACATTAAGTCAAACCATGGCTTAGTGTGAATGAACACATAAGCATGAGGGAGAGGAAATGTTGACCTCTGCATTCCTCCCCTGGTCCTCCTGCTGCTACAGTGTTCTAAGCTAAGCCATGGTTTGGCTTAGCATGTTATCAGAACCCAGGTTCATGGTTTGTCTCCTCTAGAATACGCAAGCATGAGGGTTTACGGAGAGTAAATTTTGGTTGCTGTACTTCTCCCCTGGTTCTCCTGCTGCCACAGTGTTCTAAGCTAAGTTATGATTTGGCTTAGCATGTCATCCAAATCCAGGTTCATGGTTTGTCTCCTGTAGGCAAACCATGAGCTATAAACCTAAGAACAAACCTTGGTTGTAGCTTGTGATTGTCTCAAGCACAATGACAGCCATCTCTCTGGGAACCCTCACTCACATGTTTTGTGCTAAGCCATAGTTTTGCTTAGTGTTACAAGTGAACCAAACCATTGTCATTTCAAGATTTGGAAAGTCTTAAAAGAAGGGTAAACTACTGTATACATAGGAGCTGTTGAATTTCTGAAGGGTGTAAAATGCTGTATTTACTTGAATGCACCTGAAAACACTGGATCTTGTTCTACTGGCTAGCTGTAGATCAGATAGTTAAACTTTGTACTACTGATGTCAATAATGGGCAGAAAACTTACGTTCTCGGTCACATGCATGAACAAGAACACTAATTTCAGAAAGGGACCTTGAAGTGCAAGATCAATCCTTCAGTTGCTCTACATGTGATCTTGGTTATTCAGAGCCAGACCAACCATCGAGAAGTATTTTGGTCTATGAATTACACAGTCTTATGCTTGCACAAGTATGTATGCGGACTGTTTCTTTGTCACAGTCTGGAACATTTCCCTCCTTTGCTTTGCATAGCTTTTGTCTAATGAATAACTGTGCATTCTCTCTCATGCATGTAGGGCTTGTACGGTGTTATCTTTGGCGAGAAGCTGAATGCCCACTTGAAACAATCTATTGCCACAGGTTTACCTTTGCTACAGAGGTAGCCTTCTAGTTTGTAGTTTTTGGTGCAGAGAACCAAACAAAACACTCAGCAGGGAACTGAGCAGTAGAACCCAAATGTGCCGCTTTTCCACGCTCCCCCCCTCCCAAGCAGACCTCCATTGCTATTGAGAATTATGTGCATACCTTGATCGATCACTGTTATAGGCTCCTTTCAGTTTGTACTCTGAATATAACTGAAGACAAGATGTACAGTTATTTTTTGTTTTTACATTTTTATCTTGTTCCTACCTCTCCAAGGAGCTCGGGCCCATAAATATGTCATCCTCCATTTTATCATCAGAACAACCCTGTGAAGTAGGTTAGGCTGAGAGAGACCAGCTGGCCCAAGGTCACCCAGTGAGCTTCATGGTTGAGCACTAATTTGAACCTAAATCTTCTAGCTCTCTCCTGGACCCTCTAACTGTGTGTGTGGTGTGTGTGTGTGTCCATACTGTAAATCTACATTTTTGAATGTATCCAAATCTGCACTTCTATATCATTTCAAGCAATAAATCTTCCATGGTTTTAAGGTTTTTGCCTCAGATCCATTTTTATCTAAGTTAGTATATAAGTAATAAATACATCTTCTAGTGAAGGAGGATATTGTTTCCTGTAGTTGGCTTGCAGAAATATAGCATTCTAGTGCATTGAAGACTGCACTCCCAACTTTGTGGGAAATAGACCCCACTGAACTCAAGTTGCTTTACTTTCAAGTAAAACTTCCTTAGGGGCAAGTTGCAAAAGAGGGAAAAGAATCAACTAGTCATTTACAATATAGCAATTTTGTGAAGAGGGTTTTATGAGAAACCACTTGCTTACTGGATAATTGCCTCAAAGCAATTTCTTCAGCTTCTTCCCCACAGTGTCCCACCTATAGCTCTTGGCGTGATACCAGAACATTGCTGCTTTCTCAGCATAAACCCAAACTTAGATTTATTGCTTGAGGCACTTAGAGAGCGTATGTGCTATTCTGCTGAACACTTTTGCTCGCTAGGAAGCCCACCCACGATGAAGTAATGATAAAGATGTTTCTTCACTCATTATTTGAGCTATGTGGTTTACCCATCCTCCGTTCTTGAGCTTCCCATGTCAGGTCACTTTCTTTACCTTTAAATTGTCTACTGCGGGAGTGGAGAATCTGTGGGTCTCTAAAAGTTGTTGGACTGAACTCCTTTCAGCCCCAGCCAGCATGGCCAATGGTCAGGGATGAAAGGAGTTGTACTCCAGCCTCATCTGGAGGGCCACAGGTTCCCCACCCTTCATCTAAACTTATCCAACAATGGCTTTTACATTAAAGCACTTTTGCAGGGCATCCAGTTTTTGCCAGTTTTCCATCTATCCAGTGCAACTCTCTGTGCCATAGCCCATATTTTTTTAATTATTTTAAAAATGTATTAGTTGCTTTTATTCAAAAAAGTGAACCCAAATCGACTTACAGTCATAAAAAGATTAAAACCAATATAAAAATACTAAAACAATAGCAAGTAAAGAAAGCACAATACATAAATATAAATGGTGGTGGAACAGCCCATCCACCCCTAAAAGAGGCTACAACATCACACTCTCCAAAATTAAGAGCCAAATGCCTGAGAGAAATGTTTTTGCCTGGCGCCTAAAGATAGATGATGATGGTGCCAGGCATGCATCCCGGGGGAGAGCGTCCCATAAATGGGCCACCACTGAGAAGGACCATTCTTATGTCATCACCCTCCACACCTCCGTTGGAAGGGGCACATGAAGGAGGGCCTCAGATGCCAAACTCAGGTAAAGGTTGGTTCCTATCATTCTAGTAGGTTTCTCAATCCTCAAGGGCAGTTTTATTTTATGGGGGAGGGAGGGAAGGAAACGGTAGTGGATAGTGGGTTAGTGTAAAACCAACATTGGCTATAAAAACCACTGAAATGTAACAGTTGAAGCTTTCATCACCAGGGAAGGCTTCCCCTGTTCAATTTCTGTGCACCAGGGTGCTGTTAAAGGCACAGGAGAAGGCAGTAAAAGGTGGCAGTTTTTTCTGTTTGAAGTCTCTCTAGATCAGATGAAGCATAGCCAAGAAGGTGACCTGGCAAGAGGAGAGATGGACTCAAGCCTCCTTTTTCCTTTTCCTTTTTAAAACTATATCGGGTGACATTTGTGGAGACCCATCAATGATTTAACCACAGCCAGAGCTGACTTCTCTAGCGTGATGGGATACTGTGGCACAACAACTGTTGTATCTGAAGCTCTGCTGGCTTGCTGCAGCCAAGGTAGGAATTGGTGGGGGTGATGGCAGCTTTTTCCCTGCTATTTCCATCCATTTATTGTACATTTTGACTGCAATCGGGGGAGGGGGGCTTACTTAATTCCAGGACTGGAGCAGTTTGAGGAGCATTTGGGCAAAAAGGGGCTTAGGATCTTGCAGATCCATGGCCTGTTTGGCCCTAAAAGACCTCATTACCTCCTCCCTGGCACCAGTAGAACAGCTACACCTGCAGACCTTTCCACAGGTATATCTGGGGTGGGGGTGGAGACCTGGTGGTATCAGCCCACCTGGATAGAGGGGAAACTGATGCTGCTTCTTATGGCCTCTCAGTCAGGCTTTGGCCAACTTTAGGGGATTGTTCTGCCCTGCTTCTAACACCACCTATCCTACCTTAAAAGCATCCGTTAGCCATGGCAATTTCTTCCAAGGTCCTTTAGGAACAGGATTGCTCTACATTTTCCATTAGAAAAATATTATATCGTAAGAAAAGTTGGGAGGTGATGAATAGCCTCTGTACATGTGTAGAGGGTAGATTTTACAGTGCACAAAGGCAGACATCCCCCTCATCTGCAGCGGAAAGGCACTGATAGGTAGGTGGGGACATCACGGTTTGCCCTGTCACTTCCCTAGCTGCAAAAAAGTCCATTTCTTTTTTAAAGTAGATTTCTTGCACTGGGGCAACAGAGCACTTTAATCCACTTTAATTGTGCAGATCTAAATTTCCGCACTATCTGCTTGTATCTCTCCCACAAATGCTGACAGTCTGGAGACACCCTTCAACACGTCTCCTCTTGTGCACATGTTCTTTTGCAAGTTGAGCAAGATCCTCCTGAGCCAATTCTCCCCTCTCCTTTACATCGCAACATGCTGAAGGAAAAGAGGACAGAAGTCTACCTCTACACTGAGTCCTATTTTAATCGTGATTATACAGATCATGCAATGGGTCTCACATTTATTTTGCAGCTACATGTATCAAAGAGAGAGAGTGTGTCTTGTGGCACCTATAAGGCTAACCAATTTCTTGTTGAAGAAGCTGTCGTGTTCAGGAAATTGGTAAGTCTTTGAAGTGCTACAATACAGTGTGGCAAACAGACACAGCTGCCCCTCTGGAATTTGTTTTGTGCTGGGTATTAACTTCTATATGAGAAACTAGTTTTATGCAGATCACTTGGTCTGCCAGGCCCTGCTCAAATCAGCATCAAGAAATCAGGGCTGGTTTAGCCTCTAGTATTACCCAATATGGTGAGTAGCCTCTTCTCTGCTTCCTGATGTTTTGTGCAGTATTTTTTTAAAATGCTTTTGTTTCCAGGTGTGCTTAGTGCTGTTCTGGCATCTTTGGAGATCCTGCTGCTAAATGTCATCATGATCTATTGCGAAGGTCCATTGGTTGGTTACTTATAATGCTGAAGTGTCAAGAAAATGGTATAAGCAGGGCCCAACACATGGCACATTCAATTAATTCATACTGGGAATGTTTGCTGGCCAGCGGCTATCTTGATTTGGTTAACTTCCTGTATTATCTCAGCTTTCTTGCTCCAGAATTCATTGGCTGTGAACCTGCATGGTAGAGCAAGAGGGGATGCTTTTAGATCTCAATCTCAGGTACGTTTAGGTATTTATATATCTTTGGTTATTTCATAGGGTTCTGAGTGATGCATGAAAATTCATAGTGCAACCAAGGATCTTTCCAGCAGAGGGAACTCTTGTGGCAGTCCACAGTGGCAACTAAGACAGGGACTTGCATGCATACTCTCATTGAAAGGGACAGAAGTAATTTACATAACAGCATTGCACAGCTTTTGGATGTCCTGAGCTACTAAAATAGTGTGTATTATTAAAAGTGAAAAAAAGAAATTCCTTGCCATTTTTTAAGGATGAGCACTCCTCATTATAACATTTCAGTTTGTTTTTAACTGTATTTATGGATCACAGAAATGGTGCTAACACTACAAAAAGCTTACCTTAATAATAATAATAATAAAAGTTTTTTATTGGGCATACCAAGAAAATATTCAACTGCTGTTTGAATGGTAGCATCACAGCTGCCTTGTAGAATTAGTCGTGCAACAAAATGTTTAAAATGATTATTATTATTATTATTTATTAGATTTGTTAGACGCCCATCTGGCAGAGATTAGTCTGCCACTCTGGGCGACGTACAACAAAAGCACAAATACAATCCATAAACAGAAACATCGCAAAGATAGGCTTTTGAGCATTAAAGATTTTTTAAAAAATCTTTTCCTTTTGGCCCTTTTATGTAAAGTGCTGCATGATCCTATGCATGTTTACTTAGAAGTAAGCCCCAGGTCTGGAGAGGGAAGAAATATATGCATATGTGGGTAACAAAGATATGTAATATAATTAGGGTTATGTTGCCAGATTCATGGCCTGAGACTGATCCTGTATCTTTAGGAGAAGAGAAAGTCAGCCAAGTGCAGGTGTTCTTGCAACACTGTAATGGGAAAAACCACAAGGTGGAATTCCCCCTCTCTCCTCCACAACTTTTAAAGATACAGAAGACCTCTTGGAGGCCGGGCCTGGCAACCAAGAGGTCTTCTGTATCTTTAAAAGTTATGCAGGGGGAAGGGAGAATTCCACCTTGTGGTTTTTCCCATTACAGTGTTGCAAGAACACCTGCACTTGGCTGACTTTCTCTTCTCCTAAAGATACAGGATCAGTCTCAGGCCATGAACCTGGCAACCCTAAATGTAATAGAAATATGTACTGTATTAATGCGTAGGATTACAGATTTTATTCCCCCCCAACCCCCAATGTGTTGCCTCATCTGTTTTGCATTATTTAGGAAAATGATGCTGATAATAAAACAATTCCTTTTTTCCTGGTTGATGCACTAATACGGTCAATTTTAAGCTAGCCTTGTTGGGAATACTGTCAGGTTGGCAGCCGTAAACAATGTTCGCAAAGAAGATATAAGGTGTTGCAATTTGTATTGATGCTAACTACACAAATACTTTCATTGCTTGTCTTATTAGCAGGTATATTCTCGACCTCACTGTCCTTTCCTCGCACTATATAGCTCATTAGGATAAGAAGCTTTTTTAAAAAAACAAGTACCTACATCATCATAAAACAAGGTCATTGCTATACATAATAACCCAGTGCTTCACATTCACATAGATGTCATAGACTTTCTAGGTATTTTAAAGAGGAAACATTTTAAAGCACATATTGATATAGCAGCAGGGAAACTATTTGCATGAAGGTCCGCATTTGAGGTTTACCATGATCTGATTGCTGCAATTCTTAATGCGGGGGGCTGCTGGAATTTATTTAGTTATTTATTTTAAATGTATATCCCGCCCTTCCTTCCAAAGGAGTCTAGATCACAACCAAAGAGACTTCTTGTCTTTCTAGCAGGCCTATCGAGCGCAGGCCTATCTAAAGGCCTATCTAGCACAGCATTCTGTTCTCCCAGTGGTCAGCTAGATGCATCTGGGAAGCCCACAAGCAGAAAGAGCCTGGAGCCAAGTATAGGCTGGAGGGCATCTGAGGGAAGGGCCAAAGCTCAGTGCCAGAGCATCTGTTTTGCATGCAAAAGGTTCCAGGTTCAATCTACAGCATCTCCAAATAGGACTGGGAATGTCCCGTCTGGAGTTCTGGACAGTCGCTGCCAGTCAGTGTAGACATAGGAATCTGAGTCAGGCCATTGGTCTATCTAGCTCAGTGTTGCCTACACTGACCGGTAGTGACTCTCCAGGATTTTCTCCCAGTCCTACATGGAGGTGCCAAGGATTGAACCTGGGACCTTCTGCATGTAAATCATATGCTCTACCCAAATGCAATACTGAGCAAAATGGACAAATGGTCTGACTTCTGATAAGGTGACTTCTTATGTTCCTATCTGTCCAGGATTCTGTAGTTGCATCCTGCATAGCAAATCCTGCTTTGAGCTGGAGGCTGGACTCGAAGACCTCAGAGGCCTCTTCCATTTCTAATTTCCAATCCAGGCAGAAATCAAGCTATGCAGAAAATTTGTCATGTTCTCAAAAGCAACAACAACAACGGCTGAGGTGGCTTCCCTATTCTGGAAATGTGAGGGGAAGAAACCAAGATGCTAGAAAAATATGTTTTATTCGTGATCCAAACCTGACACGTTTCAGCCTTGTATATTTAGGCTTTCATCAGGGGCTGTAGGTAAAAAGGCATGGACAAATTTGACTCAATGAACATATAAAATCACAAAATACATATAAAATCTACCTTTCTGAGGCGTTAGTATTGGTGAAAGCAGTTGTGCTCATTGGAAGATATTGTACATCAGCCTTTACTGTAAGTGAAAATATGTTTTATAGATAGATTTTATATGTATGTTGTGATTTTATATGTTCATTGAGTGGATCACGGATAAAACATATTTTTCTAGCATCTTGGTTTCTCCCCCTCATATTTCTGGTTTTAGATGCTAGCCGCTTTCCTTTGTTGGCTTCCCTATTCCACCACAAAATGTTTGAAGGTGCCATTTTTGTAAGGAGCAGATTGGTACATCTGGTCCATAAACTTTCCCTACATTCATTCAGATGGAGCCATGCTTTGTTAGCCATTTCCCAGTTGCTTTCTTACATGTGTTCTTTGAATGTGTTGAAGGGGAAAATAGTGATGTGGGCAGAGGCCCTCAGGTACAAGGAACTCAAGGCTATAGTCGGAGCATTTACAGATCATGCATTCAGCCAGTGCTTCTTTAGTCTTTGATTATGAACAGAAAATGACATAATTCAAAACTGTGTTCTTTGTGCTGTTTTACTGACAGTTTGCTTCAGATTGTTGCTATTTGCCACTCACTTTAAATGTGAGAAACTGTTCAGAATTCATCTCTTGAATAATTTACTGCAGCATCCAGGCTGCGGGACTATTATTTAGGAAATGATTACAGCCCAATCTGTTGGGCATTTACTTAGGATCATGTCCTACTGTTTTCAATGTAATTGCAACTGCAGTCCTGGAATAACCTGTGTGAGCCCCATTGAAATGGGTGCAATGCATCAGTGATACCTTGTTGATTATAATCTTGGAATGATCTGTGTTTTCTTAGGGTTCAATGCGAATTTGAATCTAGAAGAGCACAAAATGTTGAAAATGGTTCTTCCTTTTTCATATATCTAGATTTTGTGGGATGAAGTGGGGATGAATGTAGATGTGTGCAGGCAACATTTTATGCCCAGAGGCTGACTTTTCAAGTAATTCCATGATGGTATAAGCATGGCAAAATACATCATGTTTTGGACAGCTGCATTGCAAAAATTGGAGAAGTGCTAATTTCAAAGGATGACTGTGTTTCAGTCAACACGTTGTTTCAGGAAATGTGAATTAGGTAGATTCATCTTTAAATGCAAACTGAATCACATTTTTCCTCCCCATCCTTAGATTTAAAAGGTCTTAGCAAGAATGTCAAAGCCTGTGTGCATGGTCATCTTCAGTTACACTGAAAACCAATCCTGCTATAACATGTGTGTGCCCTTAAGCACCACCTCTAGATATGAGTTGCCTGTGGGCAAAGTGCCCTCTGGTGCCCCCCCCCAACAGCAGGCAACAAAAACAGCACCTTGATCTGCAAGCTACCTCCTTGTAATGGCCCTCAATGCCCTGATGAAGTGTTGCTGCAGGATGTTACCGGCAATTTAAAATGGCAGATTCCCAGTTGTTCTTTAGGGCACTTTATAAGCCTGGGCCTAGATACACAGCAGGTGGGCTTGCCTGGAAGCCAGATTCAGTGTGCTTGCCTGGAAGCCAAATGCTGGGGCCTGAACTATAGGATTATTTTAAAACTCATCCTGTAAATTATTTGATAAATACCAAATGTAATGTTGCAAACACTGCATTCAGATATATAGACATTTCTGATAATGTAAATATATCCCTGGATTTTTAATCGGCAAAATTATGAAACTCTGTAGATTGACTTTATATATCCACATTGTTAAAATGGTAGTGGAATTATGTGATAAAATGAGGAGTGCTAACTTTTTTTTTGCCATTTTGATCAGTATTATAAAAAGGCTCTAATACTAAGAACATTAATTGCACTCAGTGGCAGCTGGTGGCTCCATGTCAATGGGGCAGTGGAATCTGCTCCGGGTTTTAGTCCAAACTTTCAAGGAGCTGTCCAAGACACTAAAACATAGAGTGGATTCCACTGCCCCACTGACATGGAGCCATCAGCTGCCACTGAGGGCATTTAAACCCGACTTTATCAGAATCGGGATTACATAACATAGGAAGACGGAACCATTGGTTCATCTAGTCCAGGGTAGTCAATGTGGTGGCCTCCATATGTTGTCAATTATAACTCAAGAACCCTGATGTGCTATACCACCAGCCACTCTGACTGAGGCTGATGAGAGTTGTCATCCACAACATCTGAAGGGCACCACGTTGACCACCCGTTTACACTTACTGGCTGCAGCTCTCTAGAGTTTTAGACAGGAGTCTTTCCCAATCCTACCTGGAGATGCAGGGGATGGAAAGTGGGACCTTTTCCAGGGAAAATATTTGCTCTTCCAATCAACTGTGGCTTTTCCCCTAAAAAGAGAGTCCTGTAGAATCTATATCTGTAGCAGAGCTTGGAAAAGTTACTTTTTTGAACTACAACTCCCATCAGCCCAATCTAGTGGCCATGCTGGCTGGGTCTGATGGGAGTTGTAGTTCAAAAAAGTAACTTCTCCAAGCTCTGATCTATAGTTAATAGTAAGTGGAAAGGGTATTTCCAGAAATGGAGAACAATGACTCACATATCAGAACAGCTCCTTGGACAATGCACCCATTGATTCTTTAAAAAAAATAAATAAATAAACGAATCAGTCACTGAACTCATCACATACGCTATGGAAAAGAAACAAAAAATTGTGCAAGAGTCTATTTTATTCCAGGTCTAGGATTATTGAGATTAAACATAAACACTTAAAAGGTCACCAGACTAGAACCTTTTCCCTTTTTTTGTCAACTGCTTTAATTGAACATTTATCTTAAAAGGAAAGAGTGACGGTCCATTCAGTTGCAACACCTATAATGGATAGAGGATGTGGCTGGGATCCAAAGAGAATGAGGCAGACGTGTGTGCCCAAGCATGCCACAAACCAACCTGGATTCTTCTTTCAGATGCAGCAATGGCTGCGGCTGTGAGGGGTCTCCCAGGCCTCTGGAATGGCTTCTGGAAGGAGAGGCATGGGTGAAAAATAGGATGGGAAGGCTTTTCTAAAAAAAATGTTCTATCAGTGTTTTAAAATGTTGTATTCCACATTTCTCTTATAAGGAAAGTCAAGTCAGCCAACACACCAACATATTTAAACAGCCCCAAACTATCAAACAACAAATGCAAAGCCCAGAAAACAAACACAGTGACCACCAAAAAGAACCCAATCTTAGCTGCAACAGAAGCACAAATCCATTTTAATTTTTTAAAAAATTATTTTATTTTATGACATTTCTATCCCGGTTTTCAGGTACAGCTTCTGTGAGCAGCAGCCTAATAAAAGCTGTCAAACCAGAAAATACACACATGCATACATATGTATAAAAGCTGCATAATAAATACATTAAAAGAGCATGGATCAGTAGCAACAGAAGGAGAGATTGGCCACATCTACACCATATATTTATAGCACTCTTTTCTACTTTAACAGTCATGGCTTTCCCACTCTCCCAAGAATCCTGGGAACTCTAGTTTGTTAAGAGTCTCCTAACAATTCACAATCCTTTGACAAATTATACTTCCCAGTATTCTTTTGGGAGCTGTCCAAGATACTAAAACTTGGAGTGGATTTCACTGCCCCACTGACATGGAGCCATCAGCCACCACTGAGGGCACTCTCAAACCCTACTTTATCTGAATTGGGGTTACATAAAGTGATATAAGAGTACTATAAATGTATGGTGTAGATGTTACTTTAATAGTAAAACATTATATACACCTGATACATTATATAAAAACCCAGCACCTTACAAGGCCAGGCCAAATAAAAAGGTAATTATCTAGTGTCAAAAGGACAACAGACTTGGTGCCAGCTGAACCTCCGCAGGGATGGCATTCCACATGTAGAGATGCCACAACTGAAAAAGCCCTGTCCCATGTTGCCACCCACCTCTCCTCTGCAGGTGGGAGAGACCCAAAGAAGGGACAGAGTAGGATCTTAGTAACTGTCAGGAAAGATCACGTGGGAGGAGGTAATCCTTAAAACAACTCCTAGGGCAGCTCACAGAAGTGAGCCTGGAAATGGACCAGGAGCCAGTATGGAAGTTTTAAGTCTGGAGAGATGTTTCAATATGCCTGGTGATGCCTAGTCCCACTTAGCACTTAGGATGCAACTTAGGTCCCTCTTAGCAATGCAGACCGCAAGATTCTGTAAATATCCCTCTCCATAAGAAGAAATTGAGGTCTGCAGGTGATGAAGCAGGTCTGCCCGCAAGGCTACTGTGTTGCAGCTGCAGGAACTTCCACAGCTGTCCCTCCTTCGTGGTAGGGAGGAAAATTCCCGCCCTCCCCAGCTGCAAGACCTGTCCTACAAGGGAAGGAAAATATGCCAGCCCTGGAGCTGGAGCTGTCCTTGTTTCCCCTCCAGCCACCCTCTTTCTGCCCTGGCTAGTGAGACTAGTGGGGTCCTGTATTTAGAGGTTCTTTCGCCATGGATTTTCCTTTGCCTGCTCCACTGGATTGCTCTGTCTGCTGCCATCTTTTACACTCACCAAAGTTTCTGAATGATCATCTTCAACCCTAAATGACCAGCATAACCAAAAATGTCCAGAGATTCCACACTACCAAAAGGTTCCCCAAACAGCCACATATTCACCCAACGGCAAAATGTTAACAGTGATGGGACCAGGTGAATCTCCCTGGGGAAGGCACTGGTGCTGAGGCGGAACAGGTCCTGTCTGTTGTGTACACTTGCTGAGTCTCAGCCAGGAGATAAATGCTAGGGCAGGAGCATTGATGCTGACTGGTTTCCAGAGGTCAAACAATATGAGCAGAAGTTCCTGTTCCAGGAAACCAGCCTATGAGTGAACAGCCTATGAGTGGACACTTAAAAAAAACTCTAAAAATTCTCTTTATTAAACATTCCTCCATCAGAAGATGGCCTAAGGAAAGGGTCCTGGCCCTTTAAGTACTACACTGCTGTGCTTTTCCTGGTTTTAAAAGTTTGCATGTTTTTAAAAAAATTGTCCACAAAAAATCCAGCATTTTCTTCAGATGAGGAGTAGCACAACAGAGTTCTGCTTGCATTTACCAAAAGATTACAGCAAAATCACTAGCAAAAGTCTGCAGAACAATCCAAAGTTAGCCATGTTGTGGCCCCATGATTTCAGTGGGAGGATTAGGCTGAATTCCTATCCACGCTGATATGAAAGAAAGAGCCAATGAACACAAGGAATGTACTTTCAGCAATCGTACATAGGGTTGCATTGTTAAGTGCATTTGGGTTTTTTATTATTATTATATTTAAAACCTGTTTTTCCTCCCAGCAGCTCAAAGTGGCAATCATGGTTCTCTCCTCTCCCCATTTTATTATCCACACAACACCCTTACGCAGTAGGCTTGGCTGAGGGTGAGAGGGGCTCACCAACCCAAATCCACCTAGTGAGCTTCATAGCTGAATGGGGATTTGAACCTGAGGCTCTGGTCTTAGTCTGACATTCTTAACAAAAAATTTAAATTTTTATTTTCAAAGATTTATAACTGCTTCCATTATAAACTGATCTGAGCAGTGTATAGAAAAGCAAAAGTAAATATAAAATATATACTAGAAACAATAGCATACTGCCAGAAAATGATCAGAGGATGATAATTGTTAAAAATTCAGTCAGAAAGGGCTTGGGTAAATAAAACCGCCTTAAGTGTGCATCCGATAGAGTAGATTGTTGGAGCAGGCCTTATGTCAGAAGCAGGGATAGAAAGATCTGTCTCTTTCAGTTCTCTGTTTCTCATTTTTCCATTGCTAAAGTCGGTTCTCTACATTTCTACAGCAATCTGCAATTTTTAAAAAAAATCCTCATGAAAATTCTCCACCATGTTAGTGTGAATTTCTCCAAATAAACACATTTTTGTAGGCAATTTTGACAAAGGTACACATTGTTTGCAAGCCATTTCTCATTATTTCATGCCTTTTTGCATGTTATTTTCACTCATGTATTCATTTTTATGCATACTTTCCCCTAATACATGCATTTTTGTAAATGTTGTTTAGTTGGCAAACTGCATCCCAAAATTCTAATAAATGCAAATTTTGAAGGATGGCTGTGTTTCAGTTCTCATATTGCTTTGGAAATGCAAATTTGATAAATTCTCCTTGAAATGTGAACTGAATCAAAATTCTCACCCATCCCTAGTCAGAAGGTAATCAATTCTATATTAAAGAGTCTGCAACACTGAGCATCCTGCCTGGACACCAGGCAAATGGTAGGAACTCTTGGTACCACCAGGAGGTTCTCTACCAAAGACTATAATGGCCAGGCAGGGATATGCTGTAAGAGATGAAGCAATTCTAAATATATGGCTGGGAGCAGTGGAGTATTGCCCCAGCAAACTCAGTCTGCTCTTAGCCAGCCCTCACTTGCCTACCTCCTTACTTAAAACAGTCAGGAGAGGGGGGGTAACGCTGCCTGTTGACTTCTTCCTCCTTCGTCTCAGTGTTGCCATTGTAGAACTCAGCACAGAGAAAGATGGAACAACGCTAGAGTTAGTTGGCTCTGCGTCTTGTTGAATTGCGGCCAGCTAAGTTCTATCAGAGTGGACCCATTAAGGAGCCTAAATTAGTCAAGTCTATTTCAATGATTCTACTCTGAGTAGAACTTAGCTTGATACAGCCTATAGACTCTGGCTCCGCTATTGTTAGGCTCTCTGCCTTCTGTCCCGCCAGCTCCAATGGACACCAGCCTTCGCTGGCTGGGAGTAAGCCCCTTTGAATACAGCAAGCTTTACTTCTGAGTAAACACATCTGGGATTGGGCTACTTATCTTTCCCACTGAACCAAACTGAACTGCAGAGTGCTTAACTTTGGCTGGATGGCACTATTAGGCTTGGGCAATGCTGCCTAGATATGCTTCCCCCCCTTTTTTTTAAATCAGGACAGATTTGCTTAAGCCAGCAGCCTTCTCCAGCCTGGTGCCCTCGAGACATTTTGGACCACAATCCCATCATGCTGGCTGGCGCTGATGTGAGCTGCAGTCGAAAACATCTGGAGGGCATCTGGTAAGTGAAGGCAGGCCTAAACTCTCCCCACATAGCAGCTGGAAATGCCTCCCCTCTTGGCTCTTCGTTTTCTTCCAAGCCTTTGATTGGGTCTCAGAACCAGGAATCACCTGTATTCGTTTTCTTGAATTATTATAACTACCCCAGTGATACAAAGAATCAAAAGTCCTGCAGTGTGAATGTGTATGCTGTAATAGGGAGTCAGAGGTGCCTTCAGGCTTCCCGTAAGAACAGACACTGTTGTTTACAAAAAGAACAGGATCATTTGTCTTAATGTAAAACAAAAGTGAGGCCTAGAGCCTCAAACAATGGCCAGCCACCTTGTCAGCTACACAGCCAGCAACCAGGGGGCCATCTTCCCATGCTTGCACTGGAAGGGAGAGGGCCCCACCTTACACCTATTAACTCCTCCCAGTACTGTTGCATGCACTGTCTCACAGTCACAACACAGGCTATAAACAACTTCCCTATTTCAGTGACTCTTGCACAGTAGACATCTTTCTGAAGCAAGGCTTTTTTTTTAATGAAAAGCAGCGGGAAAGCACAGGTAAGCATCCAGCTCCCTTTTTAACGAATGTTTTCTGTGACATGTTCCAGGATGTGTTAAGATGATTGGGGAAACACCTATAAAGTATGGAATGTGGATGAATGCTTTTCTGTTCTGTGCCATGGATCTACCTTTGAAAAAATAGCAGTCTATTTTGTTACACATTTCTGAACTGCCTCTTGGGTTTGGTTTTGCTTTTTTTTTTTTGCTAAGGGTGCATGATGAATTGTAACCCCTGTTACTTTTGTGGTTTGTTTGTTTTGCCAGGGTATGCTGCAAAGCAACATGCCATAGCTCTGTGTAGCACTGCTGTCACTCCATCAGTTGCCTTTACTTCATGTTCAGTCCTAAACTCCAAATCAAGGGTCCTGTAAGCGTTCCGGGGTTCACGTCAGGGTTTTGTGTGATGTTTGGGAGTCAGGGTGAATCTTGGGAGAGGGAACATGGAAGAACTAAGTAGCTCTGCTTCTGTGGGTGTTGTTTCCCCTTTCTGTTCTGCAGCATTTCCATTGCCATGGTCCCATTAGGGAAGGCTGTTGTATTTGGCAAATCCAAGACACATGGCAAATAAAGCCTGCTGAAATGTACACAACTGGTTTGGCTGGCTATTTCACTGTCAATTAAACTCCTTTCTTATACGCACTTCAGGCTTGACTGTTCTTAGATTCTGTAAACAACCAAAGTACCTAATAAATCCATACAGTACTGATAACATGCCACTCAGAAGAGAAGAGGTTTTTTTCCAGACAGTTAAAAGTCATAGATCTTATATGTGGTAATACTGGAGTTCCATTACACCACCAGTAACACAATATCTATTTATTTTCATTCAGCACTGATATAATCCTAAACCAGTGCCATATTTTGAAAATCACTGGCTGTAAACCAAGGCTGCAGAAAAGGATCCTTATATCAGTTTGTTTTTTTGTAGTGGTGGTAGAAAATTAAAAGGCTGCATAAACACTGTGTTATGACAATTCTAGTAGGCCTGGTCTTTGTTAACCGGTTTGATAATCTGGCTAGTCAAAATGCCCTTAGGCTCTGTGATTAGGAAAAAAATGGAAGGAATACAGATATTCTCAATTATTCCACCACTTGTCTACAGAGCATCTGAATGAATCTTGTGGACCACAATTTTACTTGCCTCCTACTTGCCGCACTGGGCTGCTACTGGGAGGAAGGGTGGGCTATAAATCAAATAATAAATAAATAAATAAATAAATAAATTTAATAACCTCTGCAGATTGCCACAATGACTCTGTGGTCATTGTATTGCATTGCAGAGGGGGAGTGTGTATTCTTAAAGAACTATTTTGTGTGTGTTTAGAGATGAGGAACTATAATAAGGGGGAGCATTTCACCTCTATAGCGAGATCTAATGTATTTCTATTTAAAGTATAGACTCCCCTCCCCCATTTGCATGTAGACATAGCTTATGCAAATCTGTGTTCTCTTTTGTCCTTTTTTTTTTTTTTTACTGATGCCTATGTGGCCACTCTAGATGGGTAGGGCAGGGCTAGTAACAGGCATACCATGGGCTCTATACTTTTTGTCAACAGATCTCAGAGGGTTTGGGGGATATTGATATGTGTGTTCCAACACTCCTAGCAGAGAGGGGCCCTTTCATGCTCATGGGTCTACCGATGCACCTGAAAATGAAGGTGCTTCTTGTGAAAACTCATGCCACGATAACCCCATTCATCTTCAGGCTACGGGCAGATGCCTTCTCATCTCTAGCTGGAGCAGTTGCTACTTTATTATTATTATTATAGCCTTGCTCAATTAGCTTTTAACTGCAGCCTGCCACATAGAAAATTAACAGATATAGTTTTTCCTGGCATGGATATTAATGGTGGAAAAAGCTCCAGCTGTACATTATCTGTTGGACAGGCTGCTGTTTAAGGCACAGGAGCAAGGCCAGTAAAAATATGGGCGCAAGCCACGGGGGAGGGTCCAGCAGGAAGTGATTAAAGAGAAGCTTTAACAATGTTCCAGATATGCAGGAAGTGTTTTAAACCACAATAGGGTGGAGACCTTTGCTTGACTGAAGCACTCTGTCTTGGGAGTAAGTGCCATCGAAAAGAATGGAACATAGTTAAGACTGTGCTGTATGGAAGCCAATCCATACAGTAATACTGGCCCAGTATTTTGCCTTGCAGTGGGGACAGAGCCCTGTGAGACTGCAGTTGTGATAAAGCATTGGACAAGATGCAGTGTAGAACCACAGCTGCAATCCTGCTTCCATGCAAGAGTAGTGCTTTAGCTGTGCAAAACAGCTCTAGACCAAAAGCGCCCTTAACTTCTGTATATGTTTCTCTGTACGTTTCTTTTACACTACAGTCAAGTGGAAAGTGTTAAGCAGTGTTGGCTCCAGATTTATGGGGGGCTCTAGGGCAACATGTCCTAAGTGGGCCCACATGTGTGGTACTGCGGCCGCTGCCCATTCATTGCTCTCTCACTATACCCAATATAAATGAGAAATATGTTTAGGGATAGGCTGCTCCACCTCCTTACTCTTGCCTCTGCCTCATACCCTTGGAGAAGGCAAGTGAACAGGCAGCAACAGAAAAGAAGAGGAAGAGGAATGAGGCTAGGGAGATCTGGGGACAAGCAGTGGCCCTTCTGCTTGGATATGGGCCCTGGCAGGTGCCTTACAATGCCAACCTCTGATGCTGGCCCTGAAATTAAGCTTACTTTGTTTATATAACCATTATTAAATCTGCTATATGTGATCCTGTACTTTTGCGTCTATAGCATGGTCTTTTTCAGGAGTGGTGAACATGTGGCCCTTCAGATGTTGGACTTCAGCTCCCATCAGCCATAGCCAGCATGGTCAGCATGTAGTCCAACAACGTCTGGAGACCTACAGGTCCCTCATAGTCATTCCTGAGCCTTCACTAACACTAGCATTTTGGCAAGAGATACGACTGCAGTGGCTCTTTTCTGTCAAGCCCCCCTCCTCAATAGGTATCCCAGAAAACATTGTGCCTTTAGAAACCATCCGTTTGGAACGGGAGGTGTAATGGTCAGAGTGTCGGTTTTGGACTGGGGAGATCCAACTCTAAATCTCTATTCACCCATGAAGCTCACTTGGTGACCTTGGGACAGTCACCATTTCTCAGTGGGTTGTTGTGGGGATGGAGGAGAATGTACACTGCCTTCAGTCCTTTGGAAGAAAGGCACAAAATGTAACGTAACATAAACCCCACACATACAAAATTATTAATTACATTTATATCCCACCTTTTCTCCACGTGGTACACGTGGTTCTCCCCCTCTTCATTTTGTCATCACAAAACCCTGTGAGGTAGGTTAGGCTGAGAGGAAGTGACTGAGGTCACCAAGTGAGCTTCATGGTTGAGTGGGGATTTGAACCATGGTCTCCTTGCTCCTAGTGCAACACTTTAACCATTATACCATTGCATAGCTAATCTGTCTATGTTAGACTGTTATCTTCTCCATTCATTCATTCATTCATTCATTCATTCATTCATTCATTCATTCATTCATTGCCTTCTCCTTGTATCTTCACAACAATCCTGTGAGAGGTAGGTTAGGCTGGGAGCTAATGACTGGCTCAAGGATACCCTGTTGGCTTTGAAGCTGTCCAAAATTTTGAACTCTGATCTCCTTAGTCCAACCCTCTCTAACCACTGGCTCTCAATTTACATTCATTCCTTGCATACTCAAATCCACAATGGTCTGGACCATCTGGGACCATGGCAGGACCAGACAGCCCTTCTGGCCTCAAAACCCTGAAGAGCTGCTACCAGTCAGCATAACCTAGGGATGAGACACCTTGTGGGCCTCCAGATATTGTTCGACTCCAACTTTCATCATCCCTGACGATTGGCTGCACTGACATAAGTTGAACAACATCTGGAGAGCCACAGGTCCCCCATCCCAGGTTTAGGCAATGCTGAGCTACATGGACCAATAGTCTGCTCTGCATAAGGCAGCTTCTTAAGTTCCTGTTTTCCAAGAACTAAACTGAGCATTAAAAAAACAGCACAGATAGAAGATGCCTGCTTTGTTGGCATTTTGTGCTTCTGACTGAATCAACAGCAGGCAAAGCTATATCTAGATGTTCTCAGGGAAAATGATCGATACCTGCAGGTTCAATCTCCATGTGTATCTTGTAATGCACAGCAGGGATCTCCACTCTTATCAACCTTAGGACTTCCCTGGTCTGCATTTTGTATCGGGCTACTAGTCATGTGGAAGAGGAAACCTCTTGGGTGTTTTTCATGCTAGTGAATTGCTTTGCCAACCTGGTGCCCTCCAGATGTTTTGGACTACAATTTCCATAAGCTCCACCCTTTACGTGTCTAATTTCTTACATGGTTTCCTTGCTTCCCCCCCCCCAGAGAGAATAGCTCTTGCAATGATATAAAGATCTAGATCCTTTATGTTCTTCAAGCATATGGCAAAATAGCAGGCTAAATTATTAAGCCTTCTTCACAGCTATTTAACAGCAGTGCGTTTCTGCTTCAAGTCCTTTAATGTGAAACTTTTGCATACAGACACTGCTGGAAAAAAATGATCATTTGTGAAACACTTCCAAGCATGTAATATATTGGATAGTATCCAATACTTAAACTTGAGTGTGTATGTGTGTGTGCGTGTAGGGGAAACTGGAGGATTTCAAATGATTTATGCACATAACTGGATTTTATATGCTTAGTATGTGGCATGCCGATTCTGGGCTGATCCATGGGTGAATCATGTAAACATTTGATGTCGTGGCTTCCTGCTGTATCAAATGGACATAAAACTAATGTTGTCAACATTATGATACCTTCTATGACAAATCCAGCAGAGATACAAGACTGGCATCTGATGGACACTTAGGGATCTCCATTCTATGCCATTTTCACATTCAGTAAGTCATAGGCCTATTTCATGCTCTTTATTTGTTTTTCTTTTTGGTGGATTTTTAAAAAAGCATGAAAAAAACACATTTAGATTCTCTGAGATTTCCCCCCAAAGAAGCATAATTTTATAAGTGACTTTTGCGATGTAGTTTCAGACAAGTGTTTAATCTGATTTATTGCTCTATTCTGATCTGCATATAAGTCTGGGGCTGCGGAATTAGGTCATTTCACTTTAAAATGTGGATCAAACAAATTTTTCCTCTATCCTTGTGGACCAGAAGCTCATGCTACAGTAAATGTGCCTACAGCATGCCACAGCAGTGAACATATGAAGCTGCCTTATACTGAGTTAGATAATTTGTCTATCTAGGCCAGTACTGTCCACTCTGGCTGGCAGCAGCTGTCCTCATCTTTTTCCGTGCTGTGTGATCCTTTTAACTAAAAATGCGAGGGATTAAGCATTTTTCCTTCAAAGCATGTGCTCTGCTGCTAAGCTATCACCCCTTCCCATTTCTTATAAAAAAATATCTTCTGTATGTCAACCTCATCAGAGATAGGTCGCTAAACATTTTGGGATTTTAAACAAGGTGGTATAATGTCCTCTCACACTTCCCACAATGAACAGGGAAGGTATTGGCAGAGTAGCTGAGCTGTGTGTATGTGAATCTTACCTGAGGCAGCACACCTTTTTCCTGGATATAATCACACTGAGACTCTAGACTTAAGAAAATAAGAGAGCTTAGTTTATTACAGGAAATACATGCTTGATGGTAGAGTTCCTAGTTCTAGCTAACTAAGTTGAAGATGCAAAGAGCTATGGTTGGGGCTAGGTGGGGAGAAGCACAATGGGACATTGGAGAATATGTTGTAGATACTGTTATAATTGCTATGTTTGGTTGGTTTTATTTATTCTGTTATTGTGTAATGTATATTGTTGAGATTTATTGTTTACTTATGTTTATTTAAAATGTGATGCATTGTTTTTCCTTTTAATTATGAATTGTATTATATTGTATATTGATTTTTATGTTGTAAACCGCCCAGAGAGCTTCGGCTATAGAGTGGTATAGAAATTTAAATAATAATAATAATAATAATAATAATTTGATCTCTACTGCCAGAGAGAGAGACAAAGGAAAGATGTCTCCTCTCGCAAGGTCAGACACAGAAGGTGGAGAAAGCAGGAAAATGAAGCCAGCCACCATAAGAGTATCAGTTTACAACTGAAGGAAGATCAGCACAGGTTAGATCAGATGGACAGTCTGGGAAGCTCAGAGGTTCCTCCTGTATCTACTTTATCCCCAAGCAAACCCACCCAAGTCGAGTTGCCACCCAGCACTTCCCAACAGAAGGGCCCATTGGTCAGTTTGATCCTTGGCATCTCCATGTAGAACTGGGAAATGCTCCTGGCTAAAACCCTGAAGAGCTGCTACCAGTCAGCATAACCTAGGGATGAGACACCTTGTGGACCTCCCTGGTGCATTCTCTATAGCTGTCCAGTTTCCCTGCTTTTTCAAAGTTTGATAGAAATATCTGTTGGCTATAGGTACATTCTTAAACCGTAAGGGTTTTTTTGCCTATTAGTGAATTTCCCCCCTTATACTCATACTTAGGATAAGTGAAACTGACCACAGGAGATGTGGAGGGGAAGAGGAGGGGAGGAAGGGCAGATGGGAGGAGGGGAATGGGAGCAGGCAGGAGGGGGAGGGGAAGAGGAGGGAGGGGAGGAAGGGCAGACGGGAGGAGGGGAATGGGAGCAGGCAGAAGGGGGAGGGGAGGAGGAGGGCAGGTTTAATCATTCGCATGCTTATTGAGTTCAGTGGGATTTACTCCTGTGCAATCATGCTTAAGATAGCTAAAACCGACTGGGGGGTGGAGAAGGAGAAGAGGGCAATAGGATTATAGCTACTCTGTGAACATGGCTGACTTTTAATTAATTTCAACAAATTATGAGAACACTGACAGAAAAAGTCCAACAGGAGTCTGTTTTCTCTCTCTCTTTATACTTTAAGAACATAAGAACATAAGAAGAGCCTGCTGGATCAGGCCAGTGGCCCATCTAGTCCAGCATCCTGTTCTCACAGTGGCCAACCAGGTGCCTGGGGGAAGCCCGCAAGCAGGACCCGACTGCAAGAACACTCTCCCCTCCTGAGGCTTCCGGCAACTGGTTTTCGGAAGCATGCTGCCTCTGACTAGGGTGGCAGAGCACAGCCATCATGGCTAGTAGCCATTGATAGCCCTGTCCTCCATGAATTTGTCTAATCTTCTTTTAAAGCCATCCAAGCTGGTGGCCATTACTGCATCTGGTGGGAGCAGATTCCATAGTTTAACTATGCGCTGAGTAAAGAAGTACTTCCTTTTGTCTGTCCTGAATCTTCCAACATTCAGCTTCTTTGAATGTCCACGAGTTCTAGTATTATGAGAGAGGGAGAAGAACTTTTCTCTATCCACTTTCTCAATGCCATGCATAATTTTATACACTTCTATCATGTCTCCTCTGACCCGCCTTTTCTCTAAACTAAAAAGCCCCAAATGCTGCAACCTTTCCTCGTAAGGGAGTCGCTCCATCCCCTTGATCATTCTGGTTGCCCTCTTCTGAACCTTTTCCAACTCTAGAATATCCTTTTTGAGATGAGGCGACCAGAACTGTACACAGTATTCCAAATGCGGCCGCACCATAGATTTATACAACGGCATTACGATATCGGCTGTTTTATTTTCAATACCTTTCCTAATTATGGCTAGCATGGAATTTGCCTTTTTCACAGCTGCCGCACACTGGGTCGACATTTTCATCGTGCTGTCCACTACAACCCCGAGGTCTCTCTCCTGGTCGGTCACCGCCAGTTCAGACCCCATGAGCGTATATGTGAAATTAAGATTTTTTGCTCCAATATGCATAATTTTACACTTGTTTATATTGAATTGCATTTGCCATTTTTCCGCCCATTCACTCAGTTTGGAGAGGTCTTTTTGGAGCTCTTCGCAATCCCTTTTTGTTTTAACAACCCTGAACAATTTAGTGTCGTCAGCAAACTTGGCCACTTCACTGCTCACTCCTAATTCTAGGTCATTAATGAACAAGCTGAAAAGTACAGGTCCCAATACCGATCCTTGAGGGACTCCACTTTCTACAGCCCTCCATTGGGAGAACTGTCCGTTTATTCCTACTCTCTGCTTTCTGCTTCTTAACCAATTCCTTATCCACAAGAGGACCTCTCCTCTTATTCCATGACTGCTAAGCTTCCTCAGAAGCCTTTGGTGAGGTACCTTGTCAAACGCTTTTTGAAAGTCTAAGTACACTATGTCCACTGGATCACCTCTATCTATATGCTTGTTGACACTCTCAAAGAATTCTAATAGGTTACTGAGACAGGACTTTCCCTTGCAGAAGTCATGCTGGCTCTGCTTCAGCAAGGCTTGTTCTTCTATGTGCTTGGTTAATCTAGCTTTAATAATACTTTCTACCAGTTTTCCAGGGACAGAAGTTAAGCTAACTGGCCTGTAATTTCCGGGATCCCCTCTGGATCCCTTTTTGAAGATTGGTGTTACATTTGCCACTTTCCAGTCCTCAGGCACGGAGGAGGACCCGAGGGACAAGTTACATATTTTAGTTAGCAGATAAGCAATTTCCCCTTTGAGTTCTTTGAGAACTCTCGGGTGGATGCCATCCGGGCCTGGTGATTTGTCAGTTTTTATATTGTCCATTAAGCTTAGAACTTCCTCTCTCGTTACCACTATTTGTCTTAGTTCCTCAGAATCCCTTCCTGCAAATGTTAGTTCAGGTTCAGGGATCTGCCCTATATCTTCCACTGTGAAGACAGATGCAAAGAATTCATTTAGCTTCTCTGCAATCTCCTTATCGTTCTTTAGTACACCTTTGACTCCCTTATCATCCAAGGGTCCAATTGTCTCCCTAGATGGTCTCCTGCTTTGAATGTATTTATAGAATTTTTTGTTGTTGGTTTTTATGTTCTTAGCAATGTGCTCCTCAAATTCTTTTTTAGCATCCCTTATTGTCTTCTTGCATTTCTTTTGCCAGAGTTTGTGTTCTTTTTTATTTTCTTCATTCGGACAAGAAGACTTCTGAAGGAAGACTTTTTGCCTCTAAGAGCTTCCTTGACTTTGCTCGTTAACCATGCTGGCATCTTCTTGGCCCTGGCGGTACCTTTTCTGATCTGCGGTATGCACTCCAGTTGAGCTTCTAATATAGTGTTTTTAAACAACTTCCAAGCATTTTCGAGTGATGTGACCCTCTGGACTTTGTTTTTCAGCTTTCTTTTTACCAATCCCCTCATTTTTGTGAAGTTTCCTCTTTTGAAGTCAAATGTGACCATGTTGGATTTTTTTGGCAATTGGCCAGTTACATGTACGTTTAATTTAATAGCACTGTGGTCACTGCTCCCAATCGGTTCAACAACACTTACATCTCGCACCAGGTCCCGGTCCCCACTGAGGATTAAGTCCAGGGTTGCCGTCCCTCTGGTCGGTTCCATGACCAACTGATCTAGGGAATAGTCATTTAGAATATCTAGAAACTTTGCTTCTTTGTCGTGACTGGAACACATATGCAGCCAGTCTATGTCTGGGTAGTTGAAGTCACCCATTACTACCACATTTCCTAGTTTGGATGCTTCCTCAATTTCATATCTCATCTCAAGGTCTCCCTGAGCATTTTGATCAGGGGGACGATAGATCGTTCCCAGTATTAAGTCACTCCTGGGGCACGGTATCACCACCCACAACGATTCTGTGGAGGAGTCTGCCTCTTTTGGGGTTTCGAGCTTGCTGGATTCAATGCCTTCTTTCACGTATAGAGCGACTCCGCCACCAATACGTCCTTCCCTGTCCTTCCGATATAGTTTATATCCAGGGATAACCGTATCCCACTGGTTTTCTCCATTCCACCAGGTTTCGGTTATGCTCACTATATCAATGTTCTTCTCTAAGACCAAGCACTCCAGTTCTCCCATCTTGGTTCGGAGGCTCCTAGCATTAGCGTACAGGCACTTGTAAGCAGTGTCTCTCTTCAAGTGTCTTTGGCACTTGTGGTTAGGCCTGTGGTAATTTTGCTCTTCTGAATTTATATCCTGTGCCCCTGCTCTCACAATGCCTACTTCTAGGCCTACCCCTTTTAAAATTTCATCATTTCTTTGGTTTTTATCCCAGGGGGGAGGTTTATTCCGAACCGGACCTTTCTCAGCTCCCGTCGGGTTTCCCCCCTCAGTCAGTTTAAAAGCTGCTCTGCTACCTTTTTAATTTTAAGTGCCAGCAGTCTGGTTCCATTCTGGTTCAAGTGGAGCCCGTCCCTTTTGTACAGGCCCGGCTTGTCCCAAAATGTTCCCCAGTGCCTAACAAATCCGAACCCTTCCACCCGACACCATCGTCTCATCCACGCATTGAGACTGTGAAGCTGGGCCTGTCTTTGAACTCTCTATTCTCTCTGACTGTTTTGTGTATTGCCATGAAAATTTAGAGGGTTGTTAAGCAAGCATTTCTGAGTTCAACACTAAGTTTTGTAAGGTTTTGTTTTGAAATGAGCTTATGGGATGCATCAAAATGGCATGGGGGTATTTTCAATTTAACATTGCAGAATGTGAAAAATCGCCTCTCCCTTCCTCCTCCCTTCTCTGCCCATTCCAGCTCTTCCTTCCTCACTTCCTCTTCTCCTTCTCCTTCCAGTCAGTTTTATCTATCCTAAGTATGATTGCACAGAAGAAAATCCCACTGAACTCAATAAGCATGCAAATGATTAAACCTCCCCTCCTCCTCCCCTCCCCCTCCTGCCTGCTCCCATTCCCCTCCACCTATCTGCCCTCCCTCCCCTCCCTCATCCTTCCCTGCCTCATCCTCCCCTCTCCCCTCCCCTTCCTCCTCCTACCTTCCCCATCCCCTGTGGTCAGTTTCACCTGTTCTAAGTATGATTGTAGGGGAGAAATTCACTAACAGGAAAAAAAACAATCAAACTTTAGAAAGCAGGGAAATTGGGCAGCTATAGGGAATGCACCAGGGGAGCAGGAGACCTGACCTCCTGTCTGCGATATTGTACTGCCCTACAAATTGGTCAAAGTGCAAACACAATTTGGGTTGGTCTTTCACAGTTCAATCCACTTCCTGTGTAGCTTGGAAGAATTTGGTAACATGTGCCTCTGAGCATATGGTGAGTGGTGGCAACACCTGCAATCAAATAACAGAAACAAAACGTGCTGTGCTGATCTTGTTTTAGCAGGGAAGAATCAACAATATTAAGACAGTTGATATATTTCAGATAGTCATTTTAAATATGTTTGATTTACTTTGCAATTTTAGTAAAGTTTCCTATAGTAAATAATTTTATTTTGCTTCTGTTTCTGTGAATATGTGAAGTACAGCAATACTTTGCAACACTAAAAAAACTCCAAAAACAATTGTGAAATAATGGCACTGACTGTTCTGCAGAATAGTTTCAAGTGGACATGAGGAGTGTCTCAGATTGCACAAGATAAAACAATGGGAGGTGAAATATATTTTAACAAAATTCTAGGTGTGCTCTATGTTTTTAATTCACCATGCCCACCTTGCCTTAAGTGGAGTAGTTTAAGCAAGATGCTGAAAACATGCATTGGCAGGCCAAGTTTGTTTTTTCCAACAGCTAGAGTCATTGCTTAAGTAGCAACATATTCTAACCAGTCTGATTTTACATCAAACTGCAGTTTCAGATTCAACTGTTAATATGCCCAAAATATAAATAGAGCATAATCTCCAGTTTGAAACACAAAAGGCTGTCTTCACCATCATATGACATTGACCAGTAAAAAGGCTTTGAAATTAATAAAAATAAATGAATCATGAGAGCAATATAATTTTCTAGGTTAGATTCTCTGTAGAAACAGTAGTAACACAGGAAAGAAGCAAAGTAAGAACACCAACAAACATACAAACACGTAATTCTCCATCTTTGGAGATGGCAGGTGTTGCCAGCACTCACCATATGCTCAGAGGCACGTTACCAAATTCTTCCAAGCTACACAGGAAGTGGATTGGACTGTGAAAGACCAACTCAAATTGTGTTTGCATTTTGACAAATTTATAGGGCAGTCCAATATCTCAGAGAGGAGGTCAGGTCTCCTGCTCCCCTGTTGCATTCCCTATAGCTGCCCAATTTCCCTGCTTTTTAAAGTTTGATAGAAATATCTATTGGCTATAGGTACGTTCTTAAACTGCAAGGTTTTTGCCTATTAGTCAATTATTTTGGAAAGTGCAAATTTGATAAATTCAGCTTTAAATGCTAACTTAATTGAATTTGCCAAGCCATGGCAAAACCAGTCTCCAATTGCCCAGACTCTCACAGGCCAGCAAAGTGTAGTTGGAATCTTAAGGAAGGGAGCCCTATGCACAAGGCTCTATGTGTGCTTCCAGGTGACTGCAGCAACCAGGACTACTGCAGCCACCTATAGTAATTTCTCACTGATGCCCTCCCTGCCTTCCTACTCACTCGTCGTCCCCCACTGGTGCTGCTGCGAGAGGGTTGAAAGAATGCCTGCGGCAGCTGTTGGAGCCACTAGCTGGCTGCTACAGCTACCCAGATCCTTCTACCAATCCATATGGAGTCTCTGTCATCAGGTTCCTGTATGCACTAGATGGGTTTTGTTATCATACTATATTTTGTTATTGTATTGAGGTGAATCTGTGGTTTAGTAGCTTGCGAGTAAATAAGCTGTGGTCTTGCAAAGTTTTGGGCTTTTGTAATTGTAAATATGCATATTTTACACAACTCTGGTGTATGGATAATACCCCTATTCTAACACTGCCTGAGTGCTCCCCCCACGTTTCAAACATTGCGCTATGCTGCTTGTAATATACTGCAAATGCTTTTGTATTTACATTGCAAAAACCTGTCCTCCTGCGCACACTCTTGGAGAAAGCTTATTAGCAAACACACCATCACTGTTTCTGTTTTTTTAAAAAAATTGGAATGTTTCTTAGAACGTTTGTATAATCTCACAATGGATCTGGTTCTGCTTATTATAGCATAGCTGCAACTCCAACACATTATTTTCTATTGTGGTTATGTGGGGGTAGTGGAAAGCAGACGAGTATGTACGCTAAGGAAAAAATAAATCAAAAAGACATCTTTAAATAAAATCTTAATCTTCCCTGGAAGCAAAATGGAGAAGGTGATTTATCAGGCACCAGATAATGAAGACAGTTTGAGCATACATGTTTTAGGTCACATCCATACCATACATTTAAAGCTCATTTATACCACAAATAGTCATGGCTTCTCCCAGAATCCTGGGAACTGTAACTTACTTCTCACAGAGCAACAGTTCCCAGCAACCTTAACAAACTACAGTTCCCAGGATTCTTTGGGGAAGCCATGTGCTTTAAATGTCATATACATTTATGGTGTGGATGTGATCTTATACTGTTTAATAAAGACTTATTTGGGCACAGGGCCAACTCCATGTTTGAGGGACCCTTGGTAAAGTACCCACTGGTGGGACTCCTTTTGTCAGTGGGTCCCTGGCTTCTCTGGTGGAAGCAGCCATAAGCAGCCATTTGGGGCTGCCATTTAATTTTCCCACAGTCCTCCAGTGCTAGTTCAGTCAGCTCCTCTTTGTTGAATGGCGGGTGTGGGAATCATCTTGTTCTTTGTTTTAGGCAGCAAAATGTCTTGGGCCAGCCCTGCTAAAATATGTAAAATTGGGGCTGCACATACCAAGGGCATTGTAGGAAGTTTTTAAAACCACCTGACATTGTGGGCCTTTCTAAGGCCCTACAGCTTCCTGAGGGTGCCAGGGGCTGACATTAGGCCTGTTTGGGTGCACCACCTCTATTTCTGGTTGATTTATATATTCTAAAATTTCTGTGCCATTTTTGTACAGTTCAAGCTGGCTTACGGTGACTGTGTAGTACTGTTCAGTATCCTGCAGCATCACAATGCCTGTCCCAGGCAGTGTGTGTGTATGATGTGAGAGAGAGGGGAAGCTGCTTTATATGAGGTCCAGCCACACTGCACAGCATGACAATTACTATTATTTTGGAGCGTAGTCCGTCTGTCTTTTCAGCCTCCATTTTGAAAGGGTGGCTGGTCGGTACCTCAGAGCCTTCAAACTGCCACAGGCCTAGGGAACTGTGATAATCCCTATTATCACAAAAAGGGATTGTGCATGAATCTTGCAAATGCTTTGATGTGAACAACTTTCCACATTGGGGACCCTGTTTTCCTTTTGGTTATTGGTGGAGCATATGGCTCCAGATGACAATTTGTAATTGTTTTCTAGTTTCAGAGGGTCATGTTAATATTAATGTATTGGTTACAGTGCTGAGTTAGCAGACTATGCTAACGGGGGGGGGGATGTCCCCTCTGGAATCTTACTTGTAATTGGGTTTGATTCATTAGTGAAGAGGTGCCAGGAAAACAAATTGGACAGCTTTTCCCCAGTAGTGTGCTAGATCTGAAGGCCCTAAATTAACACGATGGAGTAGTTTGCCAGCAAAGAGAGAGCGGCACAGCAGCAAATGTTAGAGTGGCTGAGCACTAAATTGCGTGTGCCCACCATACTTCAGTGATGGCTGCTTCTCTGATGTGCTTATTACATTCTCTGAGCTAAGCATACATCACCCTCTTAAGGATAAACTTGTATCAGATTCAGCTAGGGAAAAGTGTCCTGCAGATTAGGATGCCAAGAGAATTGCAACAAAAACAGGAATGGGAGCACAAATCACCAGTGTGCTTATTCTTCTCAAATCTGGAATGGAAATCAATCCAGCGAACACAATTGCCCACTTTCAGTCTGCAAACGATGTGTAATTGATTACATTGTTCCCCATTTGTGTTTTGTTTCTTTTGCATTGAAATGAATGGGGTGGAATAATTTAATGGCAATGTAACTTAACTAATTTGTATAATGTAACCTGATGTTACATACGCTATGAGGTGAGGGGCAAGTAGGTGTGGTTTTCCAAGAAATGGCATGGCAGGTCAAACTGGGACTCCTAGTAGTCCAAAGTTGGCCCACAGGTTGGAGGTCCCCTCTGCTCTAGGCCCTCTAGTATGCTGCTAGGAAAAATAAACCAGTTTTAAGCAACAAGTTAGTAATTATACCAATGATCTCATGATTTAGCAGATTGCAGGGCAATACTAACAACGTCATCGCACCGGCCTTATCATTAGGCAGAGCAAGGCAGCTGTCCCAGGTGGCAGATGCTGTAGAACAGGGAATGGTGAGGTGTTGGAGGACAGAGCTAGGTGTACCACACAGCCTGCCTTCCGCCTGCCGTGGAAGACATAGCCCTGTCACCATTGCTATGTAAGATTCCACTGCCAGTTCAGTTGACTCCTGTGAATCGTGTGTGTGGGAACCATCTTGTTCTTTGCCTTAGGCAGCAAAATGTCTTGGGCCAGCCCTGCTAAAATGTGTAAAATTGGGGCTGCACGTCTGTGCATGTGTCCTTGGAAGTAATTCCCAGTGAAATCCATGTGACTTAGTATATGTAAACATACCTAGGATTTGGGATAGTCAGATGAATTGTTGAAATAGGAAGACATAAAACCCCAACTCAAAAGAATTGGCATGGGAGAGAATGAGACAGAGGACTGAATCATACAGTCTAACTAGCATGGTTCAAAGATGATTTAAGTTCTACTCATAATGGCAGGTCAAGAAGCACCTTCTACCTGATGAAGACTGAACTGGTGATTCATCCAACATACTCTGACAACACTTATTGGACCAATGAAGTATCTCGAAACTGAAATGGAATATGGTGTGTGGTTTCTGTGTTTGTACTGCTAAGAATGGCTGCACTTCTGGAGAAAACAGAGTTTTGATTGGTAATCACACAGTGTCAGGCTATTGGTCCATCTTGCTCAGTTTTTTGCTGACCAGTAGTGACTCTTCAGGGTTTCAGGCAGTAGTTTTTCCCAGCCTTACCTGGAGATGCCAAGGACTGAATCTGGCATCTTATGCATGCAAGCGACATATTCTTTAACATTGTTCTCCCCCCCCTCACCTGTCCCCTGCATTGAGCAGATATTAATTTGTAGGGATGTGGGGAGATCTGCTGCCTGTGATGTTCAAACCTCTACCGTGAATCAGGATCTCCTGTACCCAGATGTTTACAACAGATTAGTCTCTCTAATGAAAGTGTGTATCCAGATAACAGGCATGACTCAAACAGAAGCCAGAAGAGTGTGCTATATGAAAGGTGCCTGTAGGATAAGAAATTAATTTAACAAGGAAGCCCAGACGGGCTCAGATAGTGTGCTTTGGAAGGCAACAGACTTCTTGAAATGCATTGCAGATCCAAAAGTGAAAAACTTTTGCTTATCTATAGGTGACTAATCTTTAGAAGATACAGCAAGGATTTTAGACGTTTATTTTAAAAGCATTTGTTTGCATAAATATAAGCATGCTTTCAAAATCAAATAGTGGTGGTTTAGAGAGGTGGTCCAACTGGCTTTCCTGCAGCTGTCACAAGGAACGTTTGCCCACAAGCAAGACTTGCCTCTCTGAAAGGTTATGATGATTCTAAGTTATTGGTGCCAATGTTAACATTCCTGTAATGTCATTATAATGCCATGTTTTTGGAACATTGCCCTGACGTAGATGTGGGTATATTCTGTCCTTCCTAGGGAGTTAGGTGCCAGTGCAACGAGGTATAGATGGCATTTGTATGGATCGGCCATTTGTGGGGCTTGGGAGGAACTGGATCTGTATTCACAGCACATCTAAGGTTTTGAGCACACCAGTTGCCTACAGTAAAGCATTTCCACTGGTCACACCTGGAGGGGCAACGGGTTGGTGTGGCGATCAGTTGTGAAATCTGATTGAAAGATAATTTTTAAAAGATGTACTCGAGCTGATCCTACCAGGTTTTAGAGTAAAAAGGGGCAAGGTTTGACTAGTGTCGTGTGCCCCCGTTTTCAGAAAACAGAGGTGGAGACACACTGGAACTGGCAGAACAGTAAGTGTGTCTTTACCCTAACTTTGAGCTTTGTGGCTTTTTTGGGTGTAAAGCTACTGGAAAAATGCTGCTGCTGCCTGCTGTCATTAGCAACAACTTCTTACGTTTCATACAGTATTGCACCTGTCTACACAGTCAGCAGATCACATCATAAAATTGTTCCCAGACTGTACCATTTCACACTGAAGGTTAGGAGGAACATATGGCTGACACCTGCTCCAGACACACCAACATTTCTCTGTGACTGTGCAAAACTAGCATGTCATGAAGAAGGCTAAATCAGAATCTTTCCTCTAATACCTACTTCTCTACGTAAATGGAATTTTCTAATCCTTCAAATGCTCCTAGAAGACACTGATTATCTGGATCTATTTCAGGTTCGGATTTGGCAGATTTGGCCCTGATGGATGATTTCTACTGACAGGACAGGGGGAGTGCAAGCCTACTGATCCCCTGGACCTCTTAGCAGCTTTTAATATCATCAGCAACGATAGCATTTGAGACACATCTGGGGAACCAGGCTGTGGTGGTGGTTTAGTTGCTGCTGTGTTGCTTTTTATTTATTTGTTGCATTATTTAAATTTGTTGTTTGTTTTAAGCCTTCTCAGAAAAAGTGGGGCATACGTTTATTACGTAATAGGGGAAAGCTTTAAATCAAGCAGTTTTACCATCTGTAATCTGAAGTGGAACACTTGAGGAGTTGCTTTGCCACAGACATGGGGAACCTCTGGCCCTCAGGATGTTGTTGGATTCTGTCTGTCCCAACCAGTTTGGGATGATGGGAGGGCCATAGGTTGTCCATCCTTGCTTTACCACATCTTGCTGCATTCCAGTAGCCTGGCACTGGTATCTTGCAACTCCTGTGTGTAAAATGGAAGGTGATTGGGTGGATGTGAGGAAGAGGAGGAGCCTACATAAAGGAGTAAGTATTGTCGGAAAAAGAACTGGGCTCTCCGAGGCCACATTGCACCTGTTCTGCGGAACCAGTTCTTCTTCAGGCTTACTTTGCCAAAGATTTACCACAGAACCTGTCTTCACTGCAAGGATTCAGATTCGAGATGAAGGTTGCCCTTTTTTTGACAAGACTCCTGCAGCAACTGTACACAGTGCTTTTAACAGCAGTCTGATGTGCAGACATTACCAGGTCATATTGCTTATTTCCATTCCATGAAAAGGTCCACTTGCTGCTGATTTCTTCTTATCAAACTGCTGTAAAAGGCATAGGAGCAAGTCAATTTAATTTTTGTGTGTGGGGGGGTCACTTAGTAACCCTTGTCTGAGACCTGGAGAGCAACTGCCAGTCAGAGTAGACAATTCTGGGCCAGTAGATAGACAAATAACCTGAACTAGTATGAGGCAGCTTCCTATGTTCTAAAGCATCTATAAAGTGGTTTTCCCTATCTACTCATTTAATATCTATCTATCAGTCTCTATCTATAATCCCTGTAGGACTCTTGGGGCAACTTAGAATTCAGGTAAAAACCAATAAAGCCATCAAAACTACTTGGCAAACCATTGATCACTTAAAGAAAACCCTGGGTGCTTCCAGATGGGGGCTTAATATTACGAACAGGTCATTTGCAACATGTTTTTTTTTCTCTTTAAATTAATCAGATTTTTACTGAAAAGGGTAAATCCAGATTAAATGGGGGAAAAGACTGGCTGGTATTCTGATGCTGATGTGTCATGTGGATGCTGTGAAAAACTTGCATGCATGAACAGCACCCATCCCACAATAAAAACACCCCAGACAAGCAGCTAGAGTTAACAGGCATTGCCACAACATGCTTGGCTAAAGAAGAAATGTCCTGGTCTGCTGCCAAATTGCACCCAATGAAGTGGCAGGCTGGGCTCAGACCTCACCATATATATCACACACTCTAAAGCTGGCTAGGACCCTGAAATTCAGAGTGAGTTTTCTTTAATTAATGTCCCACTCCTAGTACTGGGGAAAAAGAAAACACAAAGTGACATTTCAAGGAAGATCCATTGCAGAAATGCCCTTTTCTTCTGGCCGGTTCACACACAGTTGTTCATTGTGATTGACGTCTACAGGACTGAGTAGAGATCTACATGTGGCTGGAACGTTTGCAACACTTTTTCATATCACCTCAAATGCCATATTTCTCATTGGATTCAGGCCTCAGGTTGAACTATGAATGATCAAGCACTGACTACTAACCAAGTGTATACAGTATATGAACTCTATGAATTCACTTGGAATACTGAGTCATAGGTTCAGGTTATGCCTTTTGTGAAAATGCAAATAATAATAATAATAAATTAAACCATCCTACTTTTCAAGAATTTCGATTTGACCTTCGTCCTAGAAAAGAGGGTGCTGAAAAGAGCAGATCATAAAATGTGACAACAAGGGGAGAATGCATAGGCTTCTGCATCTGTGAGTAACGGCATAGGAAAAGGGAGAGCTGAATATTAATTTGGGGGCGGGGGGAGGACAGCGCTGCTATGATCCTTGCTTACACATTGCACATATGATTCAAATTAAATCTGGAGCTTTGATTTCAGTTATTTTGTAACATTGAAGCAGATCACCTGTTACTCAGTTTAAAAGAGAGACAGCCTGCCGGCCTGCCTGCAATTCCCTCCCCCACCACCCTCCCATTACAGAAAGCAATTCCAACCTAAGCAGCTTAGTGTGTGGGATATCTTCTGTTTTTTATTGTTGTATTGCAGCGCTTTCTGCCCTTCAGAGCCAGTTAGACTTGTTAGGGAGAAGCTAACCGATTGGCTGATTAATTGACCTCACTTTCATAAATTATAGTTCAGCATGCACTAGCACGAGTCCTGGGGGTTGCCGTAATTCCAGGGGCCTGTCTGTTCCTGACTCCATGCCTGTCTGTTCTGCATCGTGCATGATGTTGCGCTGGAATTTCCTGTCATAAAAAGCTGGCTGTTGCATCTTTAGGAGGACTTTGTGAGTATCTCTGACTTTTTAAACTCTGTGCGTTAATTGCACACTTTAAACAAGAGCTCTTGTAGTTGGGAAATACCACATTAGCATCAGGGATGACTTTAGTGTCTGAGGGACTGCATTGTCTCTGAATTAACTTTGCATCACTCAGTCCTGGGAGGGTTAGCCTGTGTAGTAAGTGCGGTTGAACTGCAAACCACTATATCCCAGATGAATTTATTTTGGGAACTGCTGTGATTCTTTGTGCACTCTCTCTTTCTCTTACTACAAAAGGTATGAGATTACAAAATTTGTGAATTATCCACACAGATGCTGCTTTGGATCAAAGGCACACCATGCATTTCTGTTAGGAAGGAACTGTATTTTCCTGTTCTTTACGTGGCAGTTTGCTGTGGGGAGGGATCCAAAAGACACTGAATGCTTAAACAACAACCCATAGTTTCTTCTTTTACATATATAGTCTTTACTGGCTCATAGGCAAACTTCTGTATGATTGAAATATGACTTTGTGCTTGCCCTTTTTAGAGAAAACTAAATGCCAGAAACACTTTAGAATTTTGATTTGCTTGCAATGAAAATGCACACTTACATTACATAGTAACATAGTGGGACTTAACTTTGGAGTAAATATGCACAGGATCAGGCTACAAGGCTTTTAGATGAAAGCTATTATTTTGTTGTAAGCCCGCAGGTGGGGTCATGTCTCTTAACTTCTGTACAGTATCTAGTATAGTGAGCAGCTTGATTATAAGTCATCAATGAGGGGGAGGAGCTTTCTGAAAAAAATTCCATGGAAACTGCTGCTTGGGATTTGCAGTATAAGGCTGCAGCCCCACTCACATTTTAGTAACTAAGTCTAACTGAAATCAATGAGACTCACTTCTTTATAAAACATGCTGAAGAGTGCTCTGCACTTTGATGAAATTATCCCAGGGATGCCTGTATTGGCTTCTTGAATACTGCCAGTTGTTGCAGAGATTTTAAGATGCTCCAAGCAGAAATTTGGCTTCCCTTACAAATAGTAGAATACAAAGTAGCATTTATTCTTGTGGCTGGGAACAGACACATCTGTCAATTTCAGTTTTCTAAGTTTCTCATTTTTACAGTCTTCAGTTCACATTTCCTGAGTGAGCTGCAATTTTTTTTAAAAAAAATCCTCATGAACATTCATCAGCATTTGAGTGTAAATTTATCCCAATAAACACATTTATGTATGCAGTTTGACTAATGCACACATTCTTGCAAGAAATATAATGCATGTTTAGGTTTGTTATTTTCATTAATACATGGATTTTTCTACATATTGGATGGTATGGAATGGTAGTCCTATTCAGAATAGATCCGTTGAAGTTAATAGACATGACTAAATGAGGTTTAATTAATTTCAGTGGGTATACTTTGAGCAGGACTTCGTTGAATGCAATTCAATGTTTGGTTTGAGACCTACATCACAAAATTTGGAGAAGTGTAAATTTTGAAGGATGGATGTGTTTCAGTTCACATATTAAAAAATGTGAATTAGGTAGTTTCTCACTAAAATGCAAACAAAATCAAATTTCTCCTCCATTCCTACTTGTAGCAAATGTGATTGACCATTATTATTATTATTATTATTATTATTATTATTATTATTATTATTATTATTATTATTATTATTATAGTTTTGTGTGGAGACCTCCAGTGTGTCCTGTTCTCACAGCCATTATTTTCCAAAATAAATTAATAGTGCTTTCTAGGAATTTCTAGGAACAGGGAAAGAGTTTGTTCTGTACTGCCATTATGGGACTTTCTTTTAACATACTTTGAACTTCAGGCAGTTTCTTGCTGGAAACAGAAAATGTAGCCTGCAACTTCAATTCCTATGTTCACTCTCCAGTAAGATTTGTGCTGAATGTTTTTGACCCTTCAAACAAACGTCACGCTCTGGTATGATCCGGAAGGATCACATATATACATGTCTTGCTTTGTACAATTTTTTGCTTTCCAAAATGTTAACATTTAATTCTCCACTTCTAAAAGACAGATTCAAAAGACAGTTTTCAACATGAATTCATCAAAAGGGGAAGGGAGAACACTGCACACATAATCCATCTTTTATTAGGCGAGTTACAGTATAAACAAACTATTCTGCATTCCACCAAGATAACGAATGTAACCATTTATGAAGCTATGTCTATAATACTGCAATTGGAAAGTTTGTAGTGGCAGTGAAATCAGTCGTGCAGATAGATGCTATCAACGTGTGCTATGAATCGGCCAGGCACACATCATTATAGGGCTTATGTAGACCATTGGTTCACAGCATGGTTCCTATTGTATTTTAGCCTTTCTAGAAATGTATAGAATTTCTATCCTGGCCTTCATCCCAAAGGAATCCAGGGCAGCAAACAGTGACACGGTAAACAAATGTTACAAATAAAAACATATTCAGAACATTTTAAAACAATTAAATCATCTAAAAACATTTAAAAGCATTAAGAACATTTAAAACATGTTAAAGATTCATGTACCCTCCCAGTTAATAATTTCAAGGTGGCCAGGAACAGTATCTTTCAGCCATCCTGTTCCCGGGTGAATTGGAATGTTTTAAATCTCTGCCTAAAAGTTAATAATGAGAAACAGACATCTCTCCAGGAAGGGCATCCCACAAAATGGGAAAACGCCACCAAAAAGGCCCTGTCATGGGTCAGGAGTAAGGGGCAGCTCCCAGTGGCAGCAGACCAACTGTTGGTGTTAATAGGGCCTGAGGTTGATACTGTGGGAGATGCTCTTTTAGGTACAGTAGTTTGGTTGCAAGAAAATAAAATAATAAATAATAATAATTTAATTTGTGTGTCGCCTATCTGACCAATGGCCACTCTAGGCGACTTACATGTGGGAAATTAAAACACAATAATACAAAATAAAAGAGTGCAACAGCAAAAGCAATAATAATGCAGGGCATGAGGCATTTAATCATAGCAGTTAGCCCTCCCCGGAAATCCCGAAGGCCTGTTGAAAGAGCCAGGTCTTTAAGGCTTTGCGGAAGACATTTAGGGAAGAGGCGTGCCGGAGATCTTGTGGGAGGGAGTTCCAGAAGGTGGGGGCCGCCACTGAGAAAGCCCTCTCTCTAGTTCCCGCCAATCTAGCTGTTTTTGTTGGCGGGATTGAGAGAAGGCCCTGTGTGGCTGATCGTGTCGGGCGGCATAATTGGTGGCATTGAAGGCGCTCCTTTAGATAAACTGGGCCGAAACCGTGTAGGGATTTAAAGGTTAATACCAACACCTTGAATTGGGCCCGGAAAACAACAGGAAGCCAGTGTAGATCGAACAACACAGGTGTGATGTGATCCCGGCGGCGACTATTCGTAAGTAGTCGAGCCGCCGCGTTTTGTATAAGTTGTAGTTTCCGGACCGTTTTCAAGGGTAACCCCACGTAGAGCGCATTACAGTAATCCAAACGAGAGGTGACCAGGGCATGTATTACCAGTGGGAGCTGATGAGCAGGAAGGTAGGGTTGCAGCCTTCGTATGAGGTGTAGTTGATACCAGGCTGCCCGGCTCACTGCCGAAATCTGAGCCTCCATGGACAGCCTGGAATCAAGTACAACCCCAAGGCTGCGGACCTGGTCCTTCAGGGGAAGACTTACCCCGCTGAACTTCAGGTCAACATCTCCCAACCTTCTCTTGTCCCCCACAAGCAGCACCTCGGTCTTCTCGGGATTCAGCCTCAGCCTGCAAGCCATTTCAGGCATAGCATGCTAGAATTTACACCTTGAATTGGGCCCAGTAGCTCACTGGCAGCCAGTGCAATGCTTTCTGGACTGGTGACACATGGCTACCAGTCCACATGGATATACAGAAAGTAGTACCCTTTGGTTTACTCAAACCTTGGACCTGATGAAATGGCAGGGACAATGGCTAGAGTGACGATGGAGAAAAACTCCATCTGCTTCTGACTGAACACAGGCTAGAACTTATTTTTAAGCCTATCATGTGGCGGTGATCGTAGCGAAGGAAGCTTACTTCTCTCCCACCCTTGCATCAACACAGTGTTGTCTGGTGATGCTGTTCAGGATGATCTGGGATCTTTGGAGCTCTGGCCCTAGACTGGATCTTTAGCCCTCAGTTGCTCACTGTGACATGTTTGTGAGGCATTTTGCAGATAAAATTTCCTGCCTGTGGACTGACTTGGACTCCTCATTAACTACAGTTGTGTCAAGTGTCCCTGAGGCTTCCTCTGGTCATTTTTCTATGGATGCCTTTCAGCTTGTAAAGCCTGAGGATGTGGACAGGGCTCTGGGAGAAATGAGGGCCACTACTTGCTCTCTTGACCCTTGCCCATCCTGGTTAATCAAATCTGCCAGAGTGGAAGTGGCTGGCTGGTTGGCATATTTAATTAATACCTTCCTAAGGGAAGGTACTATAACAACATTGTGGAAGGAGGCTGTGATAAGACCTTTGTTAAAGAAGCCTTCATTAGACCCTGTGGATCTTAACAACTGCTCAGTCTCCAGTCTCCCCTTTTTGGGCAAGGTGGTTGAGAAGGTAGTGGCTGTTCAGCTCCAAGCTTTCCTGGATGAATCTGATTATCTAGACCCTTTTCAATCAGGCTTCAGTCCTAGTCATGGGACAGAGAATGGCTTGGTTGCCCTGCTTGATGACCTGTGAAGGGCATCAGACAGGGGAAATGCATCCCTGTTGGTGCTGCTGGACCTCTGGGTAGTTTTTGATACCATTGACCGTGGTATCCTTCTGGGCTGTCTAGCTGGGATGGAATGGGATTTGGAGGCACTGTTTTATGGTGGCTCAGGTCTTACCTGATGGGCAGGTCCCAGATAGTGGTGCTGGGAGACTACTGCTTGACCCCCTGGCCACAAGGGGTCATGCAAGGTTCCATTCTGTCTCCCATGCTCTTTAAAATCTATATGAAACAGCTGGGAGAGGTCATCCAGAGATTTGGAGTTCAATGTCATCAATATGCTGATGACACACAACTCTATCTCTCTCTACCACCTGATTCCAGGGAGTGCTTGTCCTAAACTGGTGCTTGAGACTGTGAAGGGCTGGATATGGGCTAACAAATTTAAACTTAATCCAGACAAGATGGAGGCGTTGCTGGTCAAGGGGAAAACTGCGATAGGGATATGGATGCAACCTGTTCTGGATGGGGTTACATTCCCCTTGAAGGAGCAGGTCCACAGTTTGGGAATACTCCTGGATCTTTCCTTGCTGCTTGAATATCAGGTGGTTGCAGTGGCCAGGAGTGCTTTTGGCCAACTCAAACTGGTCTACCAGCTACGCCTGTTCCTGGAAGCATTTGACCTGCCTACAGTGACACATGCACTGGTGACATCACGGCTTGATTACTGTAACACACTCTATATGGGGCTGCCTTGGAAAACAGTTTGGAAATTGCAGTTGGTTCAAAATGCGGCAGTCAGAATGTTAACTGGATTACGGAACAGGGAGCATACAACCCCTGTGCTGTATCTACTCCACTGGCTCTCAGTTTGTTTCTTGGCCCAATTCAAAGTGCTGGTTCTGACCTTTAAAGCCCTAAACAGCCTTGGACCAATGTACCTGAGGGACCGCTTATGCCCATATGTATTTGCCCATGATTTAAGATCAGCTGCCTTTGGTCTCTTCTGCGTGCCTGGAATGAAAGATGTCAGATTGGCAGGCACGCGCCAGAGAGCCTTTTCAGCTGTGGCCCCCAAGCTCTGGAATACCCTACCTCAAGAAACCTGCTCTGCTCCCTCTGTGATAGTTTTCTGAGGACTTCTGAAAACCATCTTGTTCTGGAGAGCTGTTGGGAGGGACTGAATGTAGAGCCTGTGACTGATTTTATTTCCCCCTTTTTTAGTTTGTATCCCTTTAGTCCCTTTTAATATCATTCCCCTATATTTCTTAACTGTATTTTATGGATTTTTATCTGTTTTGAGGTTTTTGTGATTTTTATTGTGTGTGATTTTATTGTGAGCCGCCCTGAGTGCCCTGTTGTAGGGCTGAAGGGCGGAATAGAAATATTTTAAATAAATTAAAAAAAATAAAAGGTGCAATTGTGAGCATTTTGCACCAAGGCTATCATGCATATGACTTTATCCTCTTCCCTCCAAAGGTGGGCAAATATTTTTCAAATCAGGGTTTTGAATGTACAGGGCTGTGAGTGGAGCTCCTGAATCGCCTGGGATGATATGTACATGGTGGAGGGGCATGTAAGAGGGCAGTTTGCATAACCCTGCCGAGTGGGAAGAGGTTTTGAATTTGGTTTCACCCCTGTGTGGCAGGTGTGCAAAAGGACATAACAAAGACAAAAAAGGAAATTATTTGCATTTGGACCTTGGGGAGAAATTACTGCAAGGTTTCTATCCCAAAGATTAGTTGGGATTTCAAAGTGCTAATGGTGCTTTGTGATGGATATTCTGCATCTGCATAATATCTGCTTAGTTATACATACAGTAGGATGGCCTGTGTCTTACTTAACAGTCCTCTGACTGAAGGGCTGCCTGTCTTAAGTTTGGTTTAAAGATAAAGAACCTTAAGAAGGGAGAGCAGGAGGGGCCTTGAAGTTGCCCATCAACAGTCAGCATCTGGATGGCAGACTGAGAAGGTACACCAGTCACCCGGTCACAATCTTCTCCACAATGGTGAGATGTGTTATATTTCTATCTAAATTATTTCTGTTTCTAAATTTGCATCTATACATGCAATTTCAATACATAATTTCCTCTTTTATTTAGTTATTTATTATATTTATATGTCACTTCATACATCCTGAGATGTCCTGAAGCAATTCACAATAATAAAATACACAATGCAAAATACATAACATATCCAGTGAATATAAAATAATAAAAGTGTTCATCCAAACTAAAGCCATCTATAACAGCACAAAGTATTCACCCCCTTAACCACCAAAAGTCTCACCATCAGTGCTATCCAAATGCCCAGGAGATTCAAAACATCTTTGTCTGATACCAGAAAGGTAACAAAGTCAGCAACAGGTGAGCCTCTCTGGGGAGAGCGTTCCACAATCTGAGGGGGTGAGGGAGGCTACTACAGGGGAAAAAAACCCCATTCTCTTATTTCCATCCTCCAAACATGATTTTGGTGCTGTATTTACAAAAACGTTTGTCTTTTTCTTGGTGATGTATAAGTGGTTATCCTAGTTGTTCTATCTGTAAATATGAAACAACAAGTATCCCAGTATGCCCTCATGTGAAAGGAAAATTGACCCTGTAACGGTGTGCTGGAACTTTCAACTATTCTAAGAAGGGAGGAACACAAAACAATAGCTTAGTTCATTAATGGCACAACTTTCATGATTTCAAATGTTGGCATCCCAGACTGATGGGCTTTGGTATCTATTGTGGATCCATGTCTTGTCTGCCAACTGCAGAGACTTTTCTCGGTACTAGGCTAGAGAACTGGGATTGGATAAATGCATTCCTTTTTAAAAAGCATCTCAATCATCTCTTCAAAATAAGGTAGAAATGAGACTCTTTCCCCTTCATTAGTGTGCTTAGGGCCATGTTCAGAGTACTAATAAACACTAGCAATTTGGATTATTATTGTGACACTTTTCTGGTTAGAAAATATATACCCAGATGGATTGTTTTGGAAAGTTTTGCATTGAATGTTCCTGGTCATTCAGATACGGAAATCTATTTTTGCATGTTACATTGCTTTACGAGATATTCACCACAGCTGTGTCCTACTTAACCGTTCAGCAATCTCTTTCTGGGCAGTTATTGTTAGCCAGTTGCAGAAATAATTCTTGTGTTCTTCAAAGAGGTATAGAAATCTGCTTCTTTAGGCATATAGTCATTGGGGATTTGTGGCTCCCAATGGGGATCCTAGGTATTGGTCTGGATGAAAGGAAAGAATAAAAAGTATATGAGCATTTGCAGTCCTTGTGACTTGCTCCTTGGTGGTTGGGGATCATATTCAACACTTTGGTCATAGTTGAATTCCTGGATTGAGGTTTGTCCACTACCTGCTGTCCACATGTACTTGGCTTTTGGTCATGTGTTGTTTAGAAGAATATGAGAAATAGTTTTAACTAGAACTTCTTGCTGCCTGAGACAAAGGAATTTTTGAAGCACCTTGCACACCTTCTTGAAAGATTGGACTAAAATCCGGAGCAGATTCCACTGACCAACTGACATGGAGCCACCAGCCACCATTGCCCTGGAGCAAAATATGATGGAAACCCTAACAAAACATGCAATACACTTTCCTTGCTGATTAAATGTTTCCTATTAATAGTTCAAAAGTATTCACCCCACTTGAGTTGTAATACATCTTCCGGGGAACTAGAAAAACAAGTCAAGTCGTACATCTGTTTGCTCTTTTCAAACAAAGAGTGTTTGTCTTTTTGCGTTGAATTTCCCCTAACCGATTCAGGGAGACTTTGAGTCTTCAGCTGTCCTTTCTGCATAAGGCTGGGCATATTATTTTCTTCATTCTGTACAGAAAGAAAGCTATTAAGGAGGTATCTGGTGACATGATCAGTAAGGGCTGTGAATAAGCTATGAAGTGTTTGTTTTTTGCAAAAATATACTCAGTGCAGTATTCTCTGCTTATAAAATGTGATCTATGACCAATATGCTATGTTGTTAGATGAGGCATAAATCATATGTCAACTAGGGTAAAACAGTCTTTTTTAAAAAAACAAAAACCCTTCAGGTCCCTTAGCTTCTCAGTATACTAAGAATCAGGACTCATCATACTGGAGAAAAGATGCCACAGAGATCCATAGATGTATACCAACTAGGTCATCCACAGAATGATATTCAAGGTCCATGGGCAAATCCAGAATCTTCTACAACAAGTGGAATCTATGGTTGTCTGAGAGTTGACCAATCTTAAATGGTCTATCACCCCTTCGAAAAGCCTGAACTGGAACCAGTCTGTTATTTAAATGACTATTCCCTAGACCAGTTGGTCATGGAACCGACCAGAAGGATGGCAACCCTGGACTTAATCCTCAGTGGGGACCGGGACCTGGTGCAAGATGTAAGTGTTGTTGAACCGATTGGGAGCAGTGACCACAGTGCTATTAAATTAAACATACATGTAACTGGCCAATTGCCAAGAAAATCCAACACGGTCACATTTGACTTCAAAAGAGGAAACTTCACAAAAATGAAGGGATTGGTAAAAAGAAAGCTGAAAAACAAAGTCCAGAGGGTCACATCACTCGAAAATGCTTGGAAGTTGTTTAAAAACACTATATTAGAAGCTCAACTGGAGTGCATACTGCAGATCAGAAAAGGTACCGCCAGGGCCAAGAAGATGCCAGCATGGTTAACGAGCAAAGTCAAGGAAGCTCTTAGAGGCAAAAAGTCTTCCTTCAGAAGTCTTCTTGTCCGAATGAAGAAAATAAAAAAGAACACAAACTCTGGCAAAAGAAATGCAAGAAGACAATAAGGGATGCTAAAAAAGAATTTGAGGAGCACATTGCTAAGAACATAAAAACCAACAACAAAAAATTCTATAAATACATTCAAAGCAGGAGACCATCTAGGGAGACAATTGGACCCTTGGATGATAAGGGAGTCAAAGGTGTACTAAAGAACGATAAGGAGATTGCGGAGAAGCTAAATGAATTCTTTGCATCTGTCTTCACAGTGGAAGATATAGGGCAGATCCCTGAACCTGAACTAACATTTGCAGGAAGGGATTCTGAGGAACTGAGACAAATAGTGGTAACGAGAGAGGAAGTTCTAAGCTTAATGGACAATATAAAAACTGACAAATCACCGGGCCTGGATGGCATCCACCCGAGAGTTCTCAAAGAACTCAAATGTGAAATTGCTGATCTGCTAACTAAAATATGTAACTTGTCCCTCGGGTCCTCCTCCGTGCCTGAGGACTGGAAAGTGGCAAATGTAACGCCAATCTTCAAAAAGGGATCCAGAGGGGATCCCGGAAATTACAGGCCAGTTAGCTTAACTTCTGTCCTTGGAAAACTGGTAGAAAGTATTATTAAAGCTAGATTAACTAAGCACATAGAAGAACAAGCCTTGCTGAAGCAGAGCCAGCATGGCTTCTGCAAGGGAAAGTCCTGTCTCAGTAACCTATTAGAATTCTTTGAGAGTGTCAACAAGCATATAGATAGAGGTGATCCAGTGGACATAGTGTACTTAGACTTTCAAAAAGCGTTTGACAAGGTACCTCACCAAAGGCTTCTGTCAGGCCCAGGATGTGACTCAGGAACCAGACCAACGGCTGTAGTTAATTTGTGTTTTATTAGGGTAATGTCCAAACAAAGACTGCGTTTTCTCATGAAGCAATACAGGGATACAGGTCCTGCGCCATTGGGAGAAAGTTGACAGAGCAAGGGACTTCTTCCCGCCTGTTCTTTAAGAAGGGGCCAAACGGGCGCGCAATCTTTCGCTCCTCCTTAACTGCCCCTCAGGTACTGCCCGCCTTCCCCCCTTCTCTCCTGTCTTTTCAGCTGTCTGCGTGTGCGCGGTGAGGGGGGAAGCATCACCCTCTCCTCTTCTGAAGTTTCCGATTCCAGGATGGGGGATAGGGGAGGGGCTGATGGTAAACTGTCTCCCCGCTTTTCGGCTGTGAGCAGCCCTCCCTCTTTCCCCTCTTGCTCTGAGCCTGAAAGAGGGGGAGGCGTGAGAATGTCCAGGGAGGGCTCAGGCTCCCCGTCGCTAAGCGACCTTATCACTGGCAGTTCCTCTGTTTCGTCTTCGCTCCAAACGGGGGAAGTTCCTCCCCCTTCCCTCTGCCATCCATCCGAATACTCTTCTCCCAACTCTCCGGGATCCAGCTCCCCGGGATTGGGACCCCAGCTTTGCCTTCCGACACCATCCCCCCTCCCAGGCTGTGCCCCCCTCCCCTTGTCTGGCTTGGGACGGTGGGGAAAACGTTGATGGAAAAGTTTTACCAATTCTGGAGCATGCACATCAGCTGCATCTTCCCATGATCTGTCAGCCACCCCATAGCCTTTCCAGTGAATCAAGTACTGCAGCTTGTGGCGTCTGATCCTGGAATCTAAGATCTCCTCAACTTCAAACTCAAGCTGCTCATTTACCAGGAGTGGAGCTCCGGGAGGTTCCTCTGCCGTAACTCACTGGGAGGGGCGGCTTTCGTTAAGAGGGATCGATGGAACACAGGATGTATTTTAAACGTGTCAGGCAGCTTCAGTCGGTACGCCACGGGATTGATTTGAGTTTCTATTTCGAAAGGACCCACCCTCTTGTCTTGTAATTTTCTACATTTGCCCGGCATCTGGAGGAAGCGGGTGGACAGCCATACCTGGTCTCCCGGTTGAAGGGGGGGCCCTCCTTCCTGTGCAGGTCAGCAACTCGCTTGTACTCCGTTTTGGCTTCGTTTAACTGCTGTTTCAGTGTCTGTTCCGCCGCTTGCAATTCCTTAAGGAAGTTCTCAGCTGCCGGTACCAGCATTCCTTCTGAGCTGCTTGGAAAGACTTTAGGATGGAATCCATAATTAGCGAAGAACGGGGTTTGTTGAGTGCTGGAGTGCAGAGAATTGTTGTAGGCGAACTCTGCAAAATGCAAATATGATACCCAGTCAGTCTGTTGATAGGACACATAACTTCGTAAATATCTTTCCAAAACGGCGTTCAAGCATTCCGTTCTGTCTGGGGGTGATGGGCGGAGGAGAGTTTTAATTCCGTCTGCAACTGTTTCCACATTGCTCTCCAAAATTTGGCTGTGAACTGAGTTCCTCGGTCTGAGACTACGCTGTTTGGCAATCCATGCAGCCGGTAGACTTCTTTTATGAATAACTTGTCCGTTTCTTTAGCCTCTAAGGCCCCTGCACAAGGAAGAAAGTGTGCCATTTTGGTAAGTAGATCCACCACTACTAAGATGGCTGTCATTCCTTGGGACTTGGGTAGATCAGTTATAAAATCCATGGAGAGGTCCTTCCAGGGTTCGTGTGGGACAGGCAACGGTTGTAACAGTCCTGCTGGTGTCCCTGTTTGTGTTTTTGTCCGCAGACAGACAGAGCAGGACTTTACATAACTCTCAATTTCCTGACGCATTTTAGGCCACCAGAAGTCCTTGGCCATGTTCTGAATGGTCTTGTAAATCCCAAAGTGTCCCGCTGTGATGGAATCATGACACTGGCGTAGGATTCTGAGCCTTAATTCCCCTTCTGGCACATATCTGGCGGTTTTGAACCATAACAGTCCATTTCTCCAGTGAAAGGTTACTTCTGAGTCTTGACCTTGTCCCGTCTCCTGCTGATATTTTAGCATGTCTGCATCTTCTTGTTGTGCCTTTTTGAGTTCCTCTTCCCATGAAGGCTGGCATACTCCCAACATTAATTTCTCTGGCGGGATTACGTACTGAGGCTGGTCCTCGGATTCACTTTCTTTGTATTGTGGCTGTCTGGATAAGGCATCCGCTCTCTGGTTTTTGGCTTGGGCATGGTAAGTAATCTGGAAGTTAAACCTAGTGAAGAACTGGGACCATCTTATCTGTCTCTGGTTCAGCTTTCTGGCTGTTTGGAGGCTTTCAAGATTCTTGTGGTCAGAGCGCACTTCAATTCGATGAGAGGTCCCCTCTAGGTATTGTCTCCAGTTTTCAAAAGAGTCCTTGATGGCCAGCAGCTCCTTCTCCCAAACTGTGTAGTTCTTCTCTGCAGGCTTTAACTTCCGAGAGAAGTAAGCACAGGGGTGCAGCTCCTTCCCTTCTTGGTCTAATTGTAGCAGGACCCCCCCAATGGCAAAATCTGAAGCATCTGCTTCCACTACGAAAGGGCGGTTCGGATCAGCAAAGCGCAGAATGGGCTCAGTAGCAAACCTTCTCTTCAGCTCCTCAAAGGCCTCGGTGGTGTTCTCTGTCCATTGAAACTTCTTCTTCCCCCTTAAACAGTCAGTCAGAGGAGCTGTTAATTTGGAAAACCCTGGAATGAACTTTCTGTAATAATTGGCAAACCCCAAAAACCGTTGTACATCCTTTTTGGTGACAGGTTGGCCCCAGTCCAATATGCAGCTTACTTTCCCTGGGTCCATCTCCACGCCTTCTGCTGAGGTTCGATATCCAAGGAAGTCTAGAGACTTGAGGTCAAATCCACATTTCTCTAATTTAGCATACAGGTGATTTTCTCTCAGTCTCTTCAACACCGTCTTCACATGCTGGTCGTGGTCTTCCTGGTTCTTTGAGAACACCAGGATATCATCTAAGTAACAGATTACATACGTGTCCAACAAGTCTCTAAACACGTCGTTCATGAATTTTTGAAAAATTTCTGGACTTCCACAAAGCCCGAACGCCATGACCAGGTATTCATACTGTCCGTAAGCGGTCAAGAATCCTGTTTTCCATTCATCTCCCTCCTTCATTCTGATCAGATTGTACGCTCCTCTCAAATCCAACTTCGTGAAGATTTTTGCAGAGCGCAGTCGGTCCAGCAACTCTGAGATCAGGGGCAGCGGGTAGCTGTTGAGGATGGTGATCTGGTTCAATGCGCGATAGTCGTTACAGGGTCTGAGTTCCCCCCCTTCTTTTTCACAAACAATAGTGGCGCTCCAGCAGGGGATTGTGAGGGGCGTATGAATCCTCGCCTCAGGTTTTTATCCAGGAATTCCTGCAGGGCCTCCCTCTCATTCTCTGTGAGAGAGTAGATTCTCCCTGATGGGATGCTGGCTCCTGGCACTAGATCAATCGCACAGTCGTAAGGGCGGTGGGGGGGTAAAGTCTCTGCCTCTTTTTCATCAAACACATCTTTGAATTCTTCATACTTTGGCGGCAGGGTCACTTGCTCGATCTCTTGCACTGCCCCCGCTAAGGTGTTCTTGATTCCTTCAGGTTGACAGTTCTCCTGGCAATACTGTGAGGTGAACCACACCACCGCCTCCTTCCAACTTATTTTGGGTTCATGCTTTGCTAGCCAGGGCATTCCCAGAATCACCTCAAAGTTCGAGAGATCTGACACGTATAGCGAAATGAACTCTTCGTGCCCAGGGATTTGAAGTTTCACTTCCTCCGTGGCTTGTGTCACCCCTCCTGACTTCAGGGGTCTCCCATCGATAGTCTCCACAGCTAGGGGAGCGTCCAGTTTCCACCGGGAAATTCCATGACGCTTGACTAACTTTGCATCAATAAAATTTGTGGAGGCTCCACTGTCAATTAAGGCAGTGGAATTAAACACCACTCCTCTGGAAGTTGTAATCCAAATAGGCAAGACCAACACCCCCTTTGAGGGAGGTTGGATCGTTGGGGGGCCTTTATACAACGCTGCCCCCAGTCCACCGGCCTGCATGTGGACTGGGTGTTCTAGTTTCCCGATGGCTCGGCTTTCCCCCCTTTCAGTCCACAGTCTCTGGCCACATGGCCCGGCTTTGAACAATAAAAGCATAAACGTTCCCGGCGTCGTCTTTCCTTTTCTTCTTCCGACAGTCTTGGCCTAGCCCCTCCCTGTCCCTCAGTTGCATTACCTGCCATCCCTGCAGTGGGAAGGGTCTTGTTGCGGGATGCCGAGGCTGAGTATCTCGGGACCTCCTGCTTCCTTTCCAGGCGCCTTTCTTCCATCCGGTGATCTATCTGTAGGCATAGCCGGATGAGCCCTGGTAGGTCAGCGGGGGGGGAGGTCCTGGCCAACTCATCCAGGATTTCAGCATTTAATCCACTCCGGTACATAAACATCAGGGCGGCGTCATTGTAACCAGTTTCCTGGGACAGAATTTTAAAAGCGTTAGTGTACTCGGAAACAGTCCCTTTAGCTTGCTTCAGAGCGCCTAGTTGCCGCGCTACTGTTTCAGCCCTTTGCGGGTCTTGAAACATCTCGGTCATCTCCTGTATAAATCCTCTGTACCTTCCTAAGACAGTATCCTTTCTCACGAGATACGGAGTCACCCATTTTGCAGCTTCTCCCTCCAGGAGGCTAATCACGAAAGCTACTTTAGCCCCATCGTCTGGAAATTCCGTGTGCCTGACATCCAGATATAACTCACATTGAGCCACGAAGGTTGCCAACTGATCACTTTGTCCCGCGTATTTTGGGGGCAATCCAATGGGAACCTTTATTACGGCAGCTGGAGGGGCTGTTCGCATCTGGTCTATCGTGGCCTTCAAGGTTTGATTATCCGTCTTCAGCGCCTTGACTGCTGCTAGCAGGGCTTGAACATCCGTCTGCAAATCAGCTACCTTAGTCCTCAAGAGTTCCACTTCTTCCATCTCAGAAGTGGGGTTTGTCCCCCCCGCTGCTCCCTTTGACATCTTGTCCCAGTCAAGTGAAGAGAGCGTTGAGGGTGATTTAGGTGGCTCTGTCAAGCTGTCAGGCCCAGGATGTGACTCAGGAACCAGACCAACGGCTGTAGTTAATTCGTGTTTTATTAGGGTAATGTCCAAACAAAGACTGCGTTTTGTCATGAAGCAATACAGGGATACAGGTCCTGCGGCATTGGGAGAAAGTTGACAGAGCAAGGGACTTCTTCCCGCCTGTTCTTTAAGAAGGGGCCAAACGGGTGCGCAATCTTTCGCTCCTCCTTAACTGCCCCTCAGGTACTGCCCGCCTTCCCCCCTTCTCTCCTGTCTTTTCAGCTGTCTGCGTGTGCGCGGTGAGGGGGGAAGCATCACCCCCTCCTCTTCTGAAGTTTCCGATTCCAGGATGGGGGATAGGGGAGGGGCTGATGGTAAACTGTCTCCCCGCTTTTCGGCTGTGAGCAGCCCTCCCTCTTTCCCCTCTTGCTCTGAGCCTGAAAGAGGGGGAGGCGTGAGAATGTCCAGGGAGGGCTCAGGCTCCCTGTCGCTAAGCGACCTTATCACTGGCAGTTCCTCTGTTTCGTCTTCGCTCCAAAGGGGGGAAGTTCCTCCCCCTTCCCTCTGCCATCCATCCGAATACTCTTCTCCCAACTCTCCGGGATCCAGCTCCACGGGATTGGGACCCCAGCTCTGCCTTCCGACAGCTTCTGAGGAAGCTTAGCAGTCATGGAATAAGAGGAGAGGTCCTCTTGTGGATAAGGAATTGGTTAAGAAGCAGAAAGCAGAGAGTAGGAATAAACGGACAGTTCTCCCAATGGAGGGCTGTAGAAAGTGGAGTCCCTCAAGGATCGGTATTGGGACCTGTACTTTTCAACTTGTTCATTAATGACCTAGAATTAGGAATGAGCAGTGAAGTGGCCAAGTTTGCTGATGACACTAAATTGTTCAGGGTTGTTAAAACAAAAAGGGATTGCGAAGAGCTCCAAAAAGACCTCTCCAAACTGAGTGAATGGGCGGAAAAATGGCAAATGCAATTCAATATAAACAAGTGTAAAATTATGCATATTGGAGCAAAAAATCTTAATTTCACATATACGCTCATGGGGTCTGAACTGGCAGTGACCGACCAGGAGAGAGACCTCGGGGTTGTAGTGGACAGCACGATGAAAATGTCGACCCAGTGTGCGGCAGCTGTGAAAAAGGCAAATTCCATGCTAGCCATAATTAGGAAAGGTATTGAAAATAAAACAGCCGATATCATAATGCCATTGTATAAATCTATGGTGCGGCTGCATTTGGAATACTGTGTACAGTTCTGGTCGCCTCATCTCAAAAAGGATATTCTAGAGTTGGAAAAGGTTCAGAAGAGGGCAACCAGAATGATCAAGGGGATGGAGCGACTCCCTTACGAGGAAAGGTTGCAGCATTTGGGGCTTTTTAGTTTAGAGAAAAGGCAGGTCAGAGGAGACATGATAGAAGTGTATAAAATTATGCATGGCATTGAGAAAGTGGATAGAGAAAAGTTCTTCTCCCTCTCTCATAATACTAGAACTCGTGGACATTCAAAGAAGCTGAATGTTGGAAGATTCAGGACAGACAAAAGGAAGTACTTCTTTACTCAGCGCATAGTTAAACTATGGAATTTGCTCCCACAAGATGCAGTAATGGCCACCAGCTTAGATGGCTTTAAAAGAAGATTAGACCAATTCATGGAGGACAGGGCTATCAATGGCTACTAGCCATGATGGCTGTGCTCTGCCACCCTAGTCAGAGGCAGCATGCTTCTGAAAACCAGTTGCCGGACGCCTCAGGAGGGGAGAGTGTTCTTGCACTCGGGTCCTGCTTGCGGGCTTCCCCCAGGCACCTGGTTGGCCACTGTGAGAACAGGATGCTGGACTAGATGGGCCACTGGCCTGATCCAGCAGGCTCTTCTTATGTTCTTATGTTCTTATTTACATAGGAATGGCCTTTTCACAGTCATGAGCAGTACAACAATGCCCCTTGTCTCCAAACCCCCTGAAAGAGGAATCCAGTGTGCATTTGGTGTCATGGATATTGCAGGATTTGTGCTGAGATAGTTTAAAATGTGGCCCCAGTACCTTTCTGCAGGGATGCTCACCCTGTTTGATTTTGCATTCCTGGAGTCCATAGGGGTCTTTCCACTATCTAAACCAAGCAGTGACAAATCAGACAAGCTGAAATAATTTTCAAGATTTATTAAGATACTAGTGCAACTCACAAATAATAAGGAACCATACTAGGGATGGGTAAATCTGTCCATTTTGGGGACTCATTTTTCCAGTCATATGTCAGTTCTTCCCATTTCCACATTAGTTTTGCAATTTTTTAAAGCAGGTCCTCATGAAAATTCACCAATGTTTAGTGCAAATTTCTCCTACTATATACATTTGTATGCAGTTTTGCCTAATATACACTTTTTATGCAGATCATTCCCCCCCAATCTAATGCATTTTTGTATGTTATTTTCACCAATATATGAGTTTTTATAAATACTTTGACTCCACATGTGCATTTTTGTACAAATTACTTGGCTGGAGAACTGCATTACAAAATTCGGAGAAGTGTGAATTTTGAAGGGTGGCTCTGTTTTGGAGCATGTATTGGTTCAGAAAGTGTGAATTAGGTAGGCCTGCCTTTAAATGAAACTGAGTGAACGGAATCAAATTTCTCCCCCATCCCTACAACATACACAGAGATATTGGTTCTTACACATCTAGAACCAGGTCCAGATTCTTCTTTCTTCCCGGTCACTACCCCCAGTCACCAGTTTACTTGTCCAGGACTGTGTCCTGCCCTAGGCTGCTGAAGTCAGATTTGGACATGTAGATGTGCTTTCCTATAATTGGTTTTATAGAAAATTTAGGTTCAGAATGCTTCATAGATCAGCTTACAGATTACACAGGATGCTGCAACTCTACTTGGCATAACTAGGCACGACTACACAGAACTGAGATGTTGCAGCAGCTAGACATGCCCTCTTACAACCCTTAAGTCAATGTGGGCAGGTTCATCTACTTGTGTGAGGAAGATGTCATTGAATGGGAGTGTGCATGCAAGCGCTCCTCCTTAGTGGGACTGTGGGAAGCCTTTGAGCTTGCTGGTGCAGTTGCCTCTGTGTCCGAGGCGAGGACAGTGGAGATCTGTCTGCAAAGTCCTCTCTTCGGGAGGAGGTGTGCACAGCAGTGGTGGCAGAGTGGATGGGGAATGGGGGTGAAAGGGCAGTCTCTTGATCAGGCAATGTCTCGACAGTTGTAATGAGCTATGGGGATGGAGCTGTTGGTGCCAATGGAGCTGTGACCTTTGGCTTCAATGCCCTCTGATTGCGAGACGCTAGGGCCCTCTCCCAAATCCCAGTCTATCTCCTCCTCTTCTTCATCATAGTTCCAGGGACATTCTGTGGGACTCATGACACTCTGCGCTTTATCTCCCTTGATTTTCTCCATTCCGACTGGGGAGTCTTTGATGGGCTCCCTAGATTTTTGTCTTCATGTTTTGCTGTATTTCTTGCCCTGCAGGACCAGACAAGAACATATTACATCATGTTCACATTTTGTCTTTTACTGCAGTACATCCTCCTGCCCCTGCTTGTCCCTTTCCTTTCTTTATTCCAGACACATTTTAGATCGGGGCTGGAGAACCTTTGGTCGTCCAGATGTTGCTGAACTATACTTTCCATCATCCTTGGTTGTACTTGTTAGGGCTGATGGGAGTTTTGGTTCAGCAATATCTGGAGGGCCATAGGCTCCCATCTCCTATGTTAAATTGTGCTGCTAAAAAAACTGGTCTCAGCATGTTCAGTGCTAAAATATGTATTCATCAACTATGTAATGAGCAAATCTAAGCATATTTGCTGCTGAAAACCTGTGTTTATGAACTATTTTAGATTTCTTCTAGATGTAAATGGTGTAGAACTGATGGGCTACTTGCCATTGCCCTACCATTTATTTATTCATATAAAAATACTTTGACTGCTTCCCTGTTTTTTTTAAAAAAATAGTCGCAGTTTTAAAAGTGGTCTATACCAATGAGGCCTACAGCCATACTATCCTGAACACTTGGATGGGAGACTGCCTGGGAATACTGGGTGCTGTAGGCTTAGAGGAAGGCAATGGTAAATCACCTCTGAATACCTCTTGCCATGAAAACCCTATGAATATATCCAGAAAAGATTCATAGGGTCACCATAAATCATAATTGACTTGAAAGTATATAACACCACCACCACCAATGCGATAATAGTGTAAAGTCAAAAGGCCAATGTTAAAAAATGGAAACAAAGCCAGCAAAACGACAAACGATAGATAAAAACATCTAACAGATGTCCCTTATCCCAGCCAGGTAAGTTGTTGCAAGCACAGTAAAACAATAATACAAAGTATGTATCTTCTGTCTAAAACTGTAAAGGATTGTTATCCAGTGGATCTCCCAAAGGGACTAGCAGAGCATTAAACAGCAGATAATCAAAAGTCTAGAGCAGGAGGGGGGGACCACGGCTATGGAGGCCAAATGCAACCCTCCAGTCCCCTCTATGTAGCCATTGGGTCTCTCCTCAGGCCACCCTCTCCTTGAGGGTTTTTGCCAGGCTGGAATGTGTTTTTGAACTCTGACAATGCTTGCCTGGATGGAGGATAGTGTGTGTGTTTAGAAAAAGACAACTGTACAAAGGTAAACTTTACATTCATTGTTTAGTCCGCTGTTGCCTCTGGCCCTGCCCAGCACTAGAATGTGATCCCCAGAAGGGAATGTGGCCCTTGGGCTGAAGACGATTCTTCCCCCCCCCCCTCGGTCTAGAGGCTCTACTGATAATTCACCTTAATAGAATGCCACGTATGCCTTGTCTTAGATTTGTAGGTCTATGCAATGCATAACATTGGGCTCCTGCTGAGAGGAAGGGCGGGATATAAACCTAACAACAACAACAACATATCTACAACCTTCTTCCACCTATGGTGCCCTGCATGTGCAATGACCCTCTGAGTGCTGAATTTGATGTATGCTTTGATTCCAGGTGAAGACCTTTTTTGTTTTTGCAAGCTTTCCATTATGCCCCAGAAGCTGATTTTAAACATTTGCTTTTTATTTTAATGTTTCTGGTGCTCAACTTTCTTTCTATTGAGCCAACTTTATGCTTTCTTCATATTGCTGTTTTCATTGCATATTTATTTGTCTAAAACATTTTTAATTTATTTAAAGCATTTTTATGCTACTTTTCAGTTGAAGATGTCTTTAAGGGTGGCTCACAAATGTCAGTGATCAGACAGTTCCTGCTGTCAGGCTTGAAATCTGAAAGCCACAACAGAAAAGGAAAAGGGATTGACAGGGGATTCTATCTTTGATATCTACTGAATTGGAGGATCATGTATAAAAGTTTTACATAACTCTGTAGTGGGGTTGATTGATGTGAGTCCTATGCAAGGCTGTTTTTCCCGTAAACCAGCCCTTAGTTTAAAATAAAAGCTTGAGGTATGCATATGTATTAAAAGTTTCCACTTGGGTCTATTATTTAATCTGGAGAAAATTCAACATAAATTGCTTAAAGCTAGATGAGCAATCTCTTTTTCTTAAACCCTCTTTCATCTTTTGCACTTTTTTTTTAATGTCACAAATGCATCTGGGTTTTTGGTTAGCTGTCCTAATTATCTTTCTGCTTATTTTTTCTCAGGACAGTCTCTGCTCTGCCAGAAATATAGCTGGCTGTATTTTCCTTGCTTTGATGTAAACAATTTATTGTATAAAGAAAATGTCTTGTCATCTTTTATGACACAGTGCTGGTAAAGCTATTTCTGGATTCATCTTAAGCCTTCTTGTGCAGCTCCATGAGGATGTAGCTTTGAAACTTTCTGTAGGCTGCAGTAAGCATCCCACAGTATAATAATGACAGCCAGTGTGGGGTAGTAGTTAATGCACTGCAGGGGGGGGGCAACCTGGGTTTCAAACCTCCCTTGGCCTCCTAGGGTAATTGTGCAGATAAAATGGCAGGGTGATGTGGGGGACTTTTGTTGTTTCTAATCTCCTAAGAAGACGGACATGGATAGAAATGTAATGAATAATACTACAACGTAAGCAACTTGATTTATTTCCAACATGGTATTGCTGAAACTGGCTTGAAGCCACTGAAATAATGACCTCACTTGTTCTCGCATCACGCTGAGCCAAACTATAGCTTAAAGTGAAAGAGCAAGTGTGCTGGCGCACTGTAAGGAAACTGCAGCTGCTTCGTTCACTCCACTCCTGCTGTTGCCCTGTTGGGAGCTAAGCCATGGTTTAGCATAGCATTATGTCTGAACCTGGGCTCATGGTAACTCTTGGCTTACTGCTTGTGGTATGTTTGGAGCGAGGAGCCATGGCTTAGTTTCTGGTAGTGTGGAAGCAGCAGAGCAGGAGACGAGCAAAACAGCCACATTGAACCATGGTTTGGTTTGATGTTACATGCGAACCCAACCGATCTGTGCTATAGTGCTTTGGATGTACAATATGAATACGAAGTTGTTCCACAGATTCTGTGGAAGCCTTTGCACATATAAACAATATGCATACAGGCCTCCACCTTGCAGGCATTTGTGCTGCATATACAGATAGCAGAGGAGGAGTCTGTGGCATTGGGGATGGGGCTACTCCCTCTGGCCCTGCTCATTGTTCTTATTTTGGGAAACATGGGAGATGTAGTGCTGTAATGTCTCCTATTGCCAGTTGTAATTATAACAGTGATGATGAGAAGGGAAATCTGGTTTTCAAAGTGCTTCCTATTAAAAGTTGGGCAGGTATCTCGGTATCTCCTGTAGATGCATTTCTGTAATCTAGTAGACTCAGACTTGGCCCTGTGTTGTCCAGTTCAGATTTCTTCTCTCCTATTGGAATTGCTTTTTCTGCCATGTCATTTGACTGAGGAAATAATTAACTTAAGGCAGTAAAATGGAAGGTTGTTGTCGCTCACAATCACTTCTGAGACACCATGTCTTGTGAGTACGGATTTGTGGTGTTTGATTACTGATTTAATTATAATGTGCTCAAGCAAGCATACTTCAATATATTTTGAAAACTAAACTACTAGAAGAAGTGAGTCTGTTCCTTTACATTCAAGTAAGGCTTCAATCCAATATGCACTTACCTGGCAGTAAGCCGCATTGAACCCAATGGAGCTTACTTCTGAGTAGACATGTATTGGATTGCAGCTTAAACCTGTTTTCCAGCTTCTGCTAAGATCTGTTTTAGGGTTTTTTTAGTTTTTATTTCTTAAGGTATGACTATGTTTGATAAAGAACTATCTCCTGTGCCTGTCTGAAGGTTCAACACTAGCAAAAAAAGTAATTAATTCACTAATAGGCAAATAACCTTGTGGTTTCAGAATGTACGTATATCCAACAGATATTTCTACCAAACTTTAAAAAGCAGGGAAATTGGGCAGCTATAGTGAATGCACCAGGGCAGCAGGAGACCTGAGCTCCTCTCTGAGATACTGTGCTGCCTGCAAATTTGTCAAAATGTGAACACAATTTGGGTTGGTCTTTCACAGTCCAATCCACTTGCTGTGTAGCTTGGAAGAATTTGGTAACGTGCCTCTGAGCATATGGTGAGTGCTGACAACAACTGCCATATCTAAATATGGAGAACTACACTTTTGTATGTTTGTTGGTGATGGTCTTACTTTGCTTCTTTTCTGTGTTACTACTGTTTCTATAGAGAATCTAACCTAGAAAATTAAATTTCCCTCATTTATCCTAGAAATCTGTGTCAAATTTATTTTTATTAATTTCCAAGCCTTTTTATTGGTCAATGTCATATGATGGTGAAGACAGCCTTTTGTGTTTCAAACTGGAGATTATGCTCTATTTCTATTTTGGGCATATTAACAGTTGAATCTGAAACTGCAGTTGTTGTGCTGCAGCCAACTCAGAAGGGACAGGAAGGGGGGAGGCATGAGTTTCAGGCTCCTTCGCAGTCAGAAGAAGCAGAGTTGGGGATTGTTGTGTCTGAGCAGGAGCGTACGGGAGGGGGGCAGCCTTCTCTCCAGCCAGTTCCCATGAGTAATGCCCTTTCCGAGGAGCCGCCCGCACCGCCCCCAGTTGATGCAGAGAACTTGTGGGAGGAAGCTTCGGAGTCAGTGCCAGTCCCTCCTTTTCCAAGCAGTTCCCAGGAGGATTCCAGTGTGGCACTGCCCCCTGACCTCGAGCCTGTTGCTCGGGAGCAGGTGTCTTCAGATGAGCAGTTGGAGGCGCGTCCTCTGTCTCCTCGTTCCCGCCGCCACGAGAAACGGACAGGGCAAAGACAGGAATTACGGAGGAGTCAGAGATTATGTTCAAATACATTTCCTATATAAGCCTGCCGCTCCCGGGGGGGGTCGTTGAGTCAACTTCCTTCACACGTTGCAGAGCATGTCTAGAGTATAGTTAGGGACTTTAGTGAGTTAGTGTATGTCGGTGCGTGCGTATAGAGATCATACAAGTAAGTAATTCAAGTGTCGCATAGAACAGTAAATAAGCCAGGCCAGGCAAGTTCCTTGTAAGAGTCTTTACTGACAAAAACACAAAACGCAGTTCTCTCTCCAAAATGACTTTTCCCCCACCCCAGAGCTTCTGCAAGAGCAGCTTCTTATCTATCCGGTTCCCTTGTCAACCACCTGCTGGCCTTGAGGAACCTGGCAACCCCTCTGCTCTGCTTAACTCTTTTGCTTCAGGTTTCCTTCTCTCTGCTAAAAACCCTGTCTGTGAGTCTCATAGCATGCTTTACTGAACAACAGCCCCCACCTGAGACTCACAGATTACAAACTACATTGTTACATTTATACACTCTCAACTTTTCATTTCAATACACACCAGTACATGTTTCCTTACAGTATCTATTTACATTTCCATTTCAGGTTTTATTCTTTATTCACACAAGTTTTACAGAGTCATTTATTCACTTTTATTTGATAACACTCATTTATATTTCATTCTTCAATACAGTATTTCCACATGAGATCCATTGTTTCTTTGTCTATTGGCCCTTCTTTTTCCCATTCTACAGGATATTCATCTGTCTCATCATTCTTTTGTGTAACGTTAAATGTAAATCTATGAGGTGGTTTTCCTTTCGTTTTTCTTTCTGACCGTCTAACAGTATCTATTTCCATTTCTTCATCACTCTCAATTTTACTTGGTCCTGCACCTGTGTCTGCACTTGTTCCTGCACTAGTACCTGGCACCTCTTTATCTTGCATTGCTATGTCTTCACTCCTCAGTCTTTTCACAGTATGTTTGCCACTTTGAATTAAGTCAGTCAATGCGGTTCTTAATGGTATTTGATGCCCAAAAGGCACATCTGCTGCTTCCTGCTTGCTTGCACTATCAAGTATTACTGTTTGACTGTCTTTCCAAGGTTTATCTATCACCTTTATGCTTCTACTTAACACTACTTGTTGTTTCTCAGGCAACCAAATTCTATAATATGAATTCTGAAATCCCAAAATACGACCTGCCTGAGCTCTTGAGGCTAATTTACCATGCCTTTTCTGCTTTGCAACATGCACCCAGCATTTAGCTCCAAAACGCTCTATGTGTTTTACCCTGGGTTTTCTTCCAGTCAGTTTCTCATATGGAGACATGCCTATTACTCTGTGCACAAGGCGGTTCTGAATGTATGTAGTGTACAGAATGCATTCACCCCAATAAGTGTTATTCATATCTGCATCTGCTAGCATGGCTCTCATTGAATCCTGCAGTGACCGGTTCCTCCTCTCTGCAGTTCCGTTGGAGGATGGGTTGAAGGGAGCAGTGAGACTTTGTATTATTCCCTTCTTTTCCAAATATGTTCTGAATGAATTACTGGTGAATTCCCCACCTTGATCTGATTTGATATTTTTGATAACAACCCCATATTGTGTCTCTGTCCTCTGTATAAATGCCTTTAATTTATCTTCTGCTTCACTTTTCTTTTTCAATAAGAATACATGTGTAAATCTGGAAAAATCATCCACAATCACTAAATAAAACCTTGCCCCACCTTTTGAGCACTGGAAAGGTCCAGCCAAATCCACATGTATGAGCTGATAGGGTTTAGTGGTAGTACTTTCACAGCTCTTATTTACAGGAGTCACAGTCATTTTTGTTTTATAGCATACCTCACATTCATCCACATGCTCACAATGTGTTAGTTCCAAATCTTGACTATGCTTTGGAGTATTTTTCACTTTCTCAAAATGTGCGTGCCCCAATTTTCTGTGCCATTCATGTATACAGTTTTCGTGTTTGTTTTTATTTACTCCTATCCAGGCACATGTGGGTTTATCAAGCTTGCTCTCTACCATAAACATTTGGTTCTGTAATTTCCCTTGCATACAGATTTCACCATCTTTTCTCACAAAACATCTATCCCCTTCAAATGTAATTTTACAACCTATTTGAGCTAGTTTTTGTACCGATAGAATGTTATATTTTAAACCAGAAACTAATAACACATCTGTCAATATAGTTCTCAAATTACTTAACCTGAGCGTGCCTCTTGCAATTGTGTCCTGAGACGATCCGTCAGCCAGATAAATCTTCTCCTGCACTGGCTTTGATGTGTAAAACAAACTAGAGTCTGTGATCAGGCAATTAGATGCTCCGCTGTCGAGAAGCCACTTAGAGTTAATTAGTTTATTGTCCTCCTTAGTAATAAAGTTCACGCTTGTTCTCTGATGTCCAAAGTCCCTGTTATTTCTCTTCTTACTTAAACAATGTCTCTGTATATGTCCTCGGGACCCACAAAAATAACATATTTTATTCTCTTGCCTGTTTCTTTGATATTGTTGTCATTGTACAGCCTCAGCCTCTTTTAATTCAGTCTTCTTACTCTCTTGTCTCCTATTCCATTCTTGTTGAAGTTTTTGTTCTACAAAGTCCAAATTTAAATTTCCATCTGGTAAAGTTTCTAAGCTCGAGACCATTACATCCCAGTTTCGATCAAATGAAGATAACAGTATATAGACCATCTGAATGTCACTATGATGCACTCCTCTTTCTTGAAGTTCAGCAAACAACCTACGAAATTCAGCCAGATGCTCTGTCATAGTCACTTCATCTGTAAAACGCGTCTGATAAAGTTTCCGTGCTAAACACAGCCGGCTCCCAGCGGTTTGCTGCACATGAGCGGCTCTCAGCTTCTCCCACATTTGATTAGCTGTCGGCTCATTACTCACCAGCAACAGTTGTGAATCAGACAGCCCCAGAGTAATAAAAGCCTTCGCTTTCTCATCTTTCTTCATCCACGCTGCTGAAGGAGCTGCCGGAGGGGGATTTTCTACGACATCATTCAAATCTTCTTTAATCAGAACTGCTCTCATTCTCCATTTCCAGCTGGAGTAGTTTACAGCATTCAGTCTTTCCATCGGCATCCCGGATAACAGGTTCACAGCCATGTTGTCCCCTCTTACTTGCCTCTTTCTTGCACTTTCTTTTCTCTGCAGCAACGTCACGTCAACGACTCTCGAACCCCTTACTTTGTATGATAAGCTGGGCCCATAACCCCTGTCGGTGCGTGCGTATAGAGATCATACAAGTAAGTAATTCAAGTGTCGCATAGAACAGTAAATAAGCCAGGCCAGGCAAGTTCCTTGTAAGAGTCTTTACTGACAAAAACACAAAACGCAGTTCTCTCTCCAAAATGACTTTTCCCCCACCCCAGAGCTTCTGCAAGAGCAGCTTCTTATCTATCCGGTTGCCCTTGTCAACCACCTGCTGGCCTTGAGGAACCTGGCAACCCCTCTGCTCTGCTTAACTCTTTTGCTTCAGGTTTCCTTCTCTCTGCTAAAAACCCTGTCTGTGAGTCTCATAGCATGCTTTACTGAACAACAGTGTATAGTTTCCATGAAGCGCAATGCCTTTGATGTATCCATTACTCTAATAAAACGAGATTTACTTGCACACACACTCCAGCCTCATTCTTTCGGCTCTGGACAGGACAGTGGTTTGATGTAAAATCAGACTGATTACAATATGTTGCTACTTAAGCAATGACTCTAGCTGATGGAAAAAACAATCTTGGCTTGCCCAAGATGCATGCTTTCAGCTTGCTATGCTTTAAACTACTCCACTTAAGGCAAGGTGGGCCTGGTGAATTAAAAACATAGAGCACACCTAGAATTTTTGCTAGAATGTATTTTACGTCCCACAGTTTTATCTTGTGAAAACTGAGACACTCTTCATGTCCACTGGAAACTATTCTGCAGAACAGTCAGTATCATTATTCCACAATTGTTTTTGGAGTTTTTTTTAGTGTTGCAAAGTGTTGCTGTACTTCACATATCCACAGAAACAGAAGCAAAAGAGAATGGTTTACTATAGGAAACTTCACTAAAATTGCAAAGTAATTCAAACATATTTAAAGTGACTATCTGAACTATATCAACTGTTTTAATATAGTTGCTTCTCCCTGCTAAAATAAGATTGGCACAGCACATGTCTTGTTTCTGTTATTTGGGCTGATTGCAGGTGTTGCCACCACTCAATGCTCAGAGGCATGTTACCAAATTCTTCCAAGCTACACAGGAAGTGGATTGAACTGTGAAAGACCAACCCTCATTGGGTTTGCATTTTGACCAATTTGTAGGGCAGTCCAATATCTCAGAGAGAAGGTCAGGTCTCCTGCTCCCCTGGTGCATTCCCTATAGCTGCCCAATTTCCCTGCTTTTTAAAGTGTGATAGAAATATCTATAGGTACGTTATTAAACCGCAAGTTTTTTCCCCTGTTAGTGAATTTCTCTGCTTCTTAATCCGAGAGGTAAGAAATGAGATCCTGTGCAAGTTTGCTGAGAATGGATTGATCATTTGCATGCTTATTGAGTTCAGTGGGATTTACTCTCCTGCAATCATGTTTAGGACAGGTGAAACTGACCTTGGGGAGGGAGGCCTGGAGTGGGCAGGAGAGGAGGAAGAAGGAAGAGGGAAGGAGAGGAAGAATGGAGGAGGAAGGGAGAGGAGAGGGGAAGAAGGAGAAAGGCAGGTCTGATCATTTTCATGCTTATTGACTTCAGTGGGCTTTACTCCCATGCAATCATGGCCAGGATAGGTAAAACTGACCATGGGGGAGGAGGAGGAGGGGGAGGGGAGAGTAGAGGGAAGGAGGAAGGGGGAGAGGGGAGCAGAAGGAAGGGGAGGGGGAAAGAAGGGATTGCAAGGGGAGAGGGAGGGGTGAAGGAAGGGGGAGGTAACCTGCAAAAGGGAGGTGATGGGAGGGAGGAGGAGGGGAGGGCAGGTTTGATCATTTGCATGCTTATTGAGTTCAATGGGATTTACTCCCGTGCGATCATCTTAGGTTAGGTAAAACTGACCATGGGGGAGGGGAGGGGGAAGGAGGGGATTCAGAGGGGATGGGGGAGGGGAAGGGGGGGAAGGGGCAAGACAGAGGGGATAGGAGGGAGGAGGAGGGGAGGGCAGGTTTGATCATTTGCATGCTTTTTAAATTCAGTGGGATTTACGTCTGTGCAATCATGCTTAGGATAGGTGAAACTGACCTGCAGGAGGAGGGCAGGAAGGGGATGGGGATGGAAGGAGATTGGATGGGTGGTCACTGGGCAGAGGGGAAGGCCTTTTCCTTTCCAAAAGGAAAACACTGTGAACAGTATCATTCTTTTTAGGGTTTCCCCCACATTTTTATTCTACAGCAGACACATGTAGTCTCACACCCAAATTTAAACCAAAGCTGTCCCTGGCCACATCCACACCAGACCTTTATTTCACTTTAGGCAGTTATAGCTTCTCCCAAAGAACCCTGGAAGTGTAGTCAGTGAAGGTGCTGAGAGTTGCTAGGAGACACCCTGTTCCCCTCACAGGGCTTCAGTCAGATCAGCTGACTGTTAATCCCCTCTGGCCACTGGAGCTCTGTCAGTGGAATAGGAGTCTCCTCTCAGCACCCTTCACAAACTACACTTCCCAGGATTCTTTGGGGGAAGCCATGACTGTCTAAAGTGAAATAAAGGTCTGGTGTGGGTGTGGCCCCCTAATTAGCCAAGCCAAGCAGCTGTGAGTCTGGCTTTTAGAACACTGACAGTTGGTTCTTACTGAGCATGCCTGACATTATCATTGAGTTTAATGTTAAATTTTGTAAATTAATTACAAATCAGCTAGGCATTTTTTAAATGTTTAAACTGAAGAAGATGAAGGTCAGAATATGGGGCCAGGCCAGTAAGAGGATTCCAGGTACTCTGTGAATATGGCTGATTTTTAATTAATTTCAACAGATTATGAGAACTCTGACAGAAAAAAGTCCAAAAGATGTCTGGGTTCTCTCTCTTTTTACACTTTGAACTCTCTATTCTCTTGACTGTTTTGTGTATCGCCATGAAAATTTAGAGGGTTGTTAAGCAAGTGTTTCTGAGTTCAGGACAATAAGTTTTGTAAGGTTTTGTTTTGAAATGAGTTTATGGGATGCATCAGAATGGCATGAGGGGTATTTTCAGTTTAACATTGTGTGGCTGTATAATATACAACTTGTGCAACAAGAATATCCTCCGTGGCGCAGAGCGGTAAGCAGCGGTAACACAGCCGAAGCTCTGCTCACGGCCGGAGTTCGATTCCAACGGAAGGAGGAAGTCGAATCTCCGGTAAAAGGGGTCGAGGTCCACTCAGCCTTCCATCCATCCATGGTTGGTAAAATGAGTACCCGGCATATGCTGGGGGGTAAAGAAAGACTGGGGAAGGAACTGGCAAGCCCACCCCATATATATGGTCTTCCTAGTAAACGTCGCAAGATGTCACCCTAAGAGACGGAAACAACTTGCACTATAAGTGCGGGGACACCTTTACCTTTTTATGCAACAAGAAAGGAAATTACTAGTTTGAAATCTTTATGAAGACAGGGAAATCACTGTGGTTATGGTCTCTTCTAGAAAAGCACAGGCAAATTGTTTCAGTAGGTATTTGGGGGAAAAGAGCAATGGGGTTTTGAAAGTTGACCCTTTGAACTTTGCTGTGTTATTCAGCCTGAATTGTTTCAAAGCTAATACAGCTAAAAAATGGATGCCCTGTCCACATATGTAACTTGGACCAAGCGGCCTCATGCCCAGCAATTAGGCACATTCCAACCAGGCAAAAGTTCTCAAGGAGGGTGTGGAGCAGGACCAGGTAGGGGTGGCCTGAAAGCCTCCTGAGACCAGTTTCAGAGACCTGCTTGGGCTGAGGTCATCCATCCCTGACATACACAATTATGGTCACAGTGGGCAGGAAGCAGAGAACATGCGCACTGCAGAAACAGGAATGTAAGAAGAAATCAACTTCCATTTGAACCTGCCTTCGTCACTCATGGAAAGACATTGGAGCCTAAATTTTGTGTATTAACCTTTTTGTTTTTAAAGATACAGTTATGCTTTATAGTTTTTTATCCTTTCATCTTTTTCCCAGTATAAAATGTCATACATGATGTATCAACTTAGCTCAGGCCAAGACTTGGACATCTGTGTTTCATTTTAACAGATGGCTCATCCTCTGATGTCCCAGACCAGAGCACAGGGTGGTGGTGCTCTGCGTCAGTGTGTATGCGCTGAAACTATCTTTGATCATTATGTGTGTTTCAAAACCTTGGCTCATCTCCAGCCTATTGGGGTATGAAATCTGAAGCTTTGTCCTGTCTTGGAGACGTATAATGGAAGCTATCATATGGTTATATTTTATAATCAGGGCAAATGGTTGTAATTTATTCCCTGGGCTATTTACAGATGATATGTTACATAATGGTTATAAGGCTGGTGCTTGCAATAGCCCATGTAATGTGTTGCAATAACAATTAATTGGGAGAAGGGCTATAAAAGGCCGGGGATGGTGACTTGCAATATTCCCTAATGGTGCTGCATGAAGAAAAATAGTTTTTTCATAGTTAAAGATATTTGTAAATTGTACCAACACCTATCCATAATCAGTGTTAGAGAGAGCTGATTTTTTAAATAGAAATTTTAACTTTTCATCCTAATAGCATTTTTCAAAAACAATCAATGTTGAGTAAATCTCTTCTTGAAAACATCCAAATCTGAAGTTCCCTGAAGTGTGGTTGGTCATAGCGTTCTTATGCTACACATATCAATGAAAATATATTTTTACAAGATTCCCCCCTCCTGCTGCAGTGTGAATAATGGAAGAACAATGTTAAAGTATAAATCATGGGATTAAAACAACAATGAGGAATATATTCTAAAGAACTGATAAACAAGAGGGGGGAAGGGCTTCCAGGCTGTTCTATTTTGCTGGTAGGATCATATACTGACAAATTGTGGATTTGCTGCTCTTGTGCAACAAGCCCATTTACAAAAAAAGGGGATTTTTGCAGTAAAGAAAATGACAGGAAAATGCACTGGATTGTGTGGGATATCAAATGCTTGATGCAACATCGTATAGCCTCCCTGCAAACAATTCAAGATGAACACTTAATAAACTGGTGATCCCAAAGCAACCTAGGTCAGAGGTTCCCAAACTGAAACTACCAGTGGTTCACAAACGTCTTTCTGGTGGTCCACGGGATGTCACACATTAAATATTCTTGATGATTTTTAATTGTATTTTTATTTTTATATTGCATTTTATTGTGTTGCAGTTTGAATTCTATGGAATGCAAATTATAATACAATAAAATATAATATCGGAAACAAAAGAAGCAATAAAATACAATTAAAAAATTAAAAATGGCACCTAACAAAGTGCATTACAATGGCTAAAAGTGGTCTGCTAAGACCATCAGCGGTTTTCAAGTAGTCTGTGTGGGGGAAAGTTTGGGAACCATTGGTCCTAGGTGGTCTTGCACATGACTTTCGACAAACTTGGCTCTAAATGGAAATTGCAGGAATCTATATCACAGGGTGGCTTGAAAAATAAACATGGCGACCCTTTCATGCTTCAAAGATAAAGCACGGCGACTCTTTGTCTCTATGTTATGAAGAAGATGGGGCTGCCACTTGTTTTTACTAGCACTACCCTTTTGCCTTACCTGAAGCCTGACACACTGGCATGAAGTTCAAGTGATGGAGAAAACACCTTATCACTTTTTAAATGTCTATATGTCTAACTGCTATTAGAGGCACAGGAGTAGAGCTTAAAGTTGGCAATTGTAAGCTCCAAAGAAAAGTATGTCAGGCAAAAGCAGCAGATGATACAAACTGCTGCTAAGTGTAGTCTGTTGCATGCTAGATCTCCATATTAAATCACTGTAAAAGTAACGTAAGAAACAGACTTACTGGAAAACTGAAAAATTAGGAACTGAACATAGGCATAAAATAGATTTCCCCGTATGATTTGATAAAATATTAGTGGTTTATATGCAGATACATGAAAGGACTGTCTCTTTATTGGCAAGTGGCTCACTTGAACTGCCAGACAAAAACTGAATCGTCTATCAGGTACTCAAAGACAGGCACATGGTAGTGTCTGTCTCCTGCCAGGCTCAGTCATTTTTAAAAATTTGACCAGTGAATCTTTGCCTTGAAATATTTTTGAAAATATTATGCCTTCACTCCCACTAAAGATCATCAGAGGGGAAAAATATGGGTCTTGGCCTCTTTAAAAATGGATTAGTAGGAGCATTTTTAAAGGAGTTATGCTGGCTTTTCAGCAGGGCTGTGGAGTCGGAGTCGGAAGCAATTTTGGATGGAGTCGGAGTCGGAAGCAATTTTGGGTGGAGTTGGAGTCGGTAGAAATGCACTGACTCCGACTTCAAAATAAAATTAATATTTTAATATTAATACATTAATATACATTTGCCATTTATGAAGGAGTCAGAGTCGGAGTCAGACAGTAGAAAAATTAATATACATTTGCCATTTATGAAGGAGTCGGAGTCGGACAGTAGAAAAATAGAGGAGTCGGAGTCAAAGGTTTGACATACCAACTCCACAGCCCTGCTTTTCAGAATGGTGGGAAGTTCTAATTTCAGGCTTAGGGAGATATTAGGATCTCAGATCAATTTTGGGAGAATTTCAAAATATAAGGAACAACATGTTGTATAAATAGGGCTGCCAGGTCAGAAGCATCCCAAACCCCCAGATTTCAGGGGCGGGCTCTAGTGATGTTACGGGGTGGGCCTGAGTGATGTCACAGGGGCGGGCTCTAGTGATGTCATTAAGCATAATTCATTAAGCATCAACCACAGTTGCTTGGAGCATACCACTCGGACAAAAACATTTCTCTGGTTGGAAATTGAAGTAGAAATTTTAGCTAAAAGATGGAGCCTGGGTAGGGAACATTTAATCTAGCCTACTTGATTCTGGCAAGAAGGGTTCAAATGCCCTCAGGCCAGTCCAGTCACCAGAAGGCCAATGTAGGGAGAAAGGAGCCTAGTGTTGTGTAGATGTTAGATGAGAGCACTCTGGAGTAAAGATGGATGCCCCTAAAGGCTGCAATTCTAAACACACTTACTAAGGGACTAAGTCCCATAGAACTCAATAGGACTTACTTCTGAGTAGATATTGTTAGGATTGTGCTGTTGGCAAAGTTTAACTAGGGATCCTCTGCAAAGATATTCATATCCAAGCAGGTTGGCAACCTCCTGCCTGGAATGCCCTGCCCCTACCTTTTAACAAGACTGCTCCAAACTTCTTTACAGATTTGATCCTTCACTTCAGAAAGAGGTTTGAGAAATGGGTAAGAGTAAGAAAATTGTCTACCCTTTTCTGTCTACCCTGTGGGCTGCTATAAACTCAATTTGACAGCCAATCCAATTCCAGTGAGTAACAACTGACACAGAGAGAAAACACATGGTTTGTTCTACCTTCACAGGCAGCAGCTTTGGAACAACAAGTGCAGCCAAAACTTCCCGGTATGTGAATTCTCTTTTACCACTATTGGGCAAGAAACAAACTGTCATGCAACCAACAAGATGCATAATTAGTGTGCTTAAGGGGGTTGAGCTGAGCCCATGGAACCACTCTTGTTGCTTCTGTGGATGTAAGGGACTGAGGTCAGAGGTAAATGAAATGCAAATAGAAAAATAAAAGACAGTGATGATTTCCTAAATGCAATACCATACCAACCACAACAAGATTCCTATGAGTAAGGCAGAAAACTCATCATTCCACAACCATCCGGGATTCCTAACCAAAATCCAAAGCTAAAAAAATCCTGGCAGCCAGTCAGCCAAGGTCACAGAAATCCCCATGCAGCACAACCTGACCCAGGGGCTGCAGTTAGTGCAGAACGCTGTGGCACGATTGCTGACATGAGTGAGCCTATCAGCACATAATACCTCTGCTCTAAAATCTGCAGTGGTTGCTGATTTGCTACCAGGCGAAGTTCAAGGAGTGCTTTCCATGTTACCATTGCCACATAGTACTTGTTCTGCTGTTGTAAGAAATCAGTCCTTTAGTGTGGCAGCACCCATGCTTTGGAACTCCCTGCCTACTGAAATCAGGCAAATGCCTTCATTGTGCTCTTTTCAACACCTGCTAAAAACATTTTTGTTTAGGCAAGCCTACTCAGGCATATAGAAGCTATTGTGTTTTTCATCTGTTCTTAATTCATTGTTAGTTTTATTATTTTGAATGTTTTTAAATTGTTGCTGTTATGTGCCTTCAAGTCGATTATAACTTATGGCGACCCTATGAATCAGCAACCTCCAATAGCATCTGTTATAATTCACCCTGTTCAGATCTTGTAAGTTCAGGTCTGTGGCTTCCTTTATGGAATCAATCCATCTCTTGTCTGGTCTTCCTCTTTTTCTACTCCCTTCTGTTTTTCCCAGCATTATTGTCTTTTCTAGTGAATCATGTCTTCTCATTATGTGTCCAAAGTATGATAACCTCATTTTCATCATTTTAGCTTCTAATGATAGTTCTGGTTTTCTTTGTTCTAACACCCAGTTATTTCTTTTTTGTGGTCCATGCTATCTGCAAAGCTCTCCTCCAACACCACATTTCAAATGAGTTGTTTTTTCACTTATACACCTTTAAATACATTTTAAATACCTGCCTTTAACAGTTGTTGTCAATAATTTTATTGTTTTAATTCCTTTGGTAAACCGCTTTGATACAATAGAGTGGTATATAAGTGTTGTAAATAAAATACATAAATAAATTTGAGTCACTGTGGCCCTTGGGTCTCTTCCCACTTTTAGGAACAAAGGAATCTACTTTATACCAACTCAGGCCATTTGATACCATCTAGCTCTGTACTGGTGACATAGACTAGCATTGGCTCTTCAGGATTCCAAGCAATAGTCTTTTCCAGAAATTGAATTTTGGACCTTTGCATGCAAAGCATATGCCCTACCACTGAGCTACAACCCTTCCCCTGTTTAAAAAAGTATCTTTTAAAATTGTTCTTTTCAATTCACTAATGAATGCACATCATACCTAAGGGCAGATCCACACCATCCATTTAAAACACACTCAACACACATTTGAAGCACACAAATCCCTCCACAGAATCACGGAAACTGTAGTTTGTTAAGGATGGTGGGAAATGTAACTGTGAGGGGGAAACTACACTTCCCAGGATTCTTTGGGAGAAGTCATGCACTTTAAATGCGAGTTGGATGTGCTTTAAATGTATTGTGTGGATCTGCTTAATAAACTTTGCCTGCATGTATATAGTATTAATTATTTTTTTAAAATAGAAATGAGCTATACAGTTGACTGGATGATCATGGGCTGCGCACCATCTTTCAGCCTAATCTGCCCTTCAGGATGAAAACAGAGGGGAACCATGATCACCCTAAGGAAGAAGGGAACATTTAACATGTACAGGAAATAATAATGTACAACCATAGTGTGGAATCAGATACTTATCGGGATATATTATGAAGAAACATTTATACACGCATAACTGTCAAAGATGTTCAAAAATACATAGACCCCATATAATAGTTTATTTTCTGAACCAGTTGGTCATTGCAGAACATTAAAAAAAAAAATCAGTAATAGTTTTCTACGTAATAAAAGCAGTGATACCAAAGTAAGCCCTGTCTAATTGCTTTAAAAACTAGGATTGGAGGGAAGAGAAAGATTTACAACACAAACACAATCCTTTTCTATGTTCACTCAAAAGTCCCATTAATTTGCAGCACAATTCTAACCATGTCTACTCAAAAGTAAGTCCTATTGAATTCAGTGGGATTAGCATTGCAGCTTTGCTCCCAGAAAAGCAAGTATTGGATTAAAGCTTCATATTGGAAAGATTTTCAAAACACTGGCATCTTCAACGGCCCAGCAAAAGTTAAACTTGTTTGATTCCTGCACACAAGAGAGAAAAAGACTCAACGCTGTAAATTTATGAGATTTTCAGATAAGCAGGAAAAGCAGCATGGGGGTCTAGCTGCTGGAGGTCAAACAAATCCCTTGGAGGTCAAACCAGGTCCTAGCCTGGGGTCAAACAAATTTCTTGTCAGTCACAATCCTGCCTTCACTTATTTGCTACAAATCTGAAAGGGCGAGGTTAGAGCAGCCAGCTACGAGCTCATTTAACCGAAGTTGCGGGGGGGGGCTGATATTTTAGTGTATATCTCATGAACCAGACCACCTAGTAACTTAATATTTTTTGAAATGACAGCTGAGAGTCTGGAGATTAAGGAGACTCGGAGAGGACCCCAAAAATCTGGAGTTTCCAGATGAAAACCGGAGACCTGGCAACCCTAAATATAAAGGATGCAGTCTGTTGAGTTACTGGGAGCTGGCTTGTTATGGAAATATGCTGAGATGCAGTCAGAGATTCCAATGTGTGTAATTCTTTTTATATAGGAACAAAGGGAAGTTGTTTTACACAGTCAGATCATTGGTCCTTTGAGCTAAAATTTTGTTTGTTCTGTCAGTGGCTCTTGAGGGTTTCAGACAGGGGTCTTTCCTAGTCCTACCTGGAGATGCTAAGGACTAGACCTGGGACCTTTGCATGCAAAACATGTGTTACATTCTACGACTAAGCTATGGTGCCAAACATTATTGTTCTTCCACTGTAGGGGGAAAATATTAATGATCCTTTGGTCACAAAATGAGGCAGGCACAAGTAGTATCCTCTTATACCATCTGGTTTGTTACTAAGTATGTATTGCATCTTTGGGGTGGAGTTATTTTTATTTATTTTACTGTATTATAATAGTATTTAATTTTTTAGTTGTAACCCAACCTGGGACCCTTCGGTGAAGGATGGGCAAAAAATGTATGATTATGTTGATGCTGATAATCTGGGATAATTTGTAGTAAACCTAGTCCTAAATACATTTGCCATGCCATGTTCCAGTAAGGTGGCCTACTTATGAGTAAGAAGTAGCATGTAGTCTGAAACTTTCCAGGTGGTTCCTTTCTAAAGCTCTTACACTAAACCCCAATTTATTTTTCATTTTGAGGAGCGAGCTGGAGAGGGATCTTCTGTGTGTATGCAATGTTGGCTCCAGGTTATTTTTGGTTGGGGAGCAGCTTTGGGCAAGGTGCCCTTGGGAGGTAGGCCCGCCTTCTCATCACTGTTGCTACTGCCCATGCACTTGCCCTGGCTCCTCTAGGCCCAATCCTCACCCCTGCCCAGAGCGAGAGGGCTTCTTTTTCTCCTTGTTCCTGTCACTGCCCATTCATTTTAAGAGGGCAGGGGCGTAAGTTATGACACAAGGAGGAGAAGTAGCAGAGTCAAGAAGCTTTGGCAGTTCGTGTAGGCCATCATCTGGGATTTGAGCCTCAGCAGGTGTCTGAAAATGCCAAGCCCTGTGTGTATCCTTAAATGGGGGGGATGACTTGTGGCCCTCTAGATGGTGTTGGACTGCAATTTCCATCATCCGTGATCATTGGCCATGCCAATATGGCTGATGTGGCTGATAGAAAGTTTTTATTATTAATGATGCTAATTTATTTTCAGATATTAACAGTCAGGGAAGGAAGGATCTGTCAGTTTCAGTTCTCTCAAGGGCCCATCCATACCTAACTGAAATATCCATGTTTTCCGTATTTGGTTGATGGCCACAAGATCCATACACGTCCTGTTTGTGGTCGGATTATTGTGAAAACCCAATGATCAAACATCCATACGTGTGGGCTTTTTTTGTCTAAATTGCTTTAGCGTTGGCCACTCCACTAAGTCCACTCCTTTTCAATGATTGGTCCATAATGATCATTTGCTTTTCACATGCTTTTTTGGGAGAACACAGAAACTTATATCTTTTTTTTAAATTCCCACACATACACAGGTCTGTGGATGTGCTACTGGATGGGGAGGAGACAGGGGACTTGGCAAATGACGGAGGAATTCTCATAGACCACCTATTGCAGTAAAGTCCGTGGCATTGCATCTGAGTGCATGGATGTTAATGCGACTGATTATTGATACAGAAAAGCATATCAGTTTTTCAGTGGTATTTCTAATGCTGATTTGTGAATGTGAAAATCTGTACTAGCTTGCGACATCATATGAACGATGGTGAATTAATGAGGACACAAAGCAATAACATTGCAGATTATACAGTTGTGTGGATGGGTTCTCAGTTTCTCATTTTTCCAATCTTAAATTCAGCACCCTACATTTCTACAGCAATTTGTGGTTTTTTAACAATCATGAAAATTATTCATCATTTTAGTGTGAATTTTCCTTAAACCCCTTTTTGGTATGCAGCTTTGACTAATATACACATTTTTGCAAGCGATTTCTAATATAATGCATTTTATCTTATTTTCACGGCTATATTCATATTTATGCACAATTTCCTTCTAATACATCCATTTTTGTAAACATTGCTTGGTTGGATAACTGCATCACAAAGTTCAGAGAAGTGAAAATTTAAAAGGATGGCTGTGTTTCAGTTCTTGTATTGTTTTGGAAAACCCAAATTTGATAAATTTGACTTTATATGTGAGCTTCCTCATTCTTATTGACACTAGCATAGAACGAAGAAGAGAAACAAACAGTGTGTGTGTTCAAGCATCAGTAATTCATTCAGTTAAAGCTTATCACTCATTTACAATAATAGATACGAACTATTTCACAAGTTTGTACTGGCATCACAACATGCAGGGAGGGATTATTTAATCTTTTCCTCCCCAAACTCACCTGTCCCCATGCAACATTTACTGATGGAGTGGGGAAGCCTCCATTGGTGCCAATGACTAGCTTGACTCTGGAGGACCATAGATTTTCCACTCATGGTCTAAGTGTACCTCTAAATCAGTCATGGGGTGCAGTTCAGTGACATGTTTTTGCCATCCTGGGCTTCTTCAGAAGGAAGAGAGGGATAAAATTTCAATAAATAAAAATAAATTATCCTTCTGATTTTAGTGTGACCTGATTCTATAAATATCTATTGGTATGTACTGCTGCTGATTTCAGTGGGACTTATTTCCAAGTATGTGTGCATAGGATTGTAGCCTTAATTGCTCCTGGTGGATTGTATACCTTTATGTTCCTAATTTCTACTTTTTAAAAAAAACTAGATTTGAATGCATAATTGTGTTCTTAGCCTGAACAAGTTCATTTGGGAGTTAAAGCACACACATGGCATTCTCTGGAGTCCATCTATCTTCTAGACTTGCATTCAATGTGTTCTGTGTTTCAGGAAAATCTTTTTTTTTTCTGGGGGTGGGGTGAAAAGTATCCTCTTCTTTGTGAATGATAACTGGAAATCAGCTTGCACCAGTAGTAATTTTCTTTGCCTCCACTGTCAGGGCCAGTATACCTTTGAATGGGAATCAGAGGTGTAGAGAGTGCTATTGTACTCAGGTTCTGCTTATGGGCTTCCAATAAACATCAGTTGGGCATTGTGGGAACAGAAAGCTAAACTAGATGAACTGATGCAACCAACCTCTTCTTACTGTATGTTCTCAGTTTGTACCGGAGCTGTAAGGATATTGATGGCAGTTTGAGCAAAACTGGCACTTTTGAAGGGATTATGGAGACTTTCACCATGCCCTTGCTTTTAAAGTTGGGGTCCATTGTCAACAATTTACAAATTGTTCCATGTGAAGCAACCTGACCACCCCTGGGGATGGCAGCATAGAGCAAGTAATGTTTGACTAGTGTGCCCCTGAACTGACATATTTCCTAGCAGTCATTAATCTTGAGTTATGTCTTTATTTAGTCAATGTATACTTAATGTTCACAGATCTTGAAGGAAAAATCCAAATGCATAGATATACACTAAGCACAACTACAGATGATTTACATTAAGAAAAATCCAAATGCATACACAGTATGCATTTTCATAATAATTGTATCCAGTGATATTTGGTAAAAAAAGAAAAGTGAAGCACTGGTACTCATACCTTGATAAAAGTGCTGTGGGTGCCAGCACAAAATGGTTGCCGTTGGCAGAGAAAAAAGAAAGAGATGTCGGTATGCTTTACCTGTGAGCTCCATTGCAAAAAAAGCACTGATCATATCTATATTTTTAAAACTCATTTTAATTGTCTATACTGTATATTATTGTGTTGCATTGTTCTGTTCTAATTCTGTTCTAATATTGTTCTACTCTGCCTTGGGACCCTATGGTAAGAAATCTAATAAATAATCATAGCTAAGATAAAAGAAAACTAAATGGTACCATGGTACAAACCCCTAACCACCATAAAGCTCACTATTCACACAACCTCTCACACTTTGCAGTGTGTTTTCAACTGTCTTGATCATGTAAATCTTCACTGGAAAGCGGTGTCTGTGGCCAGAGGCCTACCATTTATTTATTTATTAAGCTTCTTTCCCACCCTTCCTCCCAGAAGGAGTTCAGGGCAGTAAACAAAGGACAAAACTCTAGAAACATCTCAACAACAAAACATCTTAAAAACATTAAAAAAAAACACCTTAACCCTTTAAAAAAAAATCTTAAAAAGCATTTCCAAAACATATGCAGACTGGGATAAGGTCTCTACTTAAAAAGGCTTGTTGAAACAGGAAGGTTCAGTAGGCCATGAAAATATTTAAAGGGAGGGAATTCCAAAGGGTCAGACATCACTACTAGGTCAGACATCACTGCTTTCACATGGTTACGTCTGCAGGGTCGGTCAAGCTGGTCCACACATGGAGTGATGTGTAGATATCAGAACTAGCCCTCTAGTCCCCCTTGCATCACTGTGTGTCATTATGCCAAGTGTTAGAATTTAGAATCCTATAATCTTGCCAAACCCTGTTAATACCGCTTGTACAACACCCCCTCCCCCCTTGTTGGAAAAACTCTCATTGATTCTCCTTTGAAGATATGTGTGCCATTGATTTGGGAGGAAAGAAGTATCTCAGACAGAGAACAGAATGCATTTTGTGAATTCTGTAAGACTGTGGCCAAACCTTGAATCTTGCTGCATTCATCATGGGTATCAGTCTGTGAATACAACTGATGTATACTAAATAAACAAAGGTGCCAACAGTGAACACTGAAGCAAAATCTTGTCCTGAGCCAGCAAAGTGTAGAGCAAACAAGAAATGAGAACCGTTGAGCTTGGTGGATATAGTTTCTTTTAATTAACTGCATTGATGGAGAGCAGGCTTTTAAAGGTCATTTCCATCAGCAGTGATATTTGATGTCTGTTGACAAATGAATATTTTCTGCATTTCCCCCCATGTCTTTGGCATGCATTCAAATGGCTGAAGAGCACACAGTCATTGGGAAACAGAGCAACAAAACACATAACTGTCCTTGCTGCACCATAGGCAAACATCTGAAATTCTTGATCATGCTGTAGATTAATTTATTTTTCCTTCTTAAATGTTTACTCAATACACAACTTTCTGTTTCTCCGTGTAGAGAAATTTGCCAGTACAAAATTCAGAGTTAGTTGTCTGTTAGCCTGGAAAGAAGTGTAAAGTCCCCCTCCTCTTCTTAATATGTACTAAAAGATTCTGAATAGATACAGCAGTGGCTGGTGCCCACTGAGACTGGTAAGGAAACATGTAGGGAGGCCAGCAATAGGTGGAGCCAGAGCCAATGACAGGCAGAACCAGAGCCAATGACAGGTGAGGCCAACTAATTCTAGTTTTGACCCTTTCCTCCTCCCTGATGAGTTATAAGGAGGACACTGACAGCCAGTGCCACCCCCTGGAATTGTTGTAATTAAGAAGGCAGGCAGGGCAGTTTAGGGGCAGGTCCCATTTGCCCCTAATGGACTGACCTCCACTGAATATATATCGAAATGCAGTGACTGCATCTAAATAGTTCTGCTGAAAGTTCAAAGCATTCCAATAATCATATGCTTGGATAAATAATTGCTTACTGCTTACAGTAGGGCCCCACTCATACGGTGGGTTACGTTCTGGAAGCCCGCTGTAAAGCGAAAACCACTGTAAAGCGGAACCCATTGAATAGAATGGCGTGTGATGCCCGAAGACGGCCGTAAAAGTGGAACAAACGCCATATGAGTGGGGCTTTAGTCTAATTGCGTCTAATTGTGACAGCTGTATTAGCGAATAGCTGTAAAGTGAAGCACTGTAAAGCGGGGCCCTACTGTACTCAATTATTACAGTGATGTAAGGTTACCCACGGAATGTTGGTAAATTTGAGTAATGGGAAATTTTGGATCACTGAGATTTAGCTCATGGCATTCTAACTGTATGCTGACTAATAAATTGACTGAGTCAGCCACTATGCTAAGAATCAACTCTCTGCTAAAAGTCAAAATTGAAAAGTCTCCAGTTTGACTGTGCCATGAACTTGTTTGTTGGCCTTAGGCAAGCCAATCTCTCTGTTTCAGGCCTTCTTTACCACCTGGAGTATGGGGGTGTGTGATCCAGCTGACTTGCCTCACAAGGGTTACAGTAAGGATCACAGCCAAATAATGCTTAACGAACTGAACAATTGAAGGCACTATACTAATCTAACATGTGGTTATTAAGAGAACTTACATTCTGCCTTTTTACTCTCATTTAGTTTCCAAGGGGGGAAGGACCATAGCTCAGTGCCTTGTATGCAGAAAGTCCCGAGTTCTGTAAAGGGCATCTCCAAGTAGAGCTGGGAGAGAACCCATCCTGAAACCCTGGAGAAGAGCTTCTGTTAGTCAACATGGACAATACTGAGCTAGATGGATTGATGGTCTGACTCAGGATAAGGCAGCTTTCTATTTTCCCGTATTCAAGATGATTAACAAATATCAAAAGGTATAATGTAACCCCCTCCCCAAATAAAAAGACAGAGCAGTGGACAATGAAAAACATTAGTCACCAGAGGGGAAAAAGAGACAGATAGATGGATGCCTGAACAAAATTGTCTTTACCAAGTGGTGGAAACTAAAAAGTGTAGGGGTCAGACAGTGTAGGCATCTCCCATAGGAGATGGGGACACAGAAAAGGCCCTCTTGCTGTCAGTTTACATTGGGATGCAGAGAAAGACCTCTCCATCATATTTTAGGATGCAGGCAGGATCCAGACAGGTACAGAAGGAAGTTGTTCTTTAGATATGCTGGATGAAGAAGCTATAGCCCTCTGGATGTTGTTGGATTCACATCCCATCAGCCCCAACTGATATGACTCGTGTTCAAAGATGATGGGAGTTGTAGTCCAGCGACATCTGGAGGGCCACAGGATCCCTATTTTTGATTTTGGGTTTTCTTGGTAATAGCCAACACTTGGAAGAATGGAAACAAGTTGGTAACAATTGCAGCTGTTCTAAAATGGGTGAAACACGTTGATGCAACTATGTTCTCTGAACAGCCTAGGTAGCACATTCTGGACCAGTTGAAGGTTGCAGAGACTCTTCAGAGGATCTCCATGGAGGACATTACACTTGTCCAGTCCTGATGTAACCAAAGCATGTGTCACTGTGTGGCTAGGTCTGATCTCCCCATAAACTGGTGTGGTTGGTACATCTGCCTAACTAAGCTGGGCAAAGGCTCCTCAATCTGGACATAGTCACTGTCTGGGCATCCAGAAGCAGCTACCAAGAGGGCATCATTAGACTCAGTTATAACTAGTCAACCAAGTTGGAATAGATGGAAGCAGTTTTATCCACAAAGTGTCTAGTAAAACTGTCACAGCAGGCCACTGAGTATTTCTTCTCCTAACACACATGGATTTTGATGATTTAATAAATGCCATAAAATTTCTACTGGACCGCTCTGTGTGAACACAATGATGACTGAAAAGTAAGGTTTCTTTGCTGCCATCACTCAAATGAAATAGGCCCTAATTTGGGCTCAGCTTGTTTTTCAGCCATGGTTGTATTTTTTTTCCTCCACTGTTGCTCTGATTTCCCCCCTTCCCATTTTATTTCCTGGCTCCTGGAAACCTCCATTTGACTCCATTGACAGGAAGAGGATGCTTGGGAGTGATTTTGTGTCAACCACCCAGGTTCATTACCCTATCCTAGAGATCAACAGAGTTGCAGAGATGGATAGATTACTTTACTTCCTTTTAGTGTCAGTTTCTCATGCATTGATGAATAAGTGTGTTTCCTCCAGTTTACTGTGGTAATTATTTTTTTTTAAGTGTAAAAAATTGTACACAGTTTTGTATGCTTTTCTTCTTAAAATGTGCATGTTGCACACATTTCCCCTAAACACATCGTGTGCCTTTTGCACATAAAATACATATTTTATATGCGCTGAAAAATTCAGAGAAGTGTGCAATCAATCAACTGCACTCCAATGCACATAAATCCAGGAACTTGTATTGGTTTACTTTAAAACATAAACTGAATGAAATTCTCCATCCCTGCAGAGTTGTCAGGTGGAGTGTTGAGAAACTCCTCTGGAGCAGGGAGAGAGAACCATTTGGACCTACCCAGCTATAAGCATGGATATTCCCAATAGGTCCTCCACTCCTGCAGAGGTTTGGAGATCTGTAAGGGTGCTTCCAGATGGTTGTTTGTTGTGAGATTGGTGCTCCTCATGCATGCAATTTTTTTGCAGCATGCATCTGATGTTGTCATCAAAATGCCAGCACATATTTTCCCCATTTATCCAAATGTACCTTTCCTGAGAAAATCTGATGTAAACAAACACACACTGTTGCTAATGACCACTTTGCGATATCTTTTGCTATATTAAGTCCCTGCTGGAAGCATCCTAAGTTTAGAGCCAACCAGGTAAATATATGTCTATGACAACAGGACAGTGTATTACATAAGTACTGCAAAAGAAGTGAAGAAGTGAGTGGGAGTTCAGAAAATATTGCATGGTAAAAACTTGAGTAATTGTCTTGGGGCATAATATTTCTTCTGGGTATCATGTAAAGCTTCTTCTCACTCTGCTTGGTAATTGTGCTGACTTCAGATTAGAAATTGGGGAGAAATTCAGTTCAGTTCCCATTTGAAGCTGAATTTATCACATCTGCAGTTTTCAGAATAACATGAGAATTGAAACACAACCACCCTTCAAAATTTGCACTGTTCCGAATTTTGTGATGCAGTTCTCCAACTAAGGAATGTTTGCATGTATTAGGGGAAAGTGTGCTTAAACATAAATATATTCTTGAAAATAACATACAAAATGCATTACGTTAGGAGAAATCACTTGTAAAAATGGGTACATTAGTGAAAACTGCATATAATTCCTGCATTTAGTAGGAAAATTTTGGAGAATTTTCATGAGGATTTTTTTTCTTAAATCATAAATTGCTGCAGAAATGGGAAAAATGGGAGGCCTTGTTAAGTTTGCTGAGAAGACTTAGCTGTCTTGCAAATATGTTTTCATCTAGCACAGGGAGCTCTATGGAAATCCTGTATTAATTGCTAGACAAGAACAAAGGCACAGATTGGGAAATTATTGCATTACAAAGGGAGGGAGATCAGTCATAAAACCTGCTCAGGGCTGCATCAGTGTGATATCATTGGTGGAATAAAATGTAGGATGTAGTTGTGAAGACACATTTAAGCTGCATGAAGACTAGATAGAGCCTCATTGCCAAAAGTGGCACAGCACATGAGTGTTAGCAATCCTCCTGGCCTGAGGATCGTGATACATGTAAAGACGAAGGCTAGAAGAAAAAGGAACTGGCAATGAATGATGAGTGTTTGAATACAAAGCAGAGCCTGCTTATTTCATGAGTCAGAATTGACTGAGGTCACTGAGTACTTGTACATTTTTTATTAGAATATTAATGTCTGAAATTACAGACAGCCCGTCTCTCACTGTACACATTTCAGTCTTGATATGCTATTTTGAACATTCATTGGAGCTTTTTTAAAAGAAAGAAGTGAAATTATACAGCCATGAGAGTGGCTGTATACTATAGTCAGCATGGATTTTTCGCATTCCACAATATTACATTGAAAATACGGTACTCCCCTGTGCCATTCTGATGCTTCCCATAAGCTCATTTCAAAACAAAACCTTACAAAACTTATTGTCCTGAACTCAGAAACGCTTGCTTAACAATCCTCTAAATTTTCATGGCGATACACAAAACAGAGAGAATGGAGAGTTCAAAGTGTAAAAAGAGAGAGAGAAATAACCAGACCCATTTGGGACTTTTTTCTGTAAGAGTTCTCATAATCTGTTGAAATTAATTAAAAACCAGCCATATTCACAGAGTACCTGTATGTAATCCTATTACTGACCTTGCCTCATACTCTGACCTTCATCTTCTTCAGTTTAAAAGTTAAAAAAATGCCTAGCTGATTTTTTTTTAATTTAAAAATTTTAACATTAAACTCAATGATAATGTTAGGCATGCTCAGTAAGAACCAAGTGTCTGTGTTCTAAAAGCCAGACTCACAGCTGTTTGGCTTGGCTAATCAGGGGGCCACACCTATGCCAGATCTTTATTTCACTTGAGACAGTCATGGCTTCCCCCAAGGAATCCCAGGAAGTGTAGTTTGTGAAGGGTGCTGAGAGGAGACTCCTATTCCCCTGACAGAGCTGTAGTGGCCAGGGTGGTTTAACAGTCAGCCGCTCTGGTTGAAGCTCTGTGAGGGGAACAGGGCATCTCCTAGCAACTCTCAGCACCTTTCACTAACTACACTTCCCATGATTCTTTGGGAGAAGTCTTAGCTGTCTAAAGTGACATAAAGGTCTGGTGTGGATGTGGCCAGTGACAGCTTTGGTTTAATTTTGGGTGGGAGGCTACATGTGCCTGCTGTAGAATAAAAAGGTGAGGGAAACACTGAAAAGCAATGATACTGTTCACAATGTTTTCCTTTCGGAAAAGAAAGGGGTTTCCCTCTGCCCAGTACCCACCTACCCAATCTTCCTTCCCCTTCCAATTCCCTCCTTCTCCCTCCTCCTTCTCCTCCCTTTTTGCCTCCCCTTCCTCCTCCCCCGTGGTCAGTCTTACCTATCTTAAGCATGATTGCACAGGAGTAAATCCCATTGAACTTGATAAACATGCAAATGATCAAACCTGACCTCTCCTCCTCCTCCCTTCTATCACCTCCCTTTTGCCCCTTCCCTGCACCTTCCTTCACCCTTCCTTCACCCTTCCACCTTCCTTCCAATCCTCTCCTTCCCCCTCCTCCTCCTGCTCCCCTCCCCTTTCTTCTCCCCTCCCCTCCCCTCCCCTCCCCCATGGTTAGTTTCACCTATCCTAAGCATGATTGCAGGGAAGTAAATCCCACTGAACTCAATAAGCATGCAAATGATCGATCCATTCTTAGCAAACTTGCATAGGATCCCATTCTTACCTCACAGATTAAAAAGCAGAGAAATTCACTAATAGGCAAAAAAATCTTTTATTTTAGGAACATATCTATAGCCAACAGATATTTCTATCAAACTTTAAAAAGCAGGGAAATTGGGCAGCTATAGGGAATGCACCAAGGGAGCAGGAGACGTGACCTCCTCTCTGAGATACTGTACTGCCCTACAAATTGGTCAAAATGCAAACACCATTTGGGTTGGTCTTTGTCCAATGCACTTCCTGTGTAGCTTGGAAGAATTTGGTAACAGGACAATTCCCCATTCTCATTGGTTTCAATAGGATGTTAATTAGTGTGCAGGTCCATGTGATGCGTACTTCCTTGGCTCTCCCTGTCAGGTTCCTACCTGCTCGTGGTTACTGCCTGTCTCTAGGCACCACCAGGGACTCCACCAGTCCGGACCGCACTCTCTTATGGTTTACCTATCCACTCTAGCACAGATCTCAACAGATCCCCCTGCTAGGCAACCACCAGTAACGTCCCAATACTAGTATTCCCAGAGACTCTGAATACTGGTATTGTTATTCTCTTCACCGCTGCCACCATTTGTTACAGTTCCCCTTCAGCCTTGGTCATTACCTTACCCTCCCTTCTGGTCTGTGAAACCCCAGCCAAGGATCAGGCCTTTGGTAAACCAAATTAAGTATTTATTACAGATAACAAAGCTAACAAGATTAACAAGATTTCTTCTTAAGGCACATAAGCATATGGTTTTACTCAATAGTAATCCAAACTCCACCTCCCTCCTTCTTCACTCTCTCCTGGCAAACAACTCTCTCAAACCCCACCAAGCAATCCACTCTTTCTCTTCTCCCCCCTATTCCACTCTCACTCTTCCTTTTATACGTTCAGCCATTTTAAACACTCAGCCAATCATCTCGCATTCTACTGCCCATTCACTCCCCCTCTTTCACTCCACTTACCATGTATCTTCTAAAACAACAACACTTACCATATATACATTAATATAGGAACATCACATTTCCCCCCCTTAAACAACAGCAGAGTATTATTCCTGTTCCAGGATTTATACGTCGCGTTAACAAATAAAAGTCTCTATGGGGAAAATGTCTTTCTTTGTTCCTCTGTCTGGTCACGTCACTGCAGTCCCAGCCACTTGCCTGGAAAGTCCATCGGCCAGTACATTGTCCTTGCCTTTTATGAACTGGAAGTCCACTTGATAGTCCTGTAGGGCCCAGGACCACCTCTGCAGCATAGTGTTATGGTTTTTCATAGTCTGCAACCATAACAAGGCCCGATGATCCGTAGTCACTGTGAATCTTCGTCCCCACACGTATGGGCGCAACTTGTTCAGTCCCCACACGACCGCTAGGCACTCCTTCTGGACTGATGAATAGTTTTTCTCCCTCGGCGTCAGCTTGCGACTCAGGTACGCCACTGGATGTCTGGTGCCTTCTCTCTCCTGTAGCAAGACGACTCCCAGCGCCAGGTCCGACGCATCTGTAGCCACGATGAATGGTTTCTCATAGTCTGGTGCTATTAATATGGGTCCTTGGCACAAGGCTTGCTTCAGTAGATCAAAAGCCTTCTGACATTCATCCGTCCATACCACACGCTCAGAACACTTCTTCTTTGTTAATTCATGCAAGGGGGTTGCTATTTCCCCAAAATTTCTCACAAACTTCCTATAAAATCCAGCCACACCCAGAAATGCCCTTACTTGTTTTTTGGTTAAGGGGATCGGCCACGCTTGTATTGCCTCCACCTTGCTCCATAAGGGGGTGATTTTCCCACTCCCCACCTTATGTCCTAAATAGATTACTTCCTTTAGTCCAAACTGGCATTTCTTAGCTTTTATTTTATTTTTTTTTTACAATAATTTTTATTCAAATTTTCATAAAACATAGAAAACAAAATCATAAAACATTCAAAGACAAAAAACAAAACAAAACAAAAATGATTAAACAAAAAAAAATAAAATGTTGACTTCCCATTTGTCACATATCAAATCAGTTATAGGTCTACAATATATAACAATCCTGTCTCTTAAATCATATTATAAAATCACTTTCCTCCAGTAGTTATCTTAATTAATCATCAAATCTCATAAACATTACTTTATTCTTTCCACAAAAAGTCAAAGAGAGGTTTCAATTCTTTAAGAAATATATCTATCAATTTTTCTCCAAATAAACATGTCAATTAATCCATCTCGTTAATAATTGTCATAACCATAGTCCAAATAAACATTTCGATTAATCCATCTCATCAGAATCTGTTAGGTCCAATAATTTCAATAGCCATTATTCCATTATCCCTATTAGTTCCATCTTCCATCTTCAATAGTCCTGTTAAGTCCAGTAATTTCAGTGTCCAATCTTCCATTATCAGTATTCCATAATAATCTTGCTGTTGTAGCCATAGTCATATAATAAGAGTCTGATGGGAATTTCCTCTATCCCAAATATTTTCTTG